>NC_056726.1:1187415232-1187735232 GCF_019279795.1 Protopterus annectens
ACTTCCAAATATCGGCTAAAACTTTATCCACCCTTTAGAGCCTATCTTAGGCAATGGCTAAGTGGCAACCCTACCTACACAGCAAGTAAAACCCAAAGAAACCTGAAGGTATTGCTGCATATTGCTAGGAGCCTAAACAAGAAACTCCACAACCTCTCCTCATTCTGTAGAATATACACATCTGTGCTGTTATTCAGACATAGTTTAGATCAACAGAAAGTACTCCAGCAGTGCAAGGTTTCAGGGCCTTCCACACAGTTAGACCATCAGCTGCAAAGAAGGGCACATAAAGGTGGAGGAGTCTCAGTCTACATTAGCAATAGGTATACCTCTAGGTTGGTTAAACAGGACAATGTCCTGGAGTTTAACTGTGTGCAAATCACCATAGACAAAGCCCCGTTATATATCCTAGGAAGATATAGGTCCCTCTCTGTGTCCCAAGAATCTCATAGCTCATACCTTGACCTACTGGAGACACTCCAAAAAAAAAAAAAAAACTTATTCTTGGGAGACATTAACTACCCCTCTCTAAACTGGAAAATATAAACTGCCTCAAACTCTCAGGCACAGTGATTGCTGGACGTAACACAAATATACTTGACAAGATGGTCAGCACATACACTAGTGGTTCAAGCATACTGAACCTGGTACTCACCAGTATGGGAGAGCACTACACATCTTCCAGTGTCACATTTGCATTGGTAAGACTGGGCCACAAAGCTGTCTCTTTTGATATAAAAATAAAAATAAAAATCAATATGGTAGCCCCAGCAAATCCTGCAACAGTTAGGAATGGTTCCAAAGCAAACTGCATCATATTAAGTGATAGTTTAGCAAAATCCAATGCCCCTCCTAACCCCAATCCCAGAAGCATAGCTAGCTAAACAAGTGCTCTTTGCTGGTCCTGTGAAGTAGTACTCCACCCCCTTCAGTTCTTCAATGAAGAGCAAAAAAAAAACTTCTGCAAAACTTGTAGGATGTTTCAACCCCCACCCCCCAATCCTTCAAGTGAAGAACCAAAAGAAAAAAATGTCCATTTCTTCTACTGGCTCAACAACCAGGTGCCCAGTTGCATGAAACTCTTCCCTGTCCACTCCCTCCTGCCTCAGCCATTCAAGTTCTTTTCTGTGCCCTGACCCCAACACTTCCTCAAACTTTAGTGAAAAACAAGCATTTTTTTTAAACTGTAGGAAGCTGCTTGCTACAAATCTAACAAACAGTTGCTACAGTTTATACTTGGCCTGCACAGAGAGTCAGTGCTCAGGCTTTAGTTTAAAAAACAAAAAACTTTCTCTTTTAAACTGTAGCATGACACAGTTTATATCATGCATGAAGCACTAAAGCACTCAGGTTTTAGTTTAACAAAAAACTTTTTTTTTATTTTTACTTTTAAACTGTAGCAAGCAGGTGCTTCAGTTCAGACCACAGATGAAATGCTGCAGTTCTCAGGTTTCACAGCAAATGCAATACCAGCTTTTAAGAACCAGTATTACACTAAAGAGTGATTAGTGTGATGGCTAGACAGCCGCACCCCCTAATACATTGTCCCTGGGTCAGTTGCCCTCTCAACCTGCCCTAGCTATGCTACTGCCCGAGTTCACAACAACCTATGTGGACTTGTTCACAGAGACCATGTGCAACCATGTAAATGGTTGTATACAGGCTGCTATACCTACTAGTTGTAATCTCGAAACAAACTCTAAAAACAAACCACACTGGTGGAATCCTAACTTATTTGGGTATATAAAATGAATAAAAGTCATGGCTAAAATTAGAAAGAGCAACTCCCATAATGATAAGAGTTCTCTAATTAAATTAAACAGTAAATTAAGAAGACCATATAAGTCCATCAAGGCCAATTATGAATTCAAGATAGCCTCACAGGCTAAAGACAACTACAAGCCTTCTATAGCTATGTCCATAACCTCAAAGGCAGAACAGAGAAGTGTGCTGAATTGTTGCTCAGTGATGCCATCTTCACTGAACAGAACAACACAGCAAATCTGCTGGCTGACAAGTTTAGGTCAAACCTCACACCTACTTCCCTATTTTACCCTCCTGTGAAATGCCTACTAGCATATCCCCCAACCATTAGCAGGGACCAGGTCTGTGTAGTGCTTACTAAAGGCAAAAATACAGCCTCAATAGGCCCCAACAATATCCTGTGATGCCTCCTAAGTATGTTGAAACATGAACTATCAGGACTGTTTGAGTCATTTTTCAACTATAGCCTCAAAATAGGCTTTGTACCATGGGAATGAAGGACTGCAACACTTATCCCACTTCACAAGTTCACAAGGGTGGACCATCAACTGACCTCAGTAACTACCAACGCATTAGTCTGACTAGTCTAATATGCAAAGCCGTGGAGCAAATTATCATGAGAATGATTAACAACATAAGAAACCTTCAGACACTGGACCCAACCCAGTTTGCTTTTGACAAGGGAAGATCATGCCAACTAAATCTGATGGACGTTTTAGAGAAAATGAATGGGGGAAGATTGTGTAAACTGCATACCTGGACCTACCTAGGGCATTCGATACAATACCTCACTTGGGTATAGTTGATGAAGTTAATGAACTGCACATAAACTCCTACATATGAAACTGGATTGCTAGCTGGCTAGCTCTACTAAGAGATCAGTCAGTAGCAGAACACCTCAATGCTCTGTGCTGGGACTGCTACTATTTAACATTTACATCTTGGCAGTGAAGGCTAATGTCAAGGGCCAATGGCTGACCAAGTCTGCAGATGACTGCAAATTGGGAGTTAACACAGATTCCGCCAATGATACAAATATCTTATAAAAAGGTACAAAACAGACAAATGACTGGTTCCAGTGCCAAAATCATCACAGACTAAAACGCTATACCAAGAAATGCATTATAGTGCCTTTTGGGAAAATGGCCACCCAGGCTAATTACTCCATCAATAAGACACCCCTAGGAGATGACCTGCTAGTCAGAGAGTGGGGAACACATGTAGCTAGTAATCTGGCCTTTGACTCACATGTGGCCAAGGTAGTAAGAAAATCACTCTCTATCAACCAACTTATAATGAAAGGCATGGCATCCATGTCAGAGGCTAAACAGTAATCTAGCCTTTGATCATCAAGTGTCTACAGTGGTGAGGAAATCATTCTATGTTGTGCAACTTATAAACAAAGGTATGACATCTATGTCCAAGGAAGTCATTGTTCCACTGTATTCAGCATTCAACAGACCTATCATTGAGTACAATGCCTCCCTTGGTATGTACCTAACCAGGCATATTCGACAACTGGAATGTTCACAGAGGTTCCTCACTTAAAAGAATACAGGGCATAAGTAATATGTCCTATGCAGACTGCCTCAAGGCCCTATCCCTGTATTCTGTCTCCTACAGGCTTTTGAGGGGAGATCTATGCCTGGAACACAGGGCATTGTCAGACCCCACTCTGATAGACCTCCTGCATATACACAAAACAACCAGTAAAAGAATTACCAATTCTAAAGACTTAAACCTTGCCTGTGATATAAACAGGACCTGCCGGAGAGATAGGTATGTATCCCAAAGACTACCCCGTCTATTGAACAGGCTCACCATCCATGTGAAGCAGAGTTCCTCCCTAATCCAGTTCAAGTGCAACTTGGACAACTGGATAGGAAACCAGAAATTCATCCCTGGTTTGGCACCTATGTCTTTGATGCAAACAGGTAACCTGCAAATGGTTAATCTTCCAGGACCATGCTTACACTTATCAAGCGTATCAGAACTTGTCAGAGATTTGGGATGCATGGCTAGGCTTAAAAAGGCCCTTGTGCTCGTTAGCCTAGTAAACACCTATGAACCCATAAATACCCATCACTGAATAAAATGCCCCCTTTGGATGTACCTGATCAGACATCTGCAACACCTACAAAGGCTCTTTACCAGGACAGGGCATAGACGCAGTGTCCTATATGGATTGCCTTAAAGTCTTATCTCTACAATCAGTCTGTTATAGGTTACTGAGTGGCGAGCTATGCCTGGCAGACAAGGCATCCTCAGATCTAGTTCTGATGGACCCGCACATCTGCAAAATGAACAGGTTCAGGACCACTAGATCTAGGGATTTAAATTTTGCTTGTGATGTAAATAAGGCATGTTGCTAAAACAAATATCAGAGGATCCCCATGCTCTGTGATAGACTTCCTATCCATGTATAACAGAGTCTATTCCTAACCTTGACTAATGGATGGGAAATTGGAAATTCATCCTGGGTCTGACCTCATGTCTGTAATAGACAAAGGAAGACAGTAATTATGCCCAAACTAACATACCCCCACGTAACCTTTAGAAACTTCTTAACTAACATACCCCCTCCTAATAAAAACCTATGATAAACAGGGACAATTGGGTTTGGTTGCATGACTAGGCATATAGATGCCCTGGTGGTCATTATCCTAGTATATACCTATGAATCTATTAGTGAAGAAAGTCTAGATAGTACCTTTGCGGGTCACTGGACTCATAGTAATACTGTTCATCAGAGTGAGTGATACAACTGGCACCATACAGCTCTCTGGGAAGTTGTTTCCACAGTTCCACCTGTCATAGTGGGCCCTCATACCTGCCCAAGAAGCACTGTGTTTGGTTGCAGCAGAAGGTACAGGAAATTCTTGTATTTCTTTGAGCAGCAGGCTGGAGCCCCTCCAAAAGCAATGCCTGACAAAGCCATAGTCAGTCTGTAAGGTTGACTCAAAAGAAATAATGAAGGGCCATTTGCACATGGCCATACTTCATAGACACCATGTCATGTACCTCTAGGCTAAATTGAAGTATGGTGCACATTGACAGTAGTAAAATGTCCATCTAGCATGGCCAGAAGTGATGTGCTCAGAATGATAAGGAACACTAGCATGGCTAGTACCCAGGGTAGCAAGGTGTTGCTAAGTGGCTGCAGCAAGATCAGCAAAACTAGCAGCATACCACAGTGGCTCAGTAGTGTGCTCTCCCTAGCATGTATGTGGCTATGTACAGACACTAAGTAGGATTAATCTACTGATATGTAGATGGGCAGGTACAGACCCAGAAGCATTAGGATGGAACTGACATTGCATTGTGTTATGGTCGAGATTCAGAAACATTTGCACTGTATCACCTCATTTACATTATGCTGGTACTACAGCTCTACATTTCCTGTGTTAGCATGAGGAAAGATGCAGTTGCTATGGTACTGACCTCTTTACAGTGAGTAACTAGAATCTACATAATCATGGAATATAACAGGCAGACAATGCATAGACTTGTTGTACTAATACAGCATTGGTTTTATTCTGTGTTGTAGCTGTCACAGCACATAGTTGTGGACTGGGTGATGCCTCTTTGCTAGTAATGCTGTGTATTATTCCCACTGCAGCCTTGCATGTGGTTCTGCAGCAGCTGGTTTTGCAATGATTCTTCTCTTGGCACCTTTTCTGCTGCTGGCTCCAGTCTGACACTTCAACGATTTATCCATATTGTGCTTGTTTATAAAGCATTATGCGCAGCATACCACAGTGCACCACCAGTGGTATCTCTGCAGTGGAAGAAGGCCTTAACACTCCAAACAAATTATCAATGTTGTTGTAAGCCTGTATCAGTGTGGCATTTATGCCAGCTCCACCATGGTCTGAGGGCAGCAGATAGGAGTCATGGGCTGTGGCTTCAAGGCATAGCTTGCATCACCTGCAAATCACACTGATGGATAGTGTGGATTACAGCCTATATATCTGCATGTTTGTCAGCCTGTGGGGATGCATCTATGTGCCTACCAATTAGATGGCTATGTGAGAAATCACCCTGTATAAACTGCTGGTATAAGATACATGTGTGTCATATGTAGGAATAATGGGCAATCCCTGAGTGTTCCAGTCAGACACACTGTAAATAACACCAACACATTTCACACTTCCTGACATCTGATGGAGTAAACACTCATATGGTTGTTATGACAGGTACCATGTGAAGCAGGTAGGGCCTAGCTAGCAATAATGATGAAGACAAGGGTTACTAGAACTTCAGAGGTATGAGTTATGTCATAGAGTTCCTGCATAGTGATGTATCTGTGCTTTGTTGTCCAGTGAACCACATACTGTAACATCACATCCGTGAACTGGTGTAAGATTTGTGAAGCAGATGCATGCAATACTATTGCTGCATCCTCCACAAGTGCTGGAAAGTCTGAATCCACTGGGATAAGCATTTCATGCATTCCATGTGATTCCATGTGAGGAAGGCACATGCCTACAAGTTACTGTATCCTTTCTCTCTACATACTGTAGCAGTAAACTATGTCCCTTGCATGGAGGTGAGGCTCATCTGCAATGCATTAAGCACAGGAATGCAACATTATGGTCCCTGGCTGTGAGACATGCCACTAGCATGTGCTGTTCAGCTGCTACAGAAGCTGCTCTTAAGCATTTAAATGTGGAAAATCTTCCTGCTCACCAACAAGCCACTGTGTACAGAATGGCTATGTGCCATAGCTTGTTGCACACTTTTTAATAATTTCTGAATCACTAGACCATGTTTGATGTCATTATTTGCACACTTGATGACTCATTTCCACCATGTCTCCCACTTGCATGTCATTATATGGTCATTTTACATATGATGCATACCATTCTATTTTCTATAATAATACTACATGTCTGTCAGTTATATCACCCCTCCTTGTGTCACCGCTGATCATGTTATTTCACATTAATGCAGTGCATTGTTTCTGAACATCCTGCCATCAAATTTCAGCAAGCCATTTTATTATCATAAAACATTCTATACATCATATTTTGCTAAAGGCCTACATGTCATTTGCATTTCAATAAGCAAATTTTATTTTCTATAACAACAGGAAGGAATGAAAGAGAGAAAGAAAAAAAAAAGTAAGAAAAAAAGAAAGATGCAGTCAGATGAAAATAAGGCTTTAATGAATTATTTCGCTGTACCACTGTTAGAAGCATTCATTGCTAGTAAAAGCATACTGCTGTGATATTTTCACGTGCACCCATATCTTTCCCTATCTGATTCACATTTTTGATAGGAATTTTGAATTGCTTGTAGGCCTTTATCTGTAATTATGTCTCCCTTTTGCATGAAAGATTTGTTTTGTGTTGATATAAGGAGGTGAAAACACATAAAGGCAGAATCAATGTTGCAATACTAAGAAGCTGAATTTGCTTCCGTTTCTTTGCACAAGTGGGTGGTGCAGAAAGAAAACATTCTAATAGTGCTTACTGATGCCAGTGCTGTTATTGTCCCTCAGAGGACTCAGCAGGGAGAAAATGGTGATTAAAGTTTCAGCCCAGCTATTCACATTTTCTGCATAATGTTTTAAAATAAACTAATGTGACTGCTATGGTTGAATCATGGCTTCTGCAGAGCTTTTACTGTGAAATGCAATCTGGCAGAGAAGAGAATCTAATATACCAGCTGAAAATGTGCTTTACCTCCAGGTGATTGCATCAATATCCCTCTTATCAAATCTTTCAAGTATACATCACAGCTGGATTAATCATTACATCTATTAACTAGGTTGTTTTGTTCAGATTTGTCATGAATTCCTCTTACACCTTTTATTGTATACTGGTTTGAGGTTTCCTGAAATATTGCTGCTATAATATTATGATTTAAATATTATAAAGATGGACTTCAAATATACTGTCATGTTTACCACAAGCTACAGTATTTCTTAAGCAATATTGCTGCATTTTTAAATTCTGGAGTTTCATTATAATACATGTACAGCAAGCACTTTTGTTACAGATCATGATAAACAGTGGTAAATGCAACTATATTCATAGATGGCGGCTCAACCGCCAAGACAAAAGACTATACAAATGATGCATCAGTAAGGGATCTAGTATGAAACATCACTTCTTGTTTAATAAATGTGATTAATTAAGCCAGTACTTGTACAGCTTAGGGAGGATGCAACTCAAAACAGCAATAACCCCAAGATGGTCCCTGCAGTCCTCAGCATGAGGATAGCCCATGAACTTCCAAACAATTATATAAACATAGAAAAAAAAGGAGAAAGTGAGTAAGAACATAATGCTTAACGTTTTACTTTTTCTGTCATCAGTCATACAAACTCCATGATGCCCCTGTTGAAATGTTTTGGATGTTAACAAACAAGTTTCCCAATTGAATATTATACTGATAGCTTTAGTTTTAACAGGTCAAAAGTTGCAACAGAAGTCTTAGGCTTAAAAAGACAGGAATTAAGACCACAGATGAATTTCTAAATTACATATTTAAGACATATGCTTCTAATTGGCAAAGTTCTGTTATATTTAAAATTCTTGCTTCAACTTGTATCTCTAAGAAGGAAAGGGATGGAATGAAAATGACATTTAAAGACAACAAGATTATTACGAGTCCTCAGAAAATTTAGTTCATCCTTTCTGTATGCAATATTGTGCCTTTTTTAAATATTAAACCTCTCATTAATCTGTATTTCAAATTTATATGTAAAATGTTCAATGTTACTGCACAAAGTAACAATCATTTCTGTCAAAGGAAAAATATACTTTAAAAATGATCAAAACACAGTAGGTTCAGGTTAAGGCACTTTAATCTTGCAGCAAGGAGACAAAAACGTGCTAATACAGAGTTTTTCTCACCAGAAACAGGAAATACTTTCATTTTTATACATTGCTAAACTGGTTATGTCCTACCATGTTGACGTAACAGATTACCACCTTTTTCATCATCATCTGCTGACCATCTTTCCCATGAATTTCTGCTGATTTATCAATTTTTATGTGAAACTTCCTGAGGAAAACAACATGGCCTTGATTACTCCCAGTTAGATACATGTTATGTTACCATTCAAGATACTATGGCTAATTCAAGCACAATGCTAGCAGTTCATTTCTCTAATAATCCTTTGTCTACTTTATCTCTAAGTTACTACAGCTGCACAGGTTCCCATCCTTCGAATAGAGCTGTTTGTCTAAAATCATTACATTTATAAAATAAGGCATTGTTCATTCATTCGCTTCTGACCTAGCAGATAAGCACCTGCTTCTCAAGTACATTTCCAAAAGGCATAAACATGAATATTGCTGTGCTAGCAATTACTAGGTCAGAGGGCAACTTGCAAGTTTCAGAAAGCATACTGCAGTCTTCAAAAAAGCATCTTTTTCAGTCTCATATGAAACTCAATTTGTATAAAATATAGTGCATGAAAAATAGAATGAAAAGCGTATTAAAATACTTGGTTATTAATTGGCATTAAGCATACACACATTAATACATATTTTTCTAACATTTCCCTCCTGTTAATACTTTTTTATTCTATTTTCAAAAAAGAATAAACAGTTTTCTTCTTTTCCTAACCTCTTCCACTCAGGATTTGCAGTTAAGAAAGTCATTCAGTTTAGACTTTTATGAAAGTGTTTAGCATTCTAGCAGCTCTTCAAATTCAGTACTTTGATACATAGTCTCAGATATGGATATATCTATGAATTCTTTAATTAATCTCTTCATGCAGGGGATTTCACAACAAATACAAACTCCTATAAGGAGTAATCCTACCCCAATGGCAGTCAATATGTTCATAAAAATGGAGCCCCGCCCCCCAAATGCATTCTGGAAAAAGTCTGTCAGAGGGTTTGGGCCTAGCTTGGTCATGGCCGACACTTGCTGAATCACCTCAAGATGATCGTTAATTTCATGCTGATGGTCAGGAATGAACACACAGCATTCTTCTTTGATTAAAGCGCAAGTCCCACCCCTCACCGCTAGGGTGAAGTCAAGAGCCATTCGGTTTTGGAGCACTACAGTTCTCATGGCATTCAGTTCATCAGTTATCAGATCAAGAGCAGAAAAAGTCACATTACTCATTACTTCGAGAAGTTTTGACAGTTTTCGCAGCTCCCATATTGATTTAACTGCGCCATATGGAGGCAATATACCTGCCCAGGATATGACAGCATCACTCAAGTGCATGTGTATAAGTTTGGTTCCCACATCACGATGGTCTTTCCAGCCCGCTTTGATCCATCCCACTGGATTCTTAGGTTTCTTAACAGTCTTTTTGGTTACGTCTCGGGTATTTCGAATATTTCCCTGAGGCAAAACTGCAGTGTGTTGGATGGCCGGAACCAGGTATCCCAAAAAACAACTGCCAGACCAATTCTCAGGTAACCATTTATATGCTTTTTTACTACACACAAAATAACAGTCCTCTACTTTAGTTGTTACTTTGTTGAGAAATGGCTGCCCTGTATGAAACATCTTCCTATCTATTACAGACAACTGTTTAAAAAGTACAGGATTGCGTTGTACCTGTTCAAGAGTCTTATGCATAGATTTCAAAAATGAGTCATAATCTGTACTACAAGATCCACTCAAATTGTTTGGTTTTCTATAACATTTATACTGTACTGTAACATTACACTTACTCCATCCCACTTGGATGGTGTCATTCTTGTAAAAACATACAATTCCTTTTTGTGTCACAGGCAAATACAGTGCTACTTTATCATGTGCATTAATAGCAACTGTGTCAAAAAACAGATTTTCCCAGGTCTCATTGACCCCTAGGGGTATAGCAGTCATCAATAAACCCCCGTATGCTGTTGGTATGGCCGTAAGTGTTAAAGTTCGGATGCCAGTCTATGTTTGGTTCATTACGTCTAATCAGTTCAACTTTTGTGGCAGGGAAAAAAGAGTGGCCACAACAAAAAGAACAGTGTGATTATTATAGCAATTAAAATGATCATACAAGTTTTCTGAGGTTGCTCAATGTCTCTATGCACTCTGTACCTGGTCATTTTGTTCTTATTGTACAGCAGTAACAAAGTTTATGTCCAATTCAAAGTTCTTAACCAGTTTACAGTGCGTCAAGTGAATCCAGGAAGCTCGCTCTGTGATCTTGACTGCAGTGGGTGTCGACAGCAGTACCTGGTACGGACCTTCCCACTTCGGAGAACTCCAATTCTTTCACTTCACAATCTTCACCCAGACCCAGGTGCCTGGGGCTACTGGTGCTTCTGATTTCGGTTGTTCTTTATCTGAAACAGAATTTAACTGCAAAAGTTTGTTATTCAAAAATCGCCTCATATACCCTGCAAATGAACTGTCAGCCTCCTGCTCTGCAGATATGAGAGGTTTCCACTAAGGTGTATAATATGCCCTCCCAAACAAAATTTCAAAAGGAGTTAATCCCTTTGCATTTGGAACAGTTCTCATGCTCAACAGTGCTAAAGGAAAACAGTGCACCCAGTTCTTCTGTGTCTCAGGCATCAGCTTCCTAAGCTTGTTCTTCAACACTCCATTGTGTCTCTCTACTAACCCTGCAGATTGGGGGTGGTAAGCGCAGTGATTTTTTAATGATATCCCAAAATAATGACTAAGTTGCTGTACTGTTTGGTTCACGAAATATGTACCATTATCACTATAAATATTTTCCGGTATACCAAATCTGGGTATAATTTCTTCAACAAGGACCTTTGCAACAGTAGCTGCATCTGGATTTTTAGTCGGAAAAGCTTCTACCCATTTGGAAAACATATCTATAATGATAAGGCAATACTTTTTATTCTCACATTTATTCAATTCTATGAAATCCATACAAATAGTATGAAACAGATACGGTGGTGTAGGGAAACTCCCTTGTTTAGGCGTCAATGCCCCTTGTGTGTGATGCTCGTTACAAACATGGCATGCTGCACAAAAATTTTTTGTATAATTCGTAAATCCATAGGTTCTAAACACTCGATTCACTAACTGTACCATCCCCCCTGTTGAGACATGGCTCTGCCCATGGCTCAACAACGCTGCATATCTAAACAAATTAGATTGCAAAATTGGTTTCTTTTCCTTGGAGATGTACAGTCCCTTTTCAAGGATTGCTCTTCGTTTTATCCACTTCTGTTTTTCTATATTTGTAGTAAGTGTCTGCATTGTTTTTAACATTTCTAAATCTAAAATCTCAGAGGGTTGTAATTCCTCACTCAAATGAAAACTTTCTGTGGCTGAAGCCGCCTGCTTTGCAGCTGTATCAGCCCGTGCATTACCTTTTGAAATCCTATCCTGTTGCTTCGTATGAGCTACGCATTTGCAAATAGCTACTTTTTTAGGTAACTGAATTGAATCTAATAAATCTAAAATAAATTGTGCATGATTGATCGGTTTACCAGTAGATGTTATCATTCCTCTATTTTTCCACTGCTGTGCAAAAACATGTACAGTAGAAAAAGCATACTGACTGTCAGTATAAATGTTCACTTTCTTACCTTTTGCTAAGATACATGCCCTTGTCAAGGCAATCAACTCTGCCGCTTGTGCAGATAAGTTATGTGGTAAATATTTTGCTTCTAAAGTTTCAGTATCAGAAACGACTGCATACCCCACTAGAATCTGTCCTGTAGGACCCCTCCTGTACGAGCCTTCCACATAGTATGTCACCTCGGCATCATCCAAGGGAACATCCGTAAGGTCTTGTCTAGGTAGTGTCTTTTGCTCAATCTCCTGCAAGCAGCAGTGTGGTTTGCCATCTGCAGGGGTTGGGAGCAAGGTTGACGGATTCAAAGTTGTGCATCGTTCAATTGTCATATGAGGTTGGCTCAACAGTGTGGTCATACAGGAAAGAGGTCTAGCCGGAGAAAGATATGCTACTTTTTCTTGCAGTAAAATAATTGCGACTGCATGAGGCACTCTCAATATGAGAGGGTGGAATAGCACTACTGAGGCCGAAGCCTGCACTGCCATTGCAGCTGCAACTACTGCTTGTACACAGTGGGGCAGGGACCGCGCCACTGGGTCTAGCTGTGATGAGTAGTAAGCTATGGGGCGTTGCTTGTCCCCATGCTGCTGTGTCAATACTGATGTCATATAACCCTGCTTACAGTCTACAGTTTGACTAAATTGCTTATGATAGTTTGGTAATCCTAAAACTAAGGATGATGCTATCAGTTGTTTCAGCTTGCAGAAAGCTGCTTCTGCTTCAGGTGTCCATTGTAATAAATCTTGTGCTGCCATCGGCTTTTTGAATATTAAATCAGCCAGCGGAGCAGATTCCAAAGCATAATTTGGTATCCAGCTTCGACAAAAATTAGTAGTTCCCCGGAAGGACATCATTTCCTTCTTGGTAGTTGGTCTAGGTGCCTGTAATATTGCTGTTTTTCTATCTTCATCTAATATTCTACCTTCCTTGGATATTACATATCCCAGGTACTTAACTTGTTTTCTCCAAAGTTGTAGCTTTTTCTTGTTTACTTTGTGACCTTGAGTAGCTAAAAACTGTAATAAAGCTATCGTGTCCTCTTTGCATTCTTGCTGGGTGGGGGCTGCCAGCAGAATATCATCTACATAAAGTAAAATCTGACTACCTTTTGGTGGGATGAATCCCGCCAGGTTGCTTGCCATTTCTTGTGCAAATATTGTTGGACTTTCACAATATCCCTGTGGTAATCTTGTATATGTATACCACTTTCCCTGAAATGTAAATGCAAACCAATATTGGCTATCAGGGTGTATCAGTATCGAGAAAAATGCATTACTAATATCTACCACAGAAAAGTATTTTTGCTCAGGCTTTAAATCATTCAGTAAGGTTTGTGGGTTTGGCACCATTGGTGCCCTGGGTATAACTGCATTATTTACAGCTTGTAAATCCTGGACCATACGCCATTCTCCGTTTGCTTTCCTGACAGGAAATAAGGGTGTATTACATGGTGAATCAGGAGATTCTATTAAGACTCCTTCCTTAAGTAAGGCTGCTATTATAGGCTTGATTCCTATCTCTGCATCCTTTCTCAAGGGATACTGTTTTTTCTGGGGTCTAAATGATGATTTTGGTGTAATAGTAACTGGTCCTGCTGTTCGTATAAGTCCTACATCTGATTTCCCTGCTGACCAGAGAATGTCTGGTATACTTCGCAAGGCTTTTTCCTCTTCTTCTAATAAGAGTAATACTCAACTATTCTCGCTAGCCTGTGAGTGCACAGCTGGGTGTGTCTGTGTAATCCAATTCAGTTTCTGTTTCTGTACTCCTTGTTTGGAGAGCTCTAATTCTGTTTGTTTTTCCCACCTTGTGACTTTTTCACCTAAGTCTGCCCATTTCAAATTTTTATTCTTAGTTAAGCTAACATGTGGCAATCGATTAGACTTGTAAAGTGCTAAAAATTCCTGGGGCAATGAACAGCTTACTACACTGTTTCCTTCTGCATCCCAGTACAAATTTCGTAACACTAGTCTGTTTGCATGGTTCTGAAACAATTCCTGTTCATAATCTTTATCAGGTCCTGGTCTATTGCAGTAATATAGAGTACAATGCAACAAATGCTGTTTGTCAATGTCGAGGGAGGGGGACTTACTGATGGCTACGTTCATCAATTCTTCAGTTACTGCCCCTGGACCAGTCATAACTAAGTCCTGGCTGTACCAATAATATGTTTCACCCTCCAGTCGCACTACAAAAGTATCCATTTGTCGCTGTGCTTCCATACCCTGCATGGTTGGAACTATGGCTATGCCAAATATCTGCATTAAGTCTCTACCGAAAAGATTTACTGGGCATTTTGCAGAAACCACAATTTTACTTCTCTGGGTCATTCCTGAAACGGGGTCTGTTATTGCTATGTCATGGGAGAGTGGCTCCCGATGCAGCTGCCCATTAGCTGCCTTCATTAGTATATAATCTGGTGATTCTGAATCTTCCGGTAACTTGGAAGGGTGTATCAGGGTCCATGAAGCCCCTGAGTCACACAAAAATTTGACTTCCCTCCCCTCTAGCAGAAGCATCACTTCCAGTTTTGTGTCTGCTAAATAAAGCTCTAAGCTCAATAGAGCTAAGTCCAAAATTTCATCTTCTTCGATGTCTGCAAATTCATGTACATCCTCTACCCCTTCTGTCACATCCTCTACTCTTGCGATCATATTTGCACATGTCTTTTCTTGCTCATTTTCATTCATTGATTCCTGGCTATCATATAGTCATTCCTCATCTTCCTTATTTTCTGTAGTCACCTTCTTATTTAGCCTGCAATCCCTTGCTAAATGTCCTTTTTTCCCGCACTTAAAACATTCACCTTTCTTCTTTCTTTCTTCAAAATCTTCTGATCGCTTGTCAGATTGTTTATTTCCCTGGGTATTTTTCTTACCCTTTCTCCCAGTCTGTACTACAAATACTTCTGACCCATCTTCTGCCGAAAATACTTGAGTTTTCTTTTTCTTTTTACTATTAAAATGCCTCTCTGCATGTCTAGCATATTCAAGTAATGGCTGTAATCTACTTGTACGATGATCTACCATGTGCTTTGTAATAAAGCTGCTAATGGGAGTTATACTACCCTTCAAGAATGCAGTCTTTAACTGTTGTTCATATGAGGAGTCTTGTGTCTGATTTTCTGGTATCTGCATTCCGCAGTGGTTATTAAAACATTCCAACAGTCTAGCATAATATCTATCAATTGTTTCACCTTCCTGTTGAATGCATTGATTAATGCTAGTCCAATCAGCCCTAGGTTTCCACTTTTCAGAGATTCGGTCTGTCAGACCTTTCACTCTGCCATCCAGTTCTGCATTAGTATGTGGGAGTGGTCTAAGTTGTGCATCACGAGGATTCCAGTCACCACTGATCATGTGCCATTCTGGACCTACAATTTGTCTAACTACTTTTTCTACTTCTTCTCCATTCAAATGGTAACTTAATCTCATACCCTGTAAATCCTCTAAAAATTTTCTGAAATTCACTTTTGGGTGGGGAATTCCCTCCGTGGCTTTCCGGATATCTTCCAGTATCCGCGGTCTATAAAATAAAAGAGTCGGATCCTGTCCTGCCTGTCCTACCTGAGGATTTGGTACTTCTATGAGCGGACATATCTCTTTTTCACTCACAGCCTGTGATTTTCTATTTATTTCACTTAACTCAATCTCCCTCCTCAAGTCGCGTGTTCGAGACCTTGTCTCGATAGGATCCCTGACAAATGGTTGTGATTTTGCAGGAACAGCTGGGTATAGCGGAGGTGGATTGGTTTGTCCACTCGCTTCATATTCTGGTAACGGAAGTGGAGGGGGCAAAGGAGGGGCCATTGCTATTACCAAATTATTGTCTTCTTTGTCTAAGAACATTGTCTTTGAATTCTTTATTCTCTGTTCCCTGCGATTTGCTTCCTCAAGCCACCTATGCGCCTGAGGGACTCCTAATTGTCTTTGCTTTTTTAGTTGACCTTTCGCGTCTATTTTTAATTGTTTAACAAGTTTCATGAGTGCAAGTTTATCTAAATTACCATCGAATTTATACTTATCAACCCATTTTGTGTAATACTTAACATTGTCGGCATGCTGTAATTGCATATACTTCGCGTCTTCAGTTAGGGGCGGGTCTCGGGAACTTTTTGTACACTGATTTCCCATTGTTGCCTTAGCTAAGCTGTAAATTGTTACGTAACCCTTTTTATCACGTGGTACCACAATCCTAAACCTTTTCAGAGTTTATCTAGAATAACTGCCTACCTATTCTGTTTCCCTGATCTATGACAAAAACAGTAACCCCTTTTTCTGTCCCTGATCTGCACATGCAAATCTACCTGACAAAAAACAGTTCTGTAATTAGTCCCTGATCTTAAAACAGAAATAAGGTAATTCCTCCTTACCTGACCCTCTGTGAGTTGATCCACCGGATCGTTGACTCGTCCTCCAATCCCAGATCAGAAACAGTGGCTGGCCTCTTTCGAACGACAATTCAGTCGGAGGTCTTTCAAAACAGAAGAGCCGATTTGGCCTTATCTCCATATGGATGCATGCCACCGGGCCCAATTCTGACCTAGGCTTAGAGCGAGAGGTACTTTCAGGTCCGAAGGACCAAACTGTCAAAGGAAAAATATACTTTAAAAATGATCAAAACACAGTAGGTTCAGGTTAAGGCACTTTAATCTTGCAGCAAGGAGACAAAAACGTGCTAATACAGAGTTTGTCTCACCAGAAGCAGGAAATACTTTCATTTTTATACATTCTTAAACTGGTTATGTCCTACCATGTTGACGTAACAGAGTACCACCTTTTTCATCATCATCTGCTGACCATCTTTCCCATGAATTTCTGCTGATTTATCAATTTTTATGTGAAACTTCCTGAGGAAAACAACATGGCCTTGATTACTCCCAGTTAGATACATGTTATGTTACCATTCAAGATACTATGGCTAATTCAAGTACAATGCTAGCAGTTCATTTCTCTAATAATCCTTTGTCTACTTTATCTCTAAGTTACTACAGCTGCACAGGTTCCCATCCTTCGAATAGAGCTGTTTGTCTAAAATCATTACATTTATATAATAAGGCATTGTTCATTCATTCGCTTCTGACCTAGCAGATAAGCACCTGCTTCTCAAGTACATTTCCAAAAGGCATAAACATGAACATTGCTGTGCTAGCAATTACTAGGTCAGAGGGCAACTTACAAGTTTCAGAAAGCATACTGCAGTCTTCAAAAAAGCATCTTTTTCAGTCTCATATGAAACTCAATTTGTATAAAATATAGTGCATGAAAAATAGAATGAAAAGCATATTAAAATACTTGGTTATTAATTGGCATTAAGCATACACACATTAATACATATTTTTCTAACAATTTCTTTTTGTGTTTTCATAGGATCATAGGATCATAAGAGTTTTCTGGGCTATCGACCCGAAGGTGATATCAAGGCTAGCCATTTCATCCCAATGTAATACCATAGATATGATATTCAATACCCAGGACTGCATTTAGCAATGACTGCCCATGTCCATGTGGGCACTATCCCCAGTAAAATTTTATGGTTTGCCATCTACTCATCCAGGTTCCACTTGAGGAGTGTCACAAATGTGCCCTGTTTCACATGAATTGGTAGCCTATTACAAAGACATGGCAGTCATTGGGAGACAAATCTATCCCTCCAGCATGTCCTATTGAAGTTGCAGGCCATATATAGGTCCCTGGAATGGGTAGCTCTAGTCCTGTTTGATTTATGGATGTGCAGCAAGTTCATTAGGCTTGGGTCTGAGATTGCTCTGTAAGCCAGGCATAAGTCTCCCCTATGAAGTCTACATAATACAGATTATAGTGACAGGGACTTTAGTTGGTCTGTGTAAGGCATGTGCTGGTATCCCTTGATCTTCTTTGTTAGAAACCTCTGAGGTCTCACCAATTGCTGCAGGAGCTTTGTATGGTACATGCCAAATGGGGTGTGATACTCAACTATGGGCTGAATTAGTGTTGAGTATAGAGTAGTTATAACCTCATTTGCTCTTGAGGTGATGCATTTACTAATCAAGTGTGTTACATAGAAATCCTTCCTTACTACAGTAGACACACGATGGTCGAAGTTAAGGTCGCAGTCAACTTGTGATCACAGATGCCTTACCACTTCATGGGTACTTAGAGTATTGTTGTTGATTTGATAGTGTGAAGGGACATTGTTTTGGCCAAAAGAAATAATGATGCATTTCTTTGCATTCAGTTTGAGACAATGACTAAGACACCAGTTGTTGATCTGTGTAAGAAACTCCTGGAGTATACTGACATAATTTGGGGATTCAGTAATTAATTCCAGTTTGCAGTTGTCCGCAAACTTGCTCAGCCACAACCCCTTAGTTTTGACCTGTCCTTCTGAGAAGTATATACCAAACAGGTCTGCTGGTTAATGTGGAGTTATCTACTTTGATAGTGTGTTTCTGGTTTGTGAGCTAGCTGCCAACTCATCTTACAACAAATGGATTTACATTCAGTTTGCTAAGTTTATTGGTAATGCCTGAGTGTGGGATTGTGTCAAAAGCCTTTGCCAAGTTGAGGTATGCTGTGTGCACAGATTTGCTCTTGTCAATGGCCCTGGTCACATTTTTGAAGAAATCCACCAGCTTTAGCAGGCAGGATCTGCCCTTGCTGAAGCCAAATTGGGTTGAGTCCAGGATATGGAGGTCTCCTATTTCTTTATTTATAAGGTTCATAATGATATGTTCTATGGCTTTACAGATGAGGCTGGTCAGGCTTATGGGTCTGTAACTCCCCAGGTTTGTTGCTAGGCCACCTTTGAGGAGGGGAATAACAGTTGATGTTCTCAATTCTGCAGGAACAAAAGCCTGTGAATAGGCTATGATTGAAAAGTGTACTTAATGGTGATGCTAGTTCATGTTTTAGCCTGTTCAGAAGACAGCCTGGGATGCCATCTGTTCCCATAGAGGCTGTGTTGTTTTGCCTTGGACAAGGCCTTAATGACCTACTTTTCAGATATGTAGGGTGTGGGAAGGTTTTTAATAAATTTGGAGGGGATAAGGGATTGAAATTTTTGCCAAACCTATCCACTAGCAGGTTTGCTATCTTCTGAGGTCAGTGTGTGTGATACCGTTAGTCACTAGTTATGCACATGTTTGGGACCTACCTTTTAGTCTATGCACATTGCTGTAAAAGACCTTATGGTTATCCTTGGCTGTGCTTGATAATTTTTTCTCAAAGAAACCCTTAGAAGATTTGACATGTTGTCTTATTTGCCTATTGAGGCTGAGGAGGGCACTTTTCCATTGTTGGGGCCTCACCTTTGTTTTCGTGGACAGCAACTTTTTGCATTTATTATAATTGTATTGTTTGTTGATGCTGGATGTCCACCGTGTAGCTTGTTTTTATTTGGTACACTGGCTTTGATTTTTTCTGGTACAGCTGAGTGTATACAGTTATGCAAGTGATTGTACAGGTCTTTAGTATAAGCTTTGGTGTAGTTACCACTTCCAGCTGGGGAGTGACTTGGAATGCATGTGTACCTTCATCCAGGAGGATATAGTTTGCCTTGGTGATTTTTTTATTCTGATTTCACCCTTTATGAGTTCTGGTGTTAGTGCTAACTTGAAGGTGACTGATTTGTGGTCAGATTTAACTAATGAGGGTCCAACAGCTGCGGTAGTGCCTCTGTTAGACATGTTAGTGAGGACCAGATCTCATATGTTTGTTCCTCTTGTTGGGGTATAAACAATTTGTTCCAGGGCATTTGAGTTAACAAAGTCAAATAACTTTTGTGCTAGTGAGTTAGGACTAGCTTAGGTTTCCCAGTTGCTGGTGGAAAATTTAAAATCCCTCATAACCAGAGTGTTTGGGAATATTTGGATTGACTCTAGTTTGGTCACGTTGACTCCATGCACATCATGACCCATGGAGGGGGATCTATAACTGGCTATCACTTGAACTGGGGTCTTATCCACTGTAACCTGAACTTGGAGTAACTCCATGGAGTTGTCTAATCTAACTAGATAGGAGGTGAATTTATCTCTAATATAGATAGAAACACCGCATCTTTTGGTTGTCACACATTTGTTTTGCAGTCTGAAGGTGTGGAATGCATTATAGCCTTGCAATGCAGGGGGACTCTGAGACCTTGAACCAGGTTTCTGTGACTGTATAAACATCTACATCTTCCAGTGATAGAAGAGCTTCCAGAGTATGCAGTGTTTGGTTTAAGCTCCTATCATTTAGCAGCATGACCCTTATTTTGATATGATTGGCAAATTGCATGTTGATAAATTTGTTTTTGAGACCTTGCCTAAAAACACACTATGGGGGAGGCAGGAGCCTTTGCCAGAAGCTGAAAGCCTAGTGGTGCCAGGTGGAAACCATCTCTGGCAAAGCAGTGAGGTTTGTCGACCATGGCTTCCCAAGCTGATAGAAACTGGATCACCTTTGAATGACACCAAAAACTAAGTCAATTACTGAAATCAATAATTTTTTGTTTATACTGTGGCATCATTCTAGGTGAGGGTAGTATGCTGCTAAAGGGTAGGGACATATCTGCCTGGGACACATACTCAGAGAGCTCAGTCATGTCTCTCTCATATAGTCCAGTGAGATACATCTCAGGTCATTCCCTCCAACATGAACTATGACAAAGTCATAATGGTACTTGTAGCTGAGAGACCTGAGTGCATGTGTGATCTGATGAATCATGGCTCTGGACAGGCAACTGACTGTGACTTTCTCCTTGCCCAACCTGGTGAGTGGGCAATCTGTGTGTCTCACTACGGAGTCTCCAATGACATGAAAATTAGTTTTTTGAGTTTTACACCTTTCCGGCTTGGCAGGTGAGACACTGGTGTTACTATGTGTCATGGGTGCTTGGGAACTGTGTTAGTTGTAGCAGCCTTGTGTTTTGGAGGTTTCTGATATTGCAGTAATTGTTTTGAGAGAACTTCCACATATGTTGATTTTTGTATTTGATGTATAATATGCATATGAGTAGTGGTACTATGTGCATGAATAGTGGTGGGTGGGTTGACACCCTCTTCAGTGTTACTGTTTCGGTGCAAGAGAGCATGGATTCAGGATTCTTGGTGTAGATACATCTCTTGCATTCTGTACTAGAGTGTATTATTAATAGTGAGTTATCAGTGTACATGAGGCAATTGCTACACTGTCTCAAAAGACCCAAGTCAACAAGGCTGGCAGGAATAACAATGGTAGTCCAACTGTCCATAATGCTAGGTTAAATAACGGTTATCACAAAGGAGGGGCTTTTCAGGACTGATGAAGGAAGAGCTCAGTGGACAGATATTTCTGCTGTTTTTTTTTTTTTTTTTTTTGCTGGTGATTTAATAGGTTACAGCAAACTAGCAGTATTTCTTTGACTGGAAGAGTACTAAGGATGAGGGCTGCACTAATGTGCTACAGCTGTATCTAAGGGAAACATTGTTGAATGTATCTGTCCAGCTATGGCGCACAATTGTGTGGCAGTACACGATGCTGCATGTTGTGCAAACAAGCAGAAACATGCTCAAATACAGGGCTTAAATATCAGAAGCTAAAAATTTGATAAAAAAAAAATTAAAAGGTTCAAAAGACCAATGTGGATGCTTATTCCAAGCCCTAGACCAGCCACCCTTCACCAGACAAGTTCCAGTCAGCACACTTCTCTCACTAGAGTGCAGAAAGGCCCCCATCCAATCCAAGATGGCTTGGAAAACATCCTTATAAAAACAGCCACTACAAACAGACCCGGATGCTGTGCTACAGCTACTAGCTACCCTAGTTTCACAGGAAACACTATAGAACGTTTAAATATCCAAACACAAAGCAAGTTGTAGTCAGTAGAACAGGGTCCTTGGATATGAAATATAAGCACAATGTCCACAAAAACATCCAACAGACCACTCGATGGCTAAAGATTTTGTTAAAAGTTCCATCTAGTTTATATGGTGAGCGCTTTCGTGGTGTGGGTACCCCACTTCATCAGACCTAAAAATAAATTATCATGCTCATATATATTTGTAGTAGTTAAAAAATAACCAATCACAAGTGAAAATTCATTGACTTAAGAAATCCATTTTTTAAAAAGACAGCACATCACTACTGCAAAAATAAAAAGCAGCATCGTAAGAAATATTTTACAATACATTCATGCAACCCATAAAAACATAAATACATTAATTATTCTTTTTAATGAAATTTAATGAAATTTATGTATATATCTATATATATATAAATATATATATATATATATATATATATATATATATTAGAGTTATTTCTTTTGTAACTTGCATGTAAACATTTAAAACCTTATTTCCTAGCCAATGGTCTGGACTTTAATAAAGGTTTAAGAGGTACCCTGTCATTTAGACCCTTCCCTTTGTCTGCCCTGAGTCTCACTATCCACCTACTTTCAGTTGTCTCTGTTAGACTCACAATATCACCCCCTTTCACCTTTGTGAACCATTTCAATGACTAAAAACCTAAAACTGTGTGATGTGTCTGTTGTATGCACATGTTTCGCCAAGACATTGGTACAGTCACCATTTCTGATTCTCAACATATGTTCCCTAATCCTATGTCTGAGTTTTCTGTTGGTCTTGCCAACATAAAAGGATGAGCATGTGTTGCATATAGCTAAATAAACAATATTCATGCTGTTGCAACCTGCTCTGACCTTAAACACAAACTCTGTTTTAAATTCTGGGTGTATAAATTTGTTACTGGTGTCAATATGCTTGCATTGCTTACAGTTATAACAGGGAATAGTACCTTTATTACCACTTGGATCATCTATGTCTCTTCTCTTCTTAGAATAACATAAGAATTGTCTGAGTGATTTTTTTTATTCTTGAAAGAAAAACAGGGCTTATCACCTACAATGGAGCGTATGTCGGGATATTATGTTAAAACAGACCAATACTTACTGATGGTGTCTGTAACTACATGTACATCACTCAAAAATTCTGTAGGCACACATACATGATTATTCATCCTTTCCTCTTACAACTCGAGTTATAGGTGGATGAAGCCCCCTCATCTGAGTAATATGGTTTCCCAACATTATATCTGAGATCTACTGCATTGGATAGTATCTCACGGGTGGAGGAATCAGTGTACCCCCTCTCCAAGAACCTCTGTTCTAAGTCAGTCAACTCAACATTAAATACCTCGTCATCTGTGGTGAGTCTAGAGGCCCTTAAGGTTTGGCCTTTACCTACATTTGTAAAAATATGCCTGGGATGCATACTACTATGCAAAAGGTGATTCCTATGACAGTCTTTCCTATAAATCTTCATGGATAATTTTCCAGTGTTATTCCTGTATACACATAAATCAAGAAAATTCATCTCATTATAAGAGGAGTTCACCTCAAATGCAAGAAAAGTAGTCATGCCATTAATAAAATCACAGAAGCTCTCTAACTCAGTCATGTTGCCCTTCCACAGCAGAAACAGGTCATCTACAAAATATTTGTAGAAAATCACATGATTCCATGTGTCTTGTGATAGCACATAATGGTTTTCCAAACTGGCCATGACCAAGTTGGCGTAGCTATGGGCACTGGAAGTGCCCATAGCTACGCCTTCTTTTTGTAAATATATGTCATGGTCAAACATCATGACATTATTTTCCAAGATAAGTGTCATTAGCTGGCATAATAAATCTACATGTCTACCTTCATAAGCTCTGTCAGATATTAAATAGTCATGCAACATATCCACACCCTGTTCATTTGGTATACATGTGAACAGAGAACGTACATCTAATGTGACTAACAAAACTGATCTCTTCTGTAAATCAATATCCTTATTATAACTAAACAAATCTTGTAGAAATTGTTTTGAATCTTTAAGAATGCACTTATTCTTGTCAGCCACAGGCCTTAGGTTCTTCTCAACAAACAGTGATAGAGGTTCTGCTATCCAGTTCCTCCTAGAGACAATGGGTCTCAAAGGGGGTGTAACAGGATTCTTGTGGATTTCGGGTAATCCATTTATAACTGGCGTCATAGGTTTCGATAAACAGTGATATAAATCCAAATCTATAATGTTGTTCAAAAACATATCATAAATAGTGTGTTCAACATTCACAATCAATTTTCTAAGCTCTACAGGACTAATCAATTTATAAACATTGTTGTCACATATATCCTGCATAGTCTAACAGTCACTGTCCATGATCACTATTGGACCACCTTTGTCTGCACATTTTATCACAATGCTTTGGTCCATTTCTAGGCTTCTCAAAGCCTTGTTTTCTTGCTTACTCATATTACAAAAACGTCCTTGTCTTCTGTCACCCAACTTCTCAAACAATTCTGCCGAACACAATTGTAAAAAAGTATTTATTGTAGTATGACTCGGTGGTGTAAACGTACTTGGTTTCCTGTATCTAACATTACCAAAATCTGAATAATTTTTAAACATCATTTTTAAAAGAACATTTCTATTAAACATTCTTAAGTTCAATATAGTTTCAGTTACCTCAGTTCTTCGTGAGGGTATAAACGATAGTCCCTTGTTCAGTAATGTGGATTCTACCTGGTTTAATGTTCTCGAAGAGATATTCCATATCAAATTTTCCTTGAGCCTTTCTGCCCTGTCTTGCTTGGGGTGTTCTGTGAATGCCTCCTCCTCATCCTTTTCTGTAAAACTCCCTTGGCTCCCTGCTCGTCGGTTGCGATGTATCCAAACGGACTGGTAATGTCCGAAAAAAATGGTGCTTCATTGTTTGTAGAAGGATTTGATGTCATCAGAATACTCAGCTCTATAGAACATTTAACACAGCAGAAAAATAACAGTGAGACACTAAAAAACATTTTAAACATCAGAAAAAAAGCAAGGAGACTCTAAATAATAATGTTTTAAACTAACAAATCAGTTATTTTAGCACTGCTTGGTGGGAAAACCCCAACAAGCAAAACAGACTGTTTGCAACAGTGAAAAGTACCAGCGAATATGTAGCGAACAGTGAAAACAGCAAAAATAGCTTTGCAAACAGTCTAAACAGTTTACATGTTTAAGTAAATCTAAACTGCATTTCTTTGGGTCAACTACAAATTAAAAAAGATGTTTTTTAACTAAAATGCTTATCTTAATGTAGCTGTATCAAATAGTTTCCTGCTATTGATCATACAGAATTGTAAGTATTACAAATGTTAGTCATATGAAAGAAATATGTTTATGACCTTATACTAAGTTCACTTATACAGTATATTAATTCAGTATCTCAGCTTTATTTCAGACTCACAAATCAGATGAATATCCTTGTCTTTGAAAGGTATGAGTACTTATAAATGTTACTATGACAAGAGTAAATACAATCAACCAGAGATGAAATGGAAGATACTACCTAAAATGGGAAAGGGGAAGCAAGTGTCTGTGGCTCAACAGGTACCACAATCTCCTTTATTGTGGTCCTGCTCCAGTCCTGTTGCTTGGATTCATGATCCAGTGCTGATACTACAGAGACGAATAAGGTGTAAAGGATGTTGCACTCTTGAAATGCTGTCTTTGGCCAAAACAATAAATGAAAGTCACCCAAGTGGGTGGAAAGGTCTCATGACACTTCTGACAAAGAATAGATAAATTTAGCCAGCGCAGTGGCATTGAGGGATAAAGCCCCAACTATTACTCAAAAAACATAGGTACATTTTGTGGCTTGGCCACCTGGCAGTGCTATTAGGGTAAATGGACAGTACCTATCCTGTGAGGGGAGAGAGGCAGTTTCTTATTGGGCTTTGTCTGCCACTCTGGTGGTATGAGGCAAAGGTCTTACAACAACCAAATACAGAAGCCAATCTGGAGGAAGGCATGCAGTGTGACTTCTCAGGCCAGTGATGGTAGCTCCAATAACTTGCATGAAAGGGATCTCACATATATAGCACATTACACAGCTACTGTGATGATGAGTGTGTGTACATCACCACCTGGGTGCGGGGTTTGGGGTATAACAGAAAATAACTTTTCTGTTGTCAGAATGCTGGACAGTGTCCCTGATGTCTGCCAAGATGGTGGTCCCCTATAGTCCTGGCAGATCTGTTGTGTGATTCCACACTGCGAGAAAATGAATGGACTCATGCATGACTGGGGATGACTAAAGGTTGGTGGGCAGTGGGGAGAAAAAGATACTGAGAAAAAGAAGAGTAGCTGAATTTCACATGTCTGTCTAAATTATCCCTACAAATATATTCCACTTCAGTTCTCTTATTTAAAAAGGTTGTTGGTCAAGTGGGAATAATCCAGTTAACAAGGGGTAATTGAATAATCAACTTAATAATTAACTAGCTATAAAAACAGAAGCAAAAGCAACTCCAAGCCAAGAAAGTGAATGTTCATATCCTTGAATTTAGCAATCCAGAAGAAGGGATTGGTATAGAAAGGATATGTGGTAAATAACTGATTATTCTATAGTACACACTTAAAATGATCCGGAAAAAGATGACTATCATTTCCAGTATGTGAAAAACTAGACTTCATTTTAATGAGAAACACAGTTTAAAGAGATGTCCAAGAAGGTGAGTAACTACTGGTGATTATGGAAGAGCTTTTCAAAAAGGAGGGAGGAAAATTGAGGGATTGGTTTGCATCATTAGAATAATCAGATGTGACAGTTTGCAGAGCTGAAGGAGAAAGTGACACAGCTAAAACAGAAAAAAAGGTATTGAAAACAAGGAAGCTGGATGAGGCAATGTGAAATGGAATGAGAATGGAGTGAAATGACAAGCAGATGACCAAACAGTCCCAAGCAACAGTAGATCTGAGTATAGTTGCATATTAATATGTTGATATAACAAAATATTCAGTTATGTAGACAATGTAATGAAGACAAATCAGAGATAGTGTTACTTGAAAAAGAAAAGGGCACACAAACAAAGTGTGGAAAAATGAAATACTAAGTAATTTATAAGCACTATGTTAACATCCAAGCAATTACGTGTTGGGTAATTTCATCAGAGTCTGAGGGTATACATACACTTTATCAGGGTATTCGTCTGAGAGTAGCTTTGCATGACTTCTGATTATGGATTGTCAAAACTGTATGCACTTGGTATTTTATGAGCTATTTGTGGACAATATTGTTTTATTTTCACTTCTCTGTACTTTAGTGCAAGTCTAGTGTTGGTATATATAAGTTAGGGGTTCAGGAGGTTGGTGAAGGGAGTGCTTCACCATGCAAAAAATGTTTTGTGTTTTTAATACTTTTTTATTTGTATTTGTTATTGTCCAAAAATCAGTGAAGTACTGCTCATTTGCAAATGGCCCAACAGACATAGAGAAAGGATGAGTGCGGCTGGGACCACAAAGAATGATGATAAGGCGGTCTTGGGATTTTTGTGCTTGAAGTGTGGCAGCTATTTTAACTAACCTAACAAATGTGAAAGACATGCAAAACCTGTTTAGCATTTTAAAAGCTGCAAAGGCTTCTGATAGAAGCTGTGGTACACCTGCAAAGGAGACAATGTAGATGAGAGAGCTAACAACTTTCCAGATGCTGTCTAAACCCTGAAAAAGTGACAGGAACATTCTAGAAGATCATTTTGTGAAGGTCCTGAATCATTATCTTGCAAATGATCAGAAATAAGACTTTACTTGTGGATGCCTGGCCAGTTCCAGACCAATAGTTGAATAAGTGTGATAAACAAGGGACACTCAGTGGCTGTATAACATCTATGTATCAGCAATGCCTTTGATGCAACGCATCATAGAAGAATGAGAACATCAAATGAAGTTAGCAAAGGTGCGGAAAGTCAAACTGCTTAGATGAGTGGCTGCCAAACTAAACACAGATGTGATAGCTATGAGGAAGCTCTCCTGTGAGATGTGATTATCCTGTATGTGCAATGGGTTTTGGTGCTAGAACCACTCCTAATTAAACTATTTGCATCTTATATCATGCTACATTCAAAGTGTAAATCATCTTGTCCATTAGTAATACCATAACTGCATCAGTTATTATGGACTGGGAAGTTTGGCAACTAAAAAGCTTGTCAACTAAAGTAAAATGATCTGCTATATCCTACATATTGAGAGGGTAATGTGGTGTCTGCTTGCAGAGAGGGATTAATCTTATGATGGCATGCATTTTTAAGTGGAATGGTTACCAGGTTACAAGAGAATGCCCTCTAGCTGGAAATTAACCCCTTATGTCATATTAGTCAACTCAGTAAGAGTGGACTGTGATAAGAGCCTCTTGAATGCTCTGAATATAACAAATGTAATGACTGCAGGGAAGGCTGATGCCATCTTTCCATACTATATGGTATTGATTTTGATGTACATAGAATCATGTCCAAAAGAATAGTCCATAAATGCAGAACGCCATTCATCTGATAAATAGGCACAGTAGACACCTATTAATTGTGTAATAGGAATGTGATAGCAAGAGTTGATAGAAACATTTTCAAGAACATGGTTTACGTGCAGTGCAAGTGATGCAGGGAACAATAGCTATCATACAGCTATCATATCTACTCCTATAAAATTGCCAAGGACTGGAACAATCTTCCTCAGCACATCTTACATATTCCAAACCTGTCCGCATTTAAAACTACCCTGAAAGATTATCTATATGCTAACTGGCTTTGCACCTGTATTCTTCCTGGTTAGTTTTATTCATTCTATTTTTACTTCTCTTCTAGTGCATCAGAATGTCCTGTTTTCTGCTCATTTCTTGCATTACTTGCATTTTCCCCTCTTGGATAATGTCCACATTAACTACCTATTTTTTATTTTTTATATTTGCTCTTAATTTTAACTGTTACGTTTTTAAATTTGACTTACTATGTATAGCTAGCTATTTCTTCTTTTTTTTCCATAATAAATTTTTATTGTCACTACTAATACTATCTATCTAATATACAATAATATCAAAATAAAATACAATAAAAAAAAAAAAAAAATAAAAAAAAAAAAAAAAAAAACAAAAAAAAACAAAAAAAAACATGCACTTAAGTACATACATATCATACATCAAACATATTTTCAAAACATTCCACATATCACATATGCATCAAATATATATATATTCATATATACTATAATAATGTAAAAAAATTTTAAATATTTTTTTATTATTTTTATTTTTTTTTTTTTTGTTACTTTGGGAGTAATTTATGTGCTAATATATATATTAGCTACCAACAATTTTGATGATATCATGATGTCTTCTCTGGTTCTAACCAATTTATATATATATTATATTCATCAACAAAAAATATTCATACATATTATAGTTTGTGAGAGAGCCTCTTCTCTCTTGGAACATGTAGAATCATAAATAATTCCCATGATAACGTTGAACTTTGATAACTTTTCTTTTTGTGTTCTAAAGAGAGTTTCCAAAGTTTATATATATTGCAGCAGCAGAACACATATGAAGAAGATCCATACGTTTGATTTGTGCACATGTAACCAAGATGAGTATAATAATAATTATATTTCAAATCATCAAACATATACATCAACTTTTGAAAAGAGACCGATTTTATTGTTAAATCAATTTAATTATCTGCTGACTGTGCTTTTGTTTTGTTTATACCCAATACAACAGAATTTTATTCTGGAATTTTAAATCTTTAATTAATTTATTTGTTGTTGTTATAAATTTGACCTCCTGTTGGAGAGCTGCTAGCTATTTCTTCTAATATTTCTGTGATCATGAAACATATTTTTAAACGTACTTTTTGAAGTTTGGTGTAACTGTTTACCTATACTTTAACTATTTTTGTACTGTTTTGGGACTTTTCCTCCCAGATCTCTGCTGAAAACAGGTTTCTGACCCAGTCAGACACTACCCGGTTAACAAATGTAAATAAATAAATAAATAAGCAAGTTGTGAGTACTTGGGTTGGATTTATGAATAATGTACAAAGGGGTAAAACATTATAATACAGCAATTTCAAGAGTAATGCAATAAAATATTAGCAATCACATATCATGGAGCGATTGAGGAGCTTAGAAATTACTTGCTGTGGGTTGGGGGATATAATTCATTGGATGAAGGATGTCTAGGAAAGAGGAATAAATGGTGAGACAGGAAAATATAATTTCTGCTGTATAAGGGTCAGCTGCATTTTTAGACAAACATGGAGTACCACAGATTTTGGTATTCTTCCTTCTTCTGCAGCATAACATTCCTAAAGCTTGCAAGTTGTATAGCTGAGCACAGCTCTGATAAGTCAAATCAGTGTTACAGAAAATGGCTAAAACATATCACAATCTTTCTGGACTGATAATAACTCATGAAGCTCTCTTCAAATAATGATATTTTGACTCTCTCCTCTTCAAGAGATGCAGAAGAGTTAAATCCATTTAAGACTTCTTCACAGAGGCATGCAAGAATATGGTTGACTGCATCGTTCCTTGGCTAATCTGCAAGTAGTGATAGTAACATTTCTGGGTCCAAAGTGAAACAATTCCTGGTATTTGCAATTTGGCTATTTTATAACTGTAGCTTATACTTCTGTACTGTGAGGCACATAAACTGTTCAGCACAAACCTACACCTCTGAGGATATATTTCTGCATTTCTGTAAATATTATACACTTCTGGCATCAGTTGGTGTCTAGATAGTAAAATAGCAAAGGGACACTGCAGCTGTTTCTAAAAGCCATAAGGTGTTTCATTAATTCAAGTGTAACTTGAACAATTGGATGGGGAACAGTAAAGTCATCCCTGGTTTGGCACCTATTTCTCAAGTGGACACAGGCAGCCTGTAAATGGTTAATTGCCCAGGCGCCTGCTTGTAAATGTTTCATCTCCCAAGCCCCTGCTTACACTTATCAAGGGTATCAGAACTTTTTAGAGATTTAGGAGGCATGGCTAGGCTTAAAAAGGGCCTAGTGGTCATTAGCCTAGTACACACCTATGAACGTATTATATATAGCTTCCTGTAGCTCATTGGCACTTCAAGATGGATACCCTATATTTTACAACATCACCAATCTGCGAAACATTAAAACCATTAACAAATTTACTTTACCCATATGCACCATTTTGGGCAGAACTTCGCTTACATCATGTGTAAATGCACAAAGTTGAACTTTATATTTTTTATTTATTCATTTATTTCCTTATTTAAATATTTGATAACTGGAAAGGTGGTCAAGTTTAAAGACAATGTCAACAATGACCTGGGCATAATGCAAAATATACAATGTTTTGCAAAATGTTTGGTTTACTGAATATGATGACAAGGCTATGTAGTTTGTTAATACTTTTATCATGTAATTTTTATGTCAAGCAAACTGATTGACAGGAAATGGATATGGTTATTTACATATATACATGATTGATAAAGTTTTTCTTTCACTATCTAGAAATTTTGAAAATATAGTGGTGCAGATTCAATAAAGCCTAACACAGTCTGCTAAAACTGTGTGCATCATGCCATGATGCTGTGCATACGATAGTGCATTGTTTTGTATTCAGTAAGTGCCTCTACATGGCGTGTAGAGCTGCACAAACATGGTAAACATGGTGGAATGCTAATTATTGTGGAAGTAGCTGAACTGTATGCTAATCAACCAATCCAAGATGAAGGAGATATTCAACAACTTATAAAGCAACTGTGTAGACTCAGTGTAGGTTTTCCCTGCAGATTCCAAAACCTACTGGAATACAAGCCATGGAAGCTACAGAAAGAATGTTAGGAGCTGCTATTCATGTGTATGTGCAGCAAGTCTAAGGAGAGGGGTGTTTAAACCCCATTCATTTACTGGAGGATGCAGGTTATGCACTGGAACTGTGGCTGATGATGCCCATCAGAAATGCACACATACCAACAGAAGAATGCTATAATGAGGCGCATGCGCAAACAAGAAATATCATAGAGCATGTGTTTGGGCTGCTGAAGTTGTGGTTCTGGTGCCTAGACACATCTAGGGAGCCCTGTAGTCCAATCCCAGTACATGTATGTAAATATTCACTGGTTGTGCCACACTTCACAACATTATCCTGAAAAAACAGCTTCAGCACAAACAATATGGGGAAGGGCCACACATCCCGTCACCTCTGTCAAGGTCACCACAGCCACACGTAGGTGAGGAATCAGAGGGGGAGCCAGCAACTGCTGTCAGTAAAGACATAGCTATGCACAATATGCCCTCACACAGGCCAAGACACAATGGATAGTACACACACTCTCCACCTAAGAGACAAAAACGTTCATATTACTCACATACATACAATAACATTGATGCCAGGCAATGCTCACAACCTTTACTTACCCATGTAATGTAATAGAAGTGCACCACTTATATTTTCCTTCACCTCTCAAAAACTACCAACATCCACATCCCTACTATCTGTCCTACCACTAACCACAACTTTCCCCTCATCCTAAAAAAAAAAAAAAAAAAAAATTGTATGCCAAACTGCAGTTTTTTTTCTTTGTAGTATTTTCTAGATTTCTAAACTTTATTACTTTTCTGAAGAAGTCCTAGTTTTGACAGGACAAAATAGATTAATTCTATTTATGTGTGTTATTTAATAAAGGAAGCTTTTGGCTCCAGCTTTGGCTTTGATACTCCCTGGTGCCAGTACAATAGTGTGTGTTCATTTTGAGTTGTTTATTAATATCGTCAGCCATTAAACTTTGTTACTTTAGTTACCTAATCTTGAAAATGATCACTGTTTAACTTAATGCATTGAAATGTCTATTGGCTCTTTTCCTGGATGGTGCACCTATGATCTATAACTGATATTTTTTCTCTGTACTGTTTAAAGATCACTCAGCTTTGTTACCTTTTCTTTTAAATTATCACTGGATAACTTAATGCATATGGAAAAACTGTAATCATGTCTTTCTCTGTATGTGGAGTTTTTCTCTCCTGGCCTCTGCTGAAAATGGGTGTCCACCCAGTTGGACTTTCTTGGCAAAAAAATGTAAAATAAATAAATAAATGTAATGCCTGTGTACTGCTAGCATCAGAGAGATTCAGCCCCAAACTAAAACTCTTGCAACTGATGGATTTCCAAGGTAAGTGCTGAGCATGGAATGGATAAATAAATGTCGAAGAATACAAATGAAGGCATATACATGTGTACTTTTACTTGATAATGTAAGTAAGTATAAGGTGGGGGATTTTTATAACAATGACATAAAGATGTGACAGCAATGGCTTATGTGAATACATATCCTCTATCACCTAATAGACCTTATGCATCAAAGATTCATACAGTCATACCTCTCAGGTGTACAGGTTTTCACAGAATGCCCACAATATGGCCTCATACTTTTGTACTGTCAACTCATTAAAGAGTGAAGTTAGAAAATAATGACACACACTTAGTATCAGACTTCATATCCATCAGAAAAATCATAAAAACAGTAATGCAGTACCTGTTATTCTATCAAGTGTCACATGTAAGAAAGCAGTACAATTTGCAAAACAGCATCACAGAAGTGTTAAGTTAGCTATGCACCCAAAGCATCAGACAAAAGACTTATGTATCCCTGAATCCAAAAGATAGAAAACAAGGATATGGCACAGTTGTCATTATTTGCACGGGGTGTTCTTTGGGTGGGGGGAGTGTGAGGCCTAGTCTGACACAAAGGCTAGTGAGTGCATGTGAGTAAAAAAGGGAAACAGGCAGGCATTTCAATAAAGCATCAAATGGTCATATAAAAATTTTTGCAATCATGGCAACACAGAAATGGAACTTGGCTCCCCCACACACAAACAAAAGGCAAATGATATCTTGTACTAAACAAGGTATAGCACATCAGTCAATTGTTATAAGTGCTTTCAAACTGTCCCCAAAAATGTGTACACATTTACCACAGCAGTTATTTTTATGCAGTTTCCAATCACTTCTACCTCTGCCCAGCACTCCCCTAGAAGTGTCTATTGGACATCCCAGAAGGCTAACACCCCTGTGTCAAGAATAATATAGGACATTTACATTTCACTGAAATAATATAGAAGAGTGACAAAGTGACACAATTGCAACAGTAACACTTGTGCTGAAAGTTACCAAGGCTGTGTAGATGAGAAAGTAACATGCCCTGACAAAACTGTCTATGACATCAGTAAACTTCTAAGAAGTGCATACAGATAAAAGTTGCATTTATCAATATATATATATATATATATATATATATATATATATATGTGTGTGTGTGTGTGTGTGTGTGTGTGTGTGTGTGTGTGTGTGTGTGTATCTCTCTTTCTCTCTCTATATGGGTCTACTTCATTTGATCGAAAGACCATTTGAACTAAACCCATTTGATCGAAATTTAATTTGATCGAAAACTAGTATTCAAAACATACAGCTGGGATTTGTCCCCCTCCCCAATGTCTTGCGACCCTGGAGTTGGTATATATAGGTGGAGGGGTGAGGGCGCAGCCTCCCACATTAGGGGGGTGTGGGGGCAAAGCCCCCCTCCTAGTTTCCTTTAAAAGAAGAAAATAACACAAAAAGTACAGATTTTATATGGAAATAGGTGGGGGGCTTCACCCCCCAAATTTCATTTGATCGAAAACCAGTATTCAAGGCATAAAACTGGGATTTGTCCCCCTCCCCAATGTCTTGCAACCCTGGAGTTGGTATATATAGTTAGAGGGGATGTGGAGGGCTCAGCCTCCCACATTAGGGGGGTGTGGGGGGTGAAGCTAGTTTCCTTTAAAAGAAGAAAATAACACAAAACAAACAGATTTTAAATGAAAATAGGTGGGGGATTGACCCCCCACACATCCCAAATTTAATTTGATCGAAAACCAGTATTCAAGGCATAAAACTGGGATTTGTCCCCCTCCCCAATGTCTTGCGACCCTGGAGTTGGTATATATAGTTGGGGGGGTGTGGAGGGTGCAGCCTCCTACATTATGGAGGTGTGAGGGGAGAAGCCCCCTCCTAGTTTCCTTTAAAAGAAGAAAATAACACTAAAAGTACAGATTTTAAACAAAAATAGGTAGGGGGCTTCACCCCCACATGACATTGGGGAGGGAGATATATATATATATATATATATATATATATATATTTTTTTTTTTTGTTGTTATTTGTTTTTCTGTGTTATGTGTGAGCAAATCCAGTATATAACTGAAAAATTCAATCATACCTTTTCAAGATCAGTAGTCTTCTGTGCAGATAAATCCAAAGTAATAGTAATCTTCTTCTGTGTTATCCACACACATAAGTCTCCTGACCTTCCAGTTCCCTAGGTACATGGCTACCTTTTTATACTGCAGATTTAGGACTGTAAACACAGTGAAGATGCAAATGAGGTGTGAACTCATTAGAATTGCTGAATCCCAAATTCTAGGCTTCGTGTAGCAAGAGTAAACATAGTTTAGGCACTCTCTCAGTTTTTGTTGCTAATGGATTGCAACTTTGAATAACAACTGGTAGGGAGAAGGAAAGTGCAGCAGCAATTCAAACTCCATTACCTGCAGTGGATGTGTCAGCCAGGTTATACTTACAAAATGTAGAAGTAATTGTATCAAGGTTTTAAATGTAAGTAAGCAGCACACATTTCTCGTTGTTTCAGTAATATCCAAACTCCCCTGCCTTTGTTGAAAACTGTATATTATTGCTATTTAATATTGCCATACATTTTAAGGACAATGATACAAAATGCCATACAGATTGCAGGTCTCAGATTACTGTTCAGATAACAGAAGAATAAGCATCATACAAAGATAAGGCAGAGCTGCAGTGATGCAAACAATAGTAGGGTTGCCACCTCTTGCGATGCTGAAAACCAGATTGAAGCTTCACCCCCTGCACTACTTGTGACTGCCCATGCCCAACCCATCTCAGCCCACTTCCACACCTATTTTATGATGAAAATGCATACGTCATTAGGGTGGAATGTCCCATAAAGTCCTTTTTTACATACCTAATGTAGGTTGTGTAACTCTTTTTTTGTTGTTGTTGTTTTACAGTATGTCAGATGCCACTGCATCACTTTACCAAAGGCTTTTTGTGAAAAAGAAATTAGAGCTTGCTTTTTAAAAAAATGTGGCATTCTATACATGCCTTTGAACAGAATACTGGAGTTTGTATTGTGCTTTTCAGACTACTAGAGAATCATTCTGATTTCCAGATAATAAGGAAAATACTGGATAGGTAGCAAGCCTAAACAATAGTCATAAATGGTTGTGTGGTCACTCATTGCATTATATATAAACTTAACATATTTAAAAGCAACTGAGAGTATACATGTACCATATATCTTGTTAGTACTGTGGATGATTTAAGATTTGCTTGTATGCATGCTTATGTTCATTTCTGCAACCCTGCTGCAAAGCTGTTTCTGGGTATTAGAGGGATAAGACACCCTTACTGTGTTTTGTAGGTTCATTGGTGTAACAGTTCAAATCCAGACTTGTGTAAAAATCTTTAATGTGTACTACATTTGTTTTGTAATGTTGCTTATTTATTAATACCACTTGTGGCATAATGCAAACACGGGAAAATGATTAATAGAATAAATGTCATGCAATGTACTTTTGTGATAACCAATACATAAACTACACCTGTGAATCATCTGTGTGTGTGAGTGTGTAGTACACCTGCTAAACCCAATAATCCACACAGTATATATTATCTGTAGATCACAGTTCAAGTCCCACACATTTGTCTAAGGATGAAACATAAGTAACCCTATTTGCAAGGATAAAATAATATGAGCTTTGCTTGTCACATTTGAGCATTGCTTAACTTCATGCAAACCTGGGCAGACATTCCCGATTTCAAAAAGGACACATTGTTGCATCTTTTTCTTTCCATTGCACAAACCCGCTGAGCAGCATCGTGAGATGGTTAGCAACCTTCCCCAACACCTGCAGGTCTAGAACACCTGCAAACTAGAAGCAAGCAGTAGACAATTTTAAAATGAGTATGTTGTAATTTCTTTTTATTTTACCACCATAAAAACATGCTAAGTGGAGTTTTGTGGCAAACACACATAATTAATAATGAATATGAAAATATACAGCTAATTTTTAACACTTCCTGTGGCAGCAGGTATAAGTGTAGGGCTTATACTATACATGAGCCTGGGTTCTAATCCAGCAAAGGCTAACGTTCCATTCCAGTTTACTTCATATTAAAATTTGCATGAAAATAATAATCAAACATAGACATAACTGTCTACAGTAGGTACATTGAGCACACACACAATATCAGATATATAGTAAATGTGTAACTGTGGGTAGCACTAGAATTATTCTTCTACAATTGCACATTTCCTTTCTGAAGTGTCATGTCACACAAATACATGTTTAAACACACAACGTATATGTTTAAGTATTGAGAGTTGTGAAAAACAGGCTCTCAGTTGCAATGGGAACTATGCACAGTAATGACTGTAAAAAATGCACTTGTAATCCAACCATCCTTGTGTCAACTGGTATAAGTTAATGCACATGTGTACATGTGAGCCTGGATTCTAATCTAGTGCAGTCACAGTTTTATTAATGCTTGCCCACTCACTTAAAAAAATAAACATAAATATAAATAATGTGTGGATAGCAGTTGTGCTCATATGAATCATATGTGTGACAGAAGGTATACTGAATATCCTGATTCTGTAATTATAATTGTCTTCTCTGGCCTTGGATGGCCTTCCCACCTGAATGATAGTCAAACTCTTGTGAATGTATAAACCAGGACCTTGTCAGGTTGTACACGTATATGGTTAACCCCTCACTCTCTCATATGCATTTATATATAATTCATGAACATGTCCAATAATCACTTCTTCTGTGACAGCAATGAAAAACACCTATGTTGACAAATATGTTTTGCTCCTAATGCATAGATTTGAATACCACAGTCTACACATTTATTTGTAAAGCCACATAAAAAAGTGTCAGGTCATAAAATGCATGACCCATTACATGTGAGAGTTACAGCAGCAACCACCCCATCACCTAATGCCAACTGTCAGATTAATCTTCCTATTTAAAAAAAAAAATGATTTCCTTTCTGTGGGGCACTTATGTTACATAATGTCTCTTGCTGGAAGCCTGGACCTACTAGCCAGGAGCCTTGTCCACTAACAGGCAATGAGGTACTCCCATAACTGAGCTCTCCTTTCATCATTGTTGTTACAGTGAGCCCCAAGCCAAAGCTGGTCTCTGAGAATTTATATCTCTATTGGTGGAAACCTGGACCTACTGGCCTAGAGCCTTGTCCACAAACAGGGAATGAGGTACTCCCATACCGAGCTTTCCTTTCATTATGGTTGTTACAGTGAGCCCCAAGCCAAGGCTGGTCCCTGACAATTTCTAGCTCTATCAGTGGAAGCCTTGACCTACTAGCCTGGAGCCTTGTCCACAGACAGGGAATGTATCTGAATAAGTTCTGGTCTTGCTATTCTTTGTCTCTGTTCCTCGGTCTGTGACACCCCTCCTTTTTCCTAAACACCCTCTACTCCAGACTGCCCTACTATCCCTTGATCTTCAGCCTAGCACCTCCTGTTGCCTTTAACTGGTAGCTTTTTTATACAGTTAGCATAGTGTCCTTGACAAGGGCGGCTGCGGTGGTGCAGCAATTAGCGTTGCCACCTCACAGCAAGAGGTTCTCCAGTCCAATCCTCAGGTGGGGTGCCTTCTGTGCAGAGTCTGCATGTCCTCCCAGTGGTTGCGTGGGTTTCCTCCAGGTGCTCCAGTTTCCTCCAACATCCCAAAGACATGCTGTAGGTGGATTGGAAACTCTAAATTGGCCCAAGGCGTGAGTGTGTGCGTGTGTGTGCCTTCTGTGGAAGGTTGGGTGCCCGGCTGGCAACTCAAAACAGTAAAACTCCACTGCCAATCATGAGCGGACAGGTGATCTGCTGTGGCAACCCCTAACACGGAAAAGAAGAAGAAGAAGAAGCATAGTGTCCTTGACAATGCTATTTTCTCATTTCTAGCTTTATTATCCCTCTAGATAGGAAAACTTAATGATTTAAAAGATGTCTCTCTTCTCCTCTTTACCTACTTTATTTACCCTACCACCTGTTCACTCTCTCCTAAAGCTATCTTTCTCCTGCAAATACCTATAAAAACCTTCATCCTCTCTCCTCTATTATTCAAGCTCTATTTTAACAATAACTTACCTTACTGATTGTTTTCTTCTCACAGAGCTGCTCAACGGGCCAGGCCATCCCACTGTGTTCCCCCTTACTATGCTTGGGCTCACTCCACTCCTCTCCTCTACCCTACCCCCATTCCCACCCGCCCCATTTCAATTACATATATACCTAGCAGCTCCACCCACCTAACTACCAAACATCACCTAGACCTTAATTAACTAGTCCAAACAGGTGAGCTCACTATAGATCACCCATACTCCACATCATTAGTTAAGCCTGCTGCAAAACATACTCCTTACTTACACACAAACTTCTACACTTCCAGTCTATCCCCATACCCACACACTAACCTTTTCACATAGATACTAGCCACAATTTACAGAAAATACCTATCTCACGCAACACATTAAAATCAACGTACCATAATAACTGCTTTCCCTCATCATGATTCACTTTCAAATAACACTCTTCCGAACTGTCACTATCTCTATCCTGCTACATTTATACACCCTGACATCATACCATACTCTGCTACAACACAACAGTTCCCATCCCTGGCAAACCACACCAATTACATACCTAAACAAACCTTCAAACTATACTATAGCACCTACCCTTTTCTCTACCACCAACATGGACTATCATCTAAAAAGATTCCATCCTCTAAGAAGCTTTTCCCACACCTCTCAAAAACAAGATAAACTACTAAACAAACTTATCAAATACTATTTATACATTCTTAAGCAGTTAAATCAATCCAGAGAAATACACCAAACCACAGTCCCATGCCACCACCTGACATAGCAAGTAGCTCAAACCCTATCAACAGAGGATCACTACATAAAAAAAAGAAACACACAAAACACCATCAAAAATTCTAGGCTGCAATCAATAACATACTTCATCCAGGTAAATCAATTACCCCTAACCCAATAACAACTAACAACTTGCACAATATAGCAACCAAATTCAATAAATATGTCACAGAAACTATTCAAGTCCTTGCAAACTCCTAAGCCATTATCAGCAACTCTACCCCATTTTCCCCACTACAGTACCATCTCCCAAAATAACACCCCACACTTTAGCTTACACACAATGTCTGTTAAATCCATACAAAACTACTTCAATAATTGAAACCAACCACTCTAGCCACAGATAACTGCCCAACTGACTTTCTAAAAATTGCAGTTGAAGCTATAGACTATCTAGTAGCCATACTCATCAACTGGTCAATATCTGACAGCTACATACCTAGTTTTTAGAAAGCCTCCCATATTCTACCACTACACAAGGGAGGTAATTCCACAAAATTTACAAATTACTGCCCTATTGCCATCCTATCTCCCTTATCCAAAATACTAGAAAGAGTAGTGCATACCCAATTAATGAACTACCTTCTCACACACAAACTACTATCACACACCCAAAATGGCTTTCATTCCTTATATAGCACCACTACCACACTAATCTCCTTTACCAATATTATTAACTAACGTAGAAACAATGGACAATATGTATCTACCATATTCTTGGACCTTTTCAAAGCCTTTGACATGGTAGATCACAATAAACTCATTAACATTCTCACCACCCTAAACCTTAGTAACTCTACTACCACATATTTCCAAAGCTACCTAGCAGGCTGTCTGCGAGCCATCCAATGACAAAACCAACTCTCCCCTCTGCTCCCATTTCTCTTAGGGACTCCACAAGGCTCCAGTCTTGGACATCTACTGTTCCCTATATTCAGCAACCAGCTCAGCACCTCTGTACCACATGCCTCTGTAATACAATACGTGAATGACTCCACCCTAATATGTGTACCCTCCACACTACAAGACCTCCATACCATAACCCAAGATTTCTTTCTATCTTTTGAAAAATGGCACACTAATTCCCAACTCATTCTGAATCCCAACAAAACTAAGCTCATTCTCTTTAGCCCAACTAGATCCCCCTCAGCTTCATAGTCATTTGCTATCCAAAAATAAAACTATGATCACCCCAACAATACACACTAAACTTCTTGGGGTAGAAATTGACAATAACCAGAAATTCGATATACACATAGCCCAAACCATCAAGAAGGTCAACAAGAAACTAGGTCTGCTATACAGAAATAAACAATTTCTGACAAGAAACACAAAAGTTACTATAGCCCATACACACCTCTTATCCACTGTCCTCTATGCCTCCCCCATAATAACCAGCCTCCACATAATGGACTTAATCAAACTGGAATGCTGCTATAATAAAAATTACAAAGTTTGTGACTGGGCATCCTATAAGTCACATCACTGTGCATTGCTTAAACAACTGAATTGGCTCAAACTTCCTCAGTATCTACACTTCAACCAACTAACATTTGCACATAAAATTCTCCACCAACCTGATAAAATCCCTGTTCTTCAAAATATTATACTCTCACACACACTAGTTCCCGATGTCTTTGCTCCAGTAACCTACACCTTCTAGATACCACCAAATCCAAAACCATGCTGGGAATTCTCTCTTCTCTAACTACATTCCTAAAACTTGGAATAAGCTACCAACCCTAATAACCTTAAATGGCTCTATTATACAATTTAAAAAGCTCCTTAAGTCACACTTAGCTGACACCTGGCTATGTTCCTGCAACACTCCTGGATAGGCCTTCCTTAGTCTCTCTGCAAATTATTGCTCTTATTGGCTGATGTACAATGTGAATGTTTCTAACAAAAGAACTGTATTCATTATGTATCCATTATGTATTCATTATGTATATCTTATTCTCCTATCAAAGCAGATGCATCATATAGGGTTGTTAACTTCTGTTTATTCTGTAATTGGCACTGTTGTTTTCCCATACATGTTTGTGAATCATTGTTTCTTCTTTCTTACATGTTTATGTAAAATCAATTTGTGTTTGTATTTTGCATTTGCACTTTTTCTGGAGCTTTTCTACGTGGGCCTCAGTTGAAAAAGGACCTGTGTCCAGTCAGACTTTCCAGGTTAACAAATGTAAAATAAAATAACTAAACTAAAATAAAAAACATGGTTGGCATGGATGATCAGCTTTCTACACTAGCAGAAATGCAATAGCAGGAAATGTCAGGAAAGCACTGTTATCTGTTGCTGTTTTCCCTGATTGGGCATGTCTGGAGGTAGAAGGGAAGGTGCCCATTTTAGGGCACAGAGGTGGGGTGTTGAGTCCAGACTCTTTATTGGACTCCTTGTAAAATGCCACATCTGAAAGCTCTTGCAGAGAGACTATACTGGCTCACAGTACAAGTCTGAGGTTTGGAACTGTCTGGCCAAGTCTTTCTCCAGCGTGACTGGAATTCCATGCACTGGAGAACAGTGTTGGCACCACTATAATGACCTCAAAAGGTGCAAGCAGGATACAGACAACCTGTGGCTGAATGCATTTAGTACTGTTGACATCTCACAGTTGTGTAAGTATATAGATACAGAGAATTAAAACTAGATAGGCAGCTGCATATATGCAATACTGGCATGCTTAATGCTCTTCTCGTGTTCTCTTCTTTTTTATACCACAGCCAACCAGGAGATAGCAGTGAATAGTGAGGCCCATGCTGAGTATTTAGAGAGACTGAGGAATGCAAGGGGTATGTATGCAGCACAAGATAACTATTACTTTAGCTTAAGTATTATTTTTCTATATAGTAGTAGTAAATTAAGCATGCATATCCTAGCTTTAAAATCAGGCATGCATGCTACAGTCTGTAGCACAAGCCAGCTGTAGGAGGTAAGTCTATTACTATAGTAGGATGTTGTAGGTTCAAATATCACAGGTAACAAATGTATAGTAAAATCATTTAAATGTATTACATAATAATTTCAACAGAAGATGAATAAATACCCTTCTGTTAACTTAATATGTGTAATTTAATGAAGCAGATGTGCAATATACACACAACGCAAGGATTACTTTGAGCAATCATTAGTTATAGTTTGCAGCTGTTAAGAAGTATACTAAAATATAAAAGCAGAGATAATGCATTTTATGTCACATATGATGGTACTAATTAACTCTTTTTTTCTCTTACCCAACCTGTAACTCGCTTTCTTATTTTTCTATCTCTGGTCAAAACATTTCCATGTCATTCATTTCTGACAAATCAAAAAATGCTTTATAGCACAGGGAGGTAGGCCAACCCCAGTGGCTCATCCTGCCAATGCTCCAACTGCTCCTGCACCAACACCCAGCACATCTGGAACCCATCCTGGCAGTACTGCCTCCACTGCCTCTGCACTGTCTGGGCAGTTCACATCAGTTAGCACTATACTGGCAGCTGGTGCTGTGGCATCCTCCGAGAGTAGTAGCATAAGTAGGGATTTAATCACCCGCCAGGAGTTGCTAGACTTGGTGCATAGAGTTGATCACAGTACCATTGGTGTACTCTTATGCTGGATAAAGAGGATGCTAACTTTTATGGTCCTTAGGAGAAGATGTCAAGCAGTGCAACAGCCATTGGAGTAAAGGGACAATGATGACAGTCCTGCAGGTGAGGACTAAATTCTCACTGTCCCCATGCTTGATGAGAATGGGCCTCCAACATCCCCTCCTTGTCCCCAATCATAGTGTCCCCATATTGTTGTGTCCATCACCATCCCTTTGTCCTCGTTTCTTTATCCTGTTTGTCTGCATCTGCTTCCTCACCTACCCCACTTATCTGACCCTGAAATACCTATGTCCCTTACCCAATATTCCTCTCTTAATGAAGTGAAAAATAAAAAAAATGGGCACCTGTCTCACAAAAAAATATTGTCCCATACATAGCTCTTCACTTAGCACAGGTGTCTGCTCTACACACTTGATTGGCTACACAACATGATTGCATTGTTGCTACCCCTCCTTGTTGAGGTAACAGTCCAAATTCAGCTGATATTCTATAGATATTTTCATTTTACACTGTTGAAGAAGTGGATAGCTATGGTTCTTTTCAACCACCCTCCTGCACATTCCTCTATTGCTTTCCCTTTGTTCTTCTCCCTACTTGCTGCTCATTTCACCACTTTCCTATCAACCCTATTTTAACACCTTTAGTCTGGTCAAAAAATAGAATCACACACCACTGAAACAAAAAAAACAATGAAGCCCTTCAGTTTTTGTCTTCTAACTTTGCACAGAGTTTGTCATCATGCAACAATGCCGAGCAATGATGAACGACTCTTTAGTGGTGTAGTTACCTCTGTGCACTGCTGCTTATATGTGCTGTGCTAAGTTAACAGACAGTGAATGTAGACTAAATAAATATTTCCTTGCATTATAAGTACATGTTTAAAGCTATTAAATACACCTGGATTCAAACCCTGTATGATCTCAGCTCAAAAAAAGAAAATTTCCCATACCTTTACTGCTGCCATAGAATTAGCTAAGCAGCAGGTGTGCTTCTTACACTCAGTACTATCTACACTGCTGATTGCCATGCCTCTCTACTTAACATGCTTGTGCGGGGATAAGCAAACCAATACAACTCTCATAATTTTATCAGTGAAGCAGAGGTTCGCATTTGCTCATCACTTAACTATGCACAAATGGGGAAAGCAGTTTAAATGTGTATTTTGCATGCACAAACACTTTGCCATCGATTATGCAAAATAGCTGCTCGGCATTGCAGTATGAAAATTGCATATTAGTGTGAATTACCAATGTTTACTGCCCATCTAGTCTTCATCCCATAAAAGTACATGTAAAAACACAAACAAATGGAAGGCACTTCTTAAGGAAAGAACACATATTTACACTGCAGCCATGTGTTACATGCACTTGAAACTTTGTCTCTCAGTACTTCTTTCCAAATATACCAACTATACTACAGAATAAATGAAAACATACTTTCTTATATGCCATGTACATTTTTATCCTGACAATACACATCAGGTTTTCCGATACTTTTACTAATGTGGACAACTGTTTGCATGTAGTTTGTAAAGATTTCTTTTTAAGGTATATCTGCACATTGGCAACACAACAGCAAATGCTATACTTTGTACACTCATCAATCTGATAACATGCTGAACTTTAATATCTTGACAGTTGTACATGGCTAGCCATCCATTTCATACAGGCCACCAAACATCTTTGCGCAAACATCAGTGATGATGTCATCCACTATAAATTGTACTGCATCATTATAAAAGTCAGGCTTGTGCCATGGCACTTGTGCTAAGTACTGAGTTGTTCAACTGGTGTACCTAGATAGATAGGGATTCTAATCTCACCTCAGTCAATTGGTGTGTGTGTGTGTGTGTGTGTGTGTGTGTGTGTGTGTGTGTGTGTGTGTGTGTTTCTAGCTAGAAGAACATAATTGAGTATCCTGCAGTCCTCTGTGCAATCCTATGGACTACCAGTATTTTGATAGCTGTACATGGCTACACATCCATTTAATTCAGGCCTCACAACATCATCTCTAAAACATCCAGTGATGATGTCATCTACTATAAATTGTCCAACAGTAGTTTAAAAGTAAGAATTTTGCTGTAGAGCTAATTCAGTCCTCACAACATCATCTCTAAAACATCCAATGATGATGTCATCCACTATAGGTTGTCCATGTAGGCATGCACAGCTATCAAAATACTGGTATTCCATGGGATTGCACAGAGGACTGCAGGATACTCAGCTATGCTATTCTGTAGTGTAAAAGTCTGACTTGTGCTGTGGCGCTTGCATTAAATACTGAGTTTTCTAGTTAGTATTCTTAGGTATGGGCTCTGTTCTTACTGCAGTCAACTGGTGTGTATCTGTGTATTTGTTCTGTTGGTTGACATGTAAGAGACAATTTTACACCTGCATGTAGGACACTGCTATTGTCATATTCATATCACAAGACACTGCTGATGTCATCACTTGTAAAGTGTCTGGCACTCTCCATGTAGGACTTGTGCTGTAGTGCTTCTGTTAAATACTGGGCTCTCTAGTTGGTCTACTTAGCTAGACAGGGGTTCTGTACTTACTGCAGTCATCTGGTGTGTGTGTTCTGTTGGTTGACATTCAGGAGACCATTTTACACTTGCATGTGGGATACTGCTGTTATCATCCTCTTTTCACCAGACACTGCTGATGTCATCACTCATAAAGTGTTACTGACACTCTCTAACTAAAACCTATGCTGTGGTGCTTGCATTGATTACTGAGTTCTCCAGGTGTAGTTAGTAAGGTAGAGGTCTATTCTCACTGTAGTCAACTGATCTGCGTGTTTGTTTGATCAGTTGGTTGCCATTCAAGAGACCATTTTACACCTGCAAGTGGGACACTGCTATTAAAATCCTTTTCTCACCAGACTCTGCTGATATCATCAGCTATTGAGTAGTCTCCAACACTAAAAAAGATAGAATTGTGCTCTGGTGCTTGTGCTAAGTACTGTGCTTATTAAATAATTAAGCAGGTGTTCTGTTCTCACTACAGTCAACAGTGAGTGTATTCAACAATCACTATGGTGATGATTTTAGAAAAATATGCGAGTACACACTATGTCCAGCCCTCCTCCATGCATCTTGTTGTAGCCTACAATAATTATGTCATCCTGTGTAACATGCACTCTGACAGTATTCAAGGCAAACCTGTGCTGTGGCAGTAACATTAACTACTTTGTTTGCAAACTACTTTAACTACATATATAGGTGTTCTAATCTGACAGCAGCCAACTTGCATGTCTATACATACAATTATCACTTTTTGAGACAATTTTACACAGGGATGTGTCTCCACATCCATGCCCTACACTCCTCCCAACATTTTCTTTTCAGCATACAATGATGCTATCATACTCTATAAGGTGCAACGTGAAAGTGTTACAGTCAGATAGATGTGGTGTTGCTATTGTGACATTGCATGGTGTTCATATTTTATGCCTACACAGGTGTAATGTTCAAATTAAGCCTAGTCTATTTTTGTATGCATGGCTGGTGGTGCATTGTGGTCATTGTATGAACTTTGGAATAGCTCTTCATTTCACTAACCACTTGGTGTACCTTCCACTTAGCTTCATGCAACCTCCTATTTCCCCTGGCCACATGACATCTTTCCTACAGAGGAGTGTTGATGTCCTCGTGTCAAATATACATACACTCATCATGAAGGAGAGTCCTTCCATGAGCCTCTGCAAACCATGTTTTGTCCACTGCATGTGTGATTGCTACTTTTGTCATGCTGTGGTGCACGTTTCCCATATGTACAGTGGCAGGATGTAATACAATCCAACAAATACACACATATACACAATAATCTTGGAATCTTCCATCATATAGATATAGGGAGCTTGTTTTAAATGGTATAATAATGGATAGGATTACATATGTTTTTGGCCTTTGACATAATAATGTCCTATGACCCTATGAACAGTTGATATGTACTATATTGAAGTGTGAATGTACAGTAGGGCTGCAAAAGGGAATTACAATATGTGATGTGAGCTAATGTATTAATGGCTACTAGCACCATTGCATTACATGCTTCTTCTATGACAGCTGTGGTAATATGCCCCCTGAGAACTGTTGATATGGTATGATACACTTGTATGTATACTGTTAGGACATGCATTGTTGTAATGGAGCAAACTATCCTTCTACACAGTTCACATTCCACCATCACAGTTACACATGCAGTATGGCACAGGCGTGCATGTGTATACATACCATCATTGAATGTTCTGTGACAGACATCAATGTTGTTGTGTCTTTCGGCTTTTCCTGGTTAGGGGTCACCACAGCGGAACTCCGGTCTGCTAATGATTGGCAATTGATTTTTACGTGCCGAGTTGCCAGCTCTGATGCACAACCTTCAATGAAGGTACACCCATTCACCCATGTCTCCACACAGAAGACGCTCTAGCTGAGAATCCAACAGGACAACGTCTTACTGTGAGGTGACAATGCTACCACAGCACCACCACTGCAGTTATGTGACAGACATCAATATAAATTCATATTGATTACATGGTCACATAAGTCTTGTCTCATACAAATTATGTTATGATGTGATATATACAATAATCTATCCCATGTTTCAATACAATTGCAACCCTGAGGAATTTATTGCAGGCACGGTTGTGTTGCTACACCCAAGGATTATTGAAGTGGTCAGCAGCACTGTTATGTGACTATTAGCATTTGTGCCTGGAAATGTTATACATGAGCCACAAACAACTGATCTGTAACATGTCCTGATATGGCATCAGGCTGCTCAAACACAGCTTGCCCATGAAACACATACAGGCATATGTTGTGCAGTTGATGTAAGTACATGACATTGGTACAGTTGTATTGATGTAAGTACATGACATTGGTACAGTTGTACGACTGTGGAATGGTACTAGTGTGTGGAATGTGATTAATGACCAAGGTTTCATTTGTTGGTCTTTCCATAAATCATTTAGTCTAATAAATTTCATATGTTAAATGAAATACTCAGCAAAGCACAGATTTCCATGTGGATGCCACCAGACATATCTAACAGGAGGAAATAGACAATCCACTAGCTGACAGTTTGTCTTACACATCACACAGCCACAGCATGTATGCAGACATTACTCAGTTTCTATTCTAATGAGGGAAGCACTTATGTGCGCTCTGTATGGCTAATAACACAGAATGCCTATAATGTGACTCAAAACATGGACCTACCAGATACGGTTGGATTCATACTTCAACGCAGCCTCCAGAAGGAATATGCACCCACAGAGGGGTGTACAGCAACATGCATCCTTCTGACTATGAGGGGAACATCACCTGATGCATGCATGCATAGACACATCCAGACTCTCCTCATCTGTGAGGTAGACCAACAAGTTCTCATGGACCTTTTCTAAAAATACACAGGTAATTTCCCCACTGTTTGTGAAAGACAAGTGTGATTTGTTCAGGATACATCATGTCTGTTACATCTGTTAGATGCCCTCAAGAAAGTCAACAAGGGCATGCATGATGACAACACTAGCATCATGCATAACGTGACCTAGCCAAGGCATTTGACAGAAATCCAGACTGAGATATTACTAAGACACTGTCAAAAGTGGACATAAACACCAATATTATCAAGTGGGTAGACCACTGGATCACATGAGTGACAGATAAATAAGTGCATGAAGTGACCTATATCTAGAGTCCAGTGATCAGGTCCATACATCAAGACTCTGTGCTAGGCCCTTTCCTATTCATTATTTAAGTCTCAGATGTCCAGACTGACTTACACATCCTTTGTACAATCAACTTTGTGGAGGACTGCAGATTGTGGACAGTCATTGAATCCAATTTTTTATTTATTTTATTTATTTAACATTTGTTTACCGTGAAAGTCCAACTGGACACAGGTCATTTTTCAGTGGAGGCCCGGGGAGAAAAGCTCCAGTTAAGCAAAATTAAAAGTTTAAGTTACAGTTACAGGTAATATAAGACATACACAAAAACATAAAGTTTATATAAACTGCAAAAGAAAAAGGCTTGCCTGCAAGCAAGCTCAAAGTGTGAAACATAAAAGTTACAAAAAGATAAATGTAAAATGTCTTAGATAAATGTGTACAATAGACATCACAGTATGAGTATGTACATATGTATGCAAGTCATTTGTCATGCTTGGGAAGAAAAATAGACTCCTGAGAGGATTACAGATGCCTCAGTTAGGATTTATTGGGAGGGCAATGAGATGCAAAGTTAGTTAGAGATGTAGAGTTGAGCAGTTAAAGGTCTATCCAGGGCAGTTACAAGAACAGAGCCAGGATTCTTTCAGGTGTAGCTTTAGGAGTTTTTTAAACTGTGTTAAAGAGCAGCAGGTAGTAATTTGGGTGGGCAGGTTGTTCCATATGTTAGGGATTTAGTTTGAGAAAATTGATTCTCTAGCTGTGTTATTTGCTTTGGTGGTGTCTAGTAGGAATTTATTATTAGAGCAGAGGGGTCTGAAAGTGATGTATGGTTGTAATAGTTTTTGGAAGGCAGGGGTTTTGTCTGTTTGATGCAATATTTTATGGGCAAAAGTTAACTGATTAAAGCATAGTAGCTGAGGAAGTTCTAGCCATTCTAGTTGTTTAAGAGCTGTACAGTGATGTGCTCTGTATGGGGCATCAGTGGCAAACTTGGAAATTTTATTATAACAAACTTCGAGTTTGGTTAGTTCAGATTTGTGGAGGTTGGTTAGAATTGGGTAGGCATATAGGAGGGAAGATAGGAGATGCATGTGAGCAATAGTAGCTTTTGAGTGCCTAGTTAGGAATTCTTTGTTTTTGTAAAGTAAACCTAGTTTCTTTTGGACCTTCTTAATGGTTTATGCTATATGTATATCAAGCTTCAAGTTGTTGTCAATTTCTACACCCAGCAGTTTGGTATGAGTTGTAGGGGTGATGGTGGTTTTATTTTTGGATAGGATGGTGAATGTTTGGGAGGAAGGGGTCACTTTTGTTGGGGAGAAGGGAAGGAGCTTTGTTTTGTTGGGGTTTAGTATGAGTTGGGAGTTGCTGAGCCATGTTTCTAAAGACAGGAAGGAGTCTTGGGTTGTGGTGTGGAGGTCATGAAGAGAGAAAGCTGTGCAGATTAGCATAGATTCATCTGCATATTGTATAACCACGGCTTGTAGTATGGCGGTGTGGAGCTGGTTGGTGAAGAAGGCAAAGCGTAGAGGTCCAAGGATGGAGCTTTGTGGAACCCCTAAGGTAACAGGGAGAAGAGGGGAAAGTTGTCGTTGCCAATGGACGGCCTGCTGTCATCCTAATAGGTAACTTCTGAGCCATGTGATAATGGAGTTACTGAGATTTAGGGTGGAGAGAATGCTGATGAGTTTGTTATGACTGACCATATCAAAGGCCTTTGACAAGTCTAAAATGTAGCAGATGCAAACAAGTCCTCTGTTGCTATAGTGGTTCACTTTCATTTGTGAAGGACACAAGGGCTGTGGTAGTGCTGTGAGAGGAGCAGAAACTGTGTTGAGTGTTTATCAATAGTTTATTTGTGTTAAGGTAAGTTACTGAGTGTGTATAGTCCTCTCTAGGATTTTAGATAAGGGGGACAGGATGGCAATTGGCCTATAATTAGTAAGTTCAGTTGAGTTACCTCCTTTATGTAAGGGTATTATGCTTGGGATTTTTCAAATATCTGGGACCATGTTTTCTGATAATGATCTGCTTATCAGTATGGCTACTGGGTATGCTAAAGCATCTGCTGCGAATTTCAGAAATTCTGCTGGGAGGTTGTCAGTGGCTAATGTGGTAGGTTTTAGTTTTCTAAGTAGTTTTCTTGTGGTATCAACAGACACCGGGTGGAATGTAAAGAGGTTGCAGCTATTTTGGGAGTTGGTGCTTTGTTTGGCTGTGGGTGGGGTTGGGGTGGTGGAGACAGTGTAAAAATTAGCAAGATTTTGGATAGTTTCAATGAAGTATTTATCCAAGTACGATATTGGTATAAATCAGATAGTATCAGCACACACAAAGGATTGCTGCCACAGCTATGGAGACACTGGAGATGAACAAAAATTATAGGGGGAGTTGTGTTATTATAAAAGCAAATACACAATCTAATTATAATATAGACAGAGCACCCCCATGAGCAGACCAATTGGTATGCGACCTTTGTATTTAGGTAGATAGTATGTGGAACATCCACCAGCATGTACCCACAGTGGTGACTACTCTCTTGTATGTAACAAGTCCTGACTATGTGTGGGACATCCACATCAACTGGCATTATACTTCCATAGTTCTCAGCCTTCATCATACCATTAACTGAGTACAACCCATCCTTTTCATGTACCTCACAACACATTCTCCAGGGATAACTTACTCAAGTGTACTGCATTTATCCATAGTGACCTCCCCCAGATCTTATTGACCATAACAAAGTATTCTTTTTGTTGCATAAACATTACTGGTTCATGGTGCAGAACCCCTATCAAAGTATTATGCAAGATGCATGTGTGATATGTGTTCCTGTGATGCACACAATAAATACATAGCTGACTGACAACATTGATGGCATGGGGTTACATTTGTGACACTGTGGATTGTGCCATATATATGTCATGCACTCCTATCACCTAGCCAGGATTGCTTGTAATTGCAAATATTGGTGTGACAGTGTCCCATCTAATATCTTTGACAGATGTTACATTTTGAGAAGGATATGCTTGATTCTTCTCAGAGATTGCTGACAAACCATAATGGTTGTGCAACTGTGTTCTTGCAGAACCATCTATGATCACTCACAATCACAGATGTTTGGTAAAAGAGATGGGATTACTGGTGTTATTCTGATATTGTCTAAGATTGCACATGCTTCTGTCTACTGTTGTCTTTTAGCCTGTTACTATCTGTCCAGTTTCACAGTATGCACCTAACCCCTATTATAGATATCATCAGTGATATATGCCCTCTCCATTGCTCATGTCAGGATGATTATATCACAAAGAATCTTCTCCACTGATATGTCGTCTTGTGTGACAGTCACATAATATGCAATAACTGTGCAGTTCATACTGTATCATGTAAATAGGTGATTAATGTTCACACTACCAATGTCTTCAGTGACATGCCCTCCTCTGCTTTACATTATCATGTTTCACCTGTCCTCTTCCCTTGGGTTCATTCCTGCAATTCATCTGTGTGCCCCTTTTCAATACATACACTTCACATGGCTATTTATTTATAATGCAGTCTATGTACCCTTACTGGTCATTTATACAACTTTTATTCAGTATGCCTGAAACAAGCTTCCACAATACTCTGCACTGTATATACTTTCATGCCATGTGTTGGAACTGTGTAGATTGCTTTATTAATAACCCTGGTAATCATTGTAGTATTTTGCGCAATCCAGCAGACCTAGTTTGCCCGTAGGTAAACAGGTTTACATGTCTCCTGTGGTCTGTGTTGCTTTACACAATTTCCTGGTGGCAACAGTGTTGCTGACCATGAAACCGTGCTTGTTTATGTTTAAACATGCTGTGTGGTATGTATATGTAATTAGCACTGCTGCTCACTGCACAAACATGTAAACTGTAGGCTTTGTGGTAAGCCTACATGGAGTTTGTTAAATCCCCAAGAATGATTTTCTCAATTTTGCCATTTACTGGTTAAAAGGAGTATCTATTTTCAGATGTTCTTTCCAGTTAAAATGCACTTTTTTCCCCACAGAAACAATTGCAAATATGAAATAACAGATTTGAAAGTAGTGAAGGTTATATAGGATATTTTTTCATGCAATTCTGGTTAAAAATATTTGTATAGGCATCTATTTAGTTACCAAAGCCTTACAGGCTTTCATAATTTTTAGACTTGTTTTTAGATGTAAGCATGTCATTAATGTACTCCTCTCAATTTACTCTTCGAGATTTGTTTTTGTCTCTTCTAATAAGATCTTGGCTACTCTTAAAATTAAAATGATGTGTCTCATGACCTCCTACATGCAGCTGCTGGTTCATGCACTCTTAATTGCTGTTAGAGTATTTTAGTCTCGGCTTACTTTGCTGCTGTGGTCTCTCTATGTTGTATCGTCTGGTATAAAATTACATTCTCAGTACTTTTCTCCTATTCTTCTGGACCATGTTGAAGTCAGCACCTGTAAATATTTTTTTTTCCTGTTTTTGTAGCAATGACAAATGTCAAATCAGATTATTTTCTACATAGTATGTCTTAACTAAGCTTTTATTGCTATTGTGCTTTAGTGTCTATTTTACATACATACCCTGGGTTAAATTTAAAGCCTCTGCTAGACAAATGGCTCACCCTGCATTGTGTGCTGTCTCATCTCCCCTTGCCCATTCTGGTTCATCCAGTTTTGTTTTAAATTATTTGCTTTTAGTGTATTTCAACTGCTGCTCACTTTGTTTCTCTAATGTCTGGATATCTTACTTCTTGGTTTAACATTACAGTTTTCTTTTGCTTTTCTCATGGTACACAGGACTATGCTGAATAACATACCTGGTTACCTTACTATGGATTATTTGTAATCTGCTTTCTCATACATTTGTCTTTATTTATTTCTTCTTTATATTACCAATCCAGATGCATCATTTTCAGATTCAGCTCAGGGTATACACCACAGAGATAACAACAAGATGCAAAACTGATTGAACCTTTATTAAGAAACTTTTAACAGGCGGATACAGTATACAAATTATAAATGAATATTAAGACATGCATAAATAAGGAAGTGTTTATGTAATATATATATATATATATATATATATATATATATATATATATATATATATATATATATATATATGTATATAGATTCACTTCAAAACACTGAAAATGAGAAAACTTCATAATATAGAAGACCAAAACATTGAAACTTCAAAATACTGAAAACTTAAAACACTGAAACCGAAAACACATATCATACATATACTGAGTTTAAACAACATAAATCATAGCACTTTCCACCAAGTGTAAGTGGGGGGGGGGCAAGCCACTCTGCACCCCCCCATGTGGGGGTTGTGCCCCCCACACCCCCTGCTACTTAAATATACCAACTCCAAGATTGCACTTAGTGTAGTGAAATGCATTCTTGGAGTTGATATATATAAGTAGCAGGGGTTGTGGGGGGCACATCCCACCACATGGGGGTGCAGTGGGGCTTGCCCCCCTGCGTACACTTGGTGGAAAGTGCTAGTATTTATGTTGTTTAAACTCAGTATATGTATGATACGTGTTTTCAGTGTTTTGAGTTTCACTGTTTTGAGTTTTCAAGATTTTTGAAGTTTCACTGTTTTGGTTTCAGTGTTTTAAGCTTTCAGTGTTATGAAGTGAATCCATATATATATATATATATATATATATATATATATATATATATATACATATATATATATATATATATATATATATATATATATATATATATATATATATATATATACATACAGTATTTACACAATAACAGATTAGTTGTGGTTCAGAAATGTAGTAGGACAGGAAATTATGAGTATAAAAGTAGATTAAGCTTGTAAGTGGAATGCCAGACAGGTGCTAGGAAGGATAGAAAAGAAAGTAAGAGGTTCTCCAGTTCATTTCCCAGCTGGGGTGCCTTCTGTGTAGAGTCTACAAGCCCTTCCTGTGTTTGTGTGAGTTTTCTATGGGTTCTCATTTTTCCTCCCACATTGCAAAGACGTGTCTGGAGTGTTTCTCCCTAGGTTTCAGCTGCAAATTGGTTCATTCCAAGTCAGACATTCCCAGCAAAAAATAATAAATAAATAAAATAGCTAACTATAAGAATTCATAACCAGGGTGTGTCCCTGCAGCCAAAGCAAAACTAAGAAGAAGCAAAAGGCTCATGTTTTACTTTGGGTGACTTCAGGTGAAGAGACAAGGCAGATCTCTTAGATGGTGTGATAGCATCACACTGCAATATTTGCAATAGCTGTAGTTGCACAACACCATTCAAGATGATGTATTCTGGTTTAAACACCCAGAGAGTCTAAGCACAAACTGTCATGCAGGTCAGTAATGAAATAATAAACAGGAAATTGCAAGTCTGATAAATAAAAAACTTGTATTGAAGGAACAAACATAGTTAATCGCTTTCAACCCACCATTCAGGACTTCATCAGAACAGTATTTGCAAGCATAATCAAAGTATATAAAGACATTTGAAAATAAAACTGCCAATGAGAAATGACTTCCAATAAAGTAATATAGAATTCTTAAAGTGAAACTCTCAGTAAATATGGAGTATTCTGTAAGACTTGTGTTTTACATTAATTGTTTTGCTATCTTATCTGCATTAAAAACACTTTTACTAAAACAAAAAAAAGTTAAAATAATTCTTCAACAAATTACTGATCTAAAAATAATTTGCGCTAAATGTGACAAAGGGAAATACTGCCAGCCTAGCTATCTGGAATTTTGTAAATAATTATGTAATTTATGAATATCAACATGATTCATATGCTTGCAAATGTATTGGAACTGCATGTCATATTGTGCAGAAGTATGCTGAAGAGATATTTTGTAAAGTACTAAGCAGAAATGTATTTACGCTACTGTAACTGTATAGATGTATATATTTTAATAGCAGAAACTGAAACACAGCAAGTTAGTTTCAGAAGAGTAGCTGAAAATTTAAACCACCACCTAATAAAAGGATGTTGTCATTCATTTTCAGTCAACAGGAGACAGAATGTCTGTACTAGAGAAGTTTTTTTTGTATTGTCTTTAAATGTGGAGGAATGAAAATTATTTTACAAATTCCACCATTTGCCAAAAGATCTGAGGTCTATGTATTTTCACAGGTATATGCTAAATTCTACAGCTGCATCAATAGTTGTGAACCTGGGAACTGAAGTCAGAAGATAAGAAATTATTTCATTCTGCAAGTATCTCAGCAGTAATATTTGGCATATTAATTTAAGAACTCTCTGTGAGAGAGACTGGGCATATTGTATTTTGTCTTTGACCTGACAAGAACATCCGGTCACCATATCTGCCTGCTTGCTCTGAGTAAGTAAGTCCAGGGAACAGTATAATTCTTTTAGATATAGTCAGGAATATAATGAAGTATAGCTTAGATGTTTTCTTTATTTATTTGAAACTGTCCTGCATTGTTGTTTTAAACATTTCCTATGATTTTGAACTCTGATGTAACTGTGATTATATATGAGTATTTTCTTATTCTTGTATTATTTATTATTAAATATATTTAAACCTTTCATTGTGGGTGATATTTGTGAGACATATTTATGTTTTGAGAGTACTTGCATATTTATTCTGTGACGCCCCTAATAGTCTTGCTCTTGGTCAAACTACCATTTGTATTAATAGTAACATTACACAGTAAGACTGTGCACCCTTTGTTAAGAGCCTTAATGTAGCTGATAAGGAATAGCTGGAGGCAGTAAAAACTACCTTATAGTCTGGGCAGAAAGTATAGCTAGTAAACCTGTGCCAGCCTTTCCCATGTGTGTGTGTGTGTGTGTGTGTGTGTGTGTGTGTGTGCGTGTGTGTGTGTGTGTGTGTGTGTGTGTGTGTGTGTGTGTGTGTGTGTGTGTGTGTGTGTGTGTGTGTGTGTGTGTGTGTGTGTGTGTGCCTGTGTACAAATCAAATCTCAAAGAGTGTGTGTGTCAGCTACATGGGCAGGGCCATAAAGCACTGATTGGACAGAGAGGGTGCTGGAGGTCATGGCTTGATCAGTCAGCTGAAATCTCAACTCTATTGCTGTGCCAGTGGGCAGTCTTAAAGGGGGATCTGGAGAAAGAGGGACAATCCAGCCCCAGACTGGCTGTGGTTTCTCTGTGCTCTTTAGGGAAATTGCACTTTACTGTGTGTGTACTTGTCATCTCCCAATGTACATCCCCCACTGTTGCCAGTGGTGAGGATTGAGGCTCCTTGATTACTGTTCCCAGTGGTGGCGCATCACATTTTATTGGTTGGCATTGGTGGGATATCTACATATTAGGATTAAGTGGTGTGGATACTGAATTCCTGTAGCCTGTAAACAGTGATCACTGAAGACATGGTCTGTACTCTAAATCAGCCACGCAGTGAACATTCAGTTTCACATCACAATAGTTTTATTTTTATTTTTTGTTTGCTTAATTAGTCAGGGAGAGCAGGCAAGGATGTCAGCAGAGGAGTATGGCAAGCTGACAAGGAGCCAGTTGGCTGAGATGTACCATGCCAAAGGACTGGGGCATACCAACCTGACTAAAGCAAAGATGGTTGCAGCGTTAGTCACAGCTGCATCACAAAATAGCAACCAGGAGAACAATCAGACTGGTCTTGGGGATGTACAACTCTCAGAAAATGGACAGTTCAGCTTTTCCACACAGGACTTAAAAATCTATCTGGAGTTAAAGAGACTTAAACTGGAGGTCAAACATTTGAAATAGAATCAGCAGAGAGATAGAGACACCAGGAGGCTGAAGAGAATGAGAAGCTGAGACATCTGGAGGCTGAGGGAAATGAGAGACTGTGACGTCTGGAAGCTAAGGAGAAGGAGAGGCAGTGGCAACATGAAAAGGAGATGCTGACTCTTTGCCAGAGTCATGGAGGTAATGCAGAAGGGAGTAACCAAACCCCAAAAGCAACAAAGGTCAGTAAATTTATTCCACAATTTACAGAGGGTGACCATTTTGGCAGTTTTATTCATACGTTTCAAAGGGAATGTAAACAGTATAATGTTGACCAAGGGCTCCGAGTATGGCTCCTGACCACCTTACACCATGGTAAAGCTGTAACTGCTATTTCTAAATTGTCTGATACTGATTGCTTAAATTATAATACTGTTAAAAATTGTCTAATAGAGTGCTTTAAGTTAACACTTGAAGCTTTATGGAAAAATGTTTTATGAGCATAGATGCAAGGCGGATGAAAGTGTGTGTGAATATATTGCTGAGTTAAGCACTTATTTTCATAGATGGGTGAGTGGATGTCAGGTCACCATTTGTGAAAGGCTGGAAGACCTTTTGGTGAGGGAGCAAGCCCTTAGCACTTTGCCTGATGACATGAGAATCTGGTTAGCAGATAGGGAATGTAGCACAGCAGATTAGTTTGGGGGAAAAGGGAGAACTATACCAAGCAAGCAAGGCATCACTGCACAGGAAAGGGATACCCAGTGCTGCTCAAGAGTCTAAAGGGATCCATGGTGGGCAGCCTAAACTGCCTCACCAGAGTCTGCTAATAGCAGGGGAAGCCACTAGTTCAGGTACATGTCCAGGACCAGGGCTTAAATGTTTTAAATGCAACAAGTGGGGCCATGTAGCATACAGATGTCCAAGGAGGCAAGGAGGGGAACAAAAGATGGGAGAGCCAGTAAGTGGGAATGCCAGAATGCCAGCAGTAAGTTGTCTGGAGACAACAAAGGTACCAAACTACCACAAGAGGTTATACCCTATCTTAGTAGATGGAAAAGAGGCCACTGCTAAGAGAGTCATAGCCTCTGACCTAACCATTGTGAAGCCTGCAATGGTTAAATAGGAGCACTACCTGCTTGGGCAGTCTACTGCTGTCAGAGCTTTAGGGCGGACCCCATTCCAAATACCTTTGGCTAGGGGTCACCTTGACTGGGAGGGTGGTAAAGGAAGCCAGCAAGTAAGTGTATTTGAGGATATTCCTGCAGATGTCCTGATAGGGAATGATTCTGATAATACAGTACCTTGTGTGCATGCAGTAACACACATTCAGATAATGAGTAGCTGGTGGCAGTAAACAATGCCTTATAGTCCGGGCAGAAGGCAGCATAGCTAATAAACCTGTGCCAGCCTTTCCCAGATGTGTGTGTGTGCATGTGTGTGCATGTGTGTGTGTGTGTGTGCGCATGTGTCTGTGTGTGTGTGTGTGTGTGTGTGTGTGTGTGTGTGTGTGTGTGTGTGTGTGTGTGTGTGTGTGTGTGTGTGTGTGTGTGTGTGTGTGTGTGTGTGCACGTGTGTAAATTAAATCTCAAAGAATGTGTGTATCAGCTACTAGGGCAGGGACACAAAGCACTGGTTGGGCAGAGAGGGTGCTGGAGGTCTTGGCTTTGCCACTCAGCTGAGATGTCAACTCTATAGTTGTGCCAGTGAGGAATCTTACTGGGGATCTGGACAAAGAGGGAGAAACCAGCCCCAGACTTACTGTGGTCTCTGTGTGCTCTAAAGGGAAAATTGCACTTTACTGTCTGTGTACTTGGCATGCTCCCAAAGTATGTTCCTCACTGTTCTCATTGGTGAGGATTGAGGCTGCTTGATTAGTGTTGTCAGTGGTGGGATGTCACACTAACACATGTAGAAACTGTTACAGACTGTGAAAAACTATAACAAAATAAAATCACATAAATGCCAACCTCATAATGGTAAGGAAAATATCTAAAAAATACTATTGAAAAAAATATTTTATGTAGTTCATCAGTAAGAACATACTTTTGTTTCAAAGCTTAGCTACCCTTATCTTAAGTATAGTAGTAATTGATGGGTGTCTGTTGAGACCTGGTAAAGTAGCTGCATTCAGTCTCAATTGCCAAAATAGCTCTCTACTTTCAAGTTCTTCTTCCTATGCCCTTCCTCATGATGAATGGGATACTACGTCAAGTATACCAAAGTAGAATCTAGTGAAGGTAGAACATACTAGAGAATGTTTACAAAGAAAGTTATTAATGTTTTTCTTTTGAATGGCATAGTTATGCTCCTAAATCCTCCTGTGTTATATTTCTGTATTGCCTATATAGAAGTTATTACATCCATTACAGACCGCAAGGCAAACAACCCCTTTAGTTTCACAATTCCCACTCTCCAATGTGATGATTATGGGGGTGCCCCTATCTGAACCTTGTTCTTGTGTAGAATGTATTTACATTAATTACAAAAGCCATAGCATTAAGTACTGCTAATTGTACTTCTCAGGAGGTCTTTTTTAGGATGTCTTAAACTGTTTTTGATGTTTCTACCTGTTTTATAGACAGTTCTTAGTGTCTCCCCCAGATGTGTCAAAAAATTCAAGATTACCCTTAAAAATGCACAGTTTTTTCAGTAAGATGTTCCTAATTTCCTTTGAATGTGGACCAAAAGGAATCACCATAGACTTGGTGAAGTTAGTGGCAATTTCTTTCAGACTTCTAGGAGGTAATCCATCCAGTGTGTCCTCTGTCCCTAAGAGAGGCATCATTTTCTTACCAAAAGTACAATTAGGGGTACTAAATGCTGTGGCTTTTGTAATCAGATAAGATAGCAAAACAATTCATGTAAAACACGTCTTACAGAATATTCCACATTTACTGACAGCTCCACTTTAAGAATTATGGCTTACTTACTGGAAGTCATTATTCATTGGCTGTTTTATTTTCAAATGTCTTTGTATGCTTTGGTTATGTTTGCAAACACTGTTCTGATGATGTCCCGAATGGTGGGATGAAAGCACTTAACCATGTTTGTACAGTACCTTCAATACAAGTTTTTTATTTATCAGACTTTCAGTTTTGTGTTTATTATCTCATCATTAATCTACATTACAGTTTGTGCTTGGACTCTCTGCGTGTTTAAACAGGAATATATCTGCTTGAAGGGCATTGTGCTACTACAACTATTGCAGTTATTGGAGTGTGATGCTATCACACAAGCTAAGGGAGCTACCTTTTCTCTTCACCTAAAATCACCCGAGGTACTACGTGAGCCTTTTGCTTCTAGCTAACTGTAAGAGACTGAGTGCAATGTACAGACACAGAACAGGAAGGTGGGGAAGACATGAAATTATAGAGAGAAATTTTGATTTTGCGTAAGTAGTAATGAGCAAGAATGGAAAAAAAAGGAAAAAATTTCATATGGAGAAATAAAGTCATAAATATAGATTATCCTGCTGTAAGGAAAACATTTGCATTGGCTTTCTTTAAATATTTTACCATCTGTGAGTAAGTCTGAATTTATGAAGGGGATATAGATTTTAAGTTTGCACAGAGGGACTCTCATGATTTTTGCACAATGGATGAAAAGGAATGTATATGCACTGTCGTTTATTATGAGGAATTATAAAAGAGTGGATAGAATATAAGTTGTAGGTAGGAATCCACAGGTTTTACAGGTAGTTAGGAATATGTTTCATAATCCTGCTGGAAATGAAGGGCAATGAGATTGAATTGTTTTATATAAAGTTAAGAGAGAATATTTGTTTTATAAGGTGAAATATAGCTTTGAATTAAAAAAATAGTTTGTTTATAAATCCTTTATCATAACATACATATTGTGCAAACCTCGTATATAGTGCACCTTTTATGTACATTGGTGGTAGGACTGAATAAGTACAATCAATATTACAAATCATTTTTATTTCTGTTATATGTCATAAGCAGTTAATTATACAGCTGTCTCTCCCCTTAACCAAAGTTTACATTTGATATTATAGCTGCTAGTAGTAGTATGTTATGCCTCAGCCGTGGTGGTGCAGCGGTTAGAGTTGTTGCCTCACAGCAAGAGCTTCTCCCATTTGAATCTCATCTGGAGCACCTTCTGTGTGGAGTCTGCATGTCCTCCCCGTGGTTGAGTAATGTTAAAGACATGCAGGTAGGTGTGAGTGTGAATGGGCGGGCCTTTGTTGAAGGTTAGGCATCAGGCTGGCAACTCAGCACCATTAAAATCCACTGCCAATCATGAGTGGACCGAAGTTCCACTATGGTGACACCTAACCGGGAGTCAGCTGCTAATAGTATGTTTTGCTTTATAAACAATCTCAATTTATTGCAGTTAACATTTCTATACATGACCCATTTTCTTCAGTCTAAGTTAAAATGTCTCTTGACCTGTGATAATTATCTTAAACCTGCTTATGAATAAAGTAATAAATAGTCCCCAGGATTTAATAAAATCCATGTAGGCACCGTGTAGAGCCTACATGGAATGTATCCATGTTCATGGTCACTGTTGCCCCTTGGCAGCACGGCATGCATATTAATGATGACATGTTGCCAAAGGACAGCTGAGGAACATGGTAAGTGAATCAGTGTAGGGAGAAGTGTAGTGCTAACTTTGGCTGCAGATGAGTATGAGACTCTCTGCAATGCCCTTTTGTTTTATTTTTATTTTATTTTATTAAAAAAAAACATGTTTCTGCTGTGTGGTGCAGAGTTCAGCAATGCCAAGCTGCACCCACATATAAGATAGCAGACTCCAGCCAGGCATCTAAGAATAGAAATGGAATATTATTAATTATTTATTTAAAAGTGTGATTAAGCACGTCTAAGCATGTTTGTGCGGTGTGGCATGGTGCTCAGCACTGCTTTTATGTAGCTCAGTGGTATATGTGAATGTATACCAAATTTCTTAGTATCCACATAGCTAAATGGGTAGAGTTACAGCTTCATGTGCAGTAAGCTCAGGGTTTGAATACATGGAAGGGAAAATATGTATTTGATTTTGATATACATATTATGCAGACAATAATCCTAACTGTAGTGCAATAAAATCATGAAACAATACCAATAACTGCATTAAAGTTTATACAATAAAGTCTGTAGTGCAATAAATTTGGAATTAGAGCTGTATTACAATAAATGAATAATGCCAACTATAGTTTAATAAAAACATGAAACAATACCAATAACACCAAGGAAAATGTTGTACATCAGGATAGTGTTGTAACCATTACAGTAAAGCAGTATGCATTAAGGCTGTAAGGTAAGGAGCTGCAGTCAAGTATAACACTGTAATAGCTGTAGAATGCAAGTCTAATGACTGCAAATTGTATTGGTTAACTCAGCTTATGTAGTTCTCTTCAAGGCTGTATCTAGGCCAATATTGGTCATATAATGCTCTGTTACCCACAGACATCAGGTAATACAGGCATATGGATAAGGTAGCCCACTCCATGAGCTGATATTGTTTGTTGACTTCACAGATGTGATACTGAAATATAGCTTATCTACTATCTGTGTTATGCATTTATTTCACACATATGTGTTCCACTGTCACTGCAGTCTAGTATAACACTGTAGTGGTACTACCAGGTCATATTTTGTTTCCAGAAGAACTCTAGGCAAATATCAGTCAGTCAGTAATCAGAAGTGTCTCAGTAGGTCAGTTGGTTAAATGCTCTGTATATAGTACATTTTTCCACCCACAGTCCAGAGGTCCAATCAAGACTCACACTCCATGCTCTTAACCACCCTGGAGAATATTAGGGTCCAACCTAACACTCTCATACTGGGTGACTTCAACTACCCCTCCAATAACTGGGAAAACTACTCATGTACCAATACACTTGCCCAACATTTTCTGGAATTCATTAAGTTCAGTGCCCTGGACCAGCTCATTCTTATCCCCATTAGAGGTAGCAACATCCTTGACCTGGTCATTACTAACATGGGCGGCCGTTGCTCTACACTAATAGACATCTTCTCCCTGGTTAGATCTGACCACAAACTAATCACCTTGGAAATCCACATCAATTCCACCCCCTATTCCCCACAAAGGTAACCACCATGAAAAACTTCTCCAAAACTAACTTTGGGTCGCTAAAAACAGAGGTGGCTAACTTCATTGCACCCATGCAAATGGAGATCATTTGCATGACCGCCAAATCATACACCAATGCACTATATTAATACGTACACAAATGCATAGATCTCACCATACCCAATAGAACCAAAATGGTCTCCTCCAAAAAAAGGAAGCCAATCTGGTGGTCCGCTGCCATAAACAAACTCTACAACAGAAGGAGGAAACTGATGTGGAATAAGGTGAAGTCCCAAGACTGGAAAAACTTCCTTATCTGCCTCAATAAAAAGTTGAGACCCCTCATCAAATCCTCTAAAGCTAGGTAGGAAAACAAAATTGCAGCAGATAGTAAAGAAAACCACAAGACCTTCTATTGTTATGTAAAGAATCACCATGGCAATACCTAGATTTGCTCTGAGCTACTGCACAATGGTACCTCCTATACCGAGCCAACAGATATTGCAAATATACCTGCCAACAGATTCATTGCCAACCTTACTCCTCTCTCCTTCCAAGGGACCAGTCAGAATACCAGTAAATGGCCAGGCACCCAGTACTACTGCTGCACAGGTTAAAACAGCACTGTCCAAGGCCAAGAATACAGCTTCTATGGGACCTGACAATATCCCTGGCTGTGCTCTACATGAACTACAGAGTGAACTGGCACCTCACCTGTGTGCCCTGTTCAATCACAGCCTCACCTCAGGCTTTGTCCCTACCAAATGGCACACTGCTACCATCATCCATCTCCACAAAGGAGGAGTGACTACAGACCCTGGGATTATAGCCCCATTAGCCTGATGAGTCTAATATGCAAAGCTATGGAATGTATCATCATGGACCTAATAAACAAGGATATAGTGAATCTCCAGAGTCTGGATCCCACACAGTTTGGTTTTTGTGAAGGGTAAATCATGCCTGCTCAACTTGGTCAACTTATTTGAGTCAGTTACCGGAGCTGTGGATGAAGGTAAGGTGGTTCATACAGCCTACCTTGATCTGGCCAAGGCCTTTGATACCATTATCCACTCAGCAATCATAGAAAAACTCACTAAGCTAGTCATTGACCCCTATATCACTAGGTGGGTTGCAAACTGGCTCACAGGTAGAACCCACAGTGTGAAAGTAGCTGACTCCAAGTCAGACTGCTGACCAGTCATGAGTGGAGTCTCACAGGATTTGGTCCTGGGTTCTCTCCTCTTTAGTATCTACTTCCTGAAGTCCAGGCCAACATGAAGGGACTCTGGCTGACAGAGTTCACAGATGATTGCAATTTGGTAGCTATTATTAATGCTCTGAGTGATGCTGACATCCTACAGAAAGGCATCACTGGACCAACGACTGGTGTCAGAACCATGGCCTTAAGCTCAATGCCAAAAAATTTCTCATCATCCCCTTTGGGAAAAAGCCAGTTCCCATGAATTACCACATCAATGGTAGTCCACTGAACACAAAAGGCATTATAAGAGATCTGGGAACACAGGTTCACAGCAACCTCTCTTTCGATCACCACATTGCCACTGTGGTCAGAAAGTCATTCTATGTGGCACACCTCATTACTAAGGGTTTTACATCCAGGAAGAAAGAGGTCATTGTCTCCCTCTACTCTTCCCTCATTAGGCCAATCATTGTTTCCCCTGTTTGGCATGTACCTCACTAAACACCTCCAACAACTGGAGAGGCCACAAAAGTACCTCACACAGAGGATCCTAGGCCTTAAACATTTGTTCTATATGGACAGGCTAAAAAAATTCCAACTATTCTCTGTCTCATATCACATACTTAAAGGCAATCTCTGCTTGACTTACAAAGCCATGTCTGACCCAGATCTGTTAGAAATGCTACATCTAAAGAAATCCTAATCCCTCCACACCACATGCTCCAGAGACCTCAACCTTATTACCACAATCAACAGAACATGCTGGAGGGACAGGTTCATAACGCAGAGACTGCCCATGCTATGGAATAGATTTCCCATACATGTCAAGCAGAGCACCTCGTTGGCCCTCTTCAAGAGAAATCTTGATGAGTGGATGAGAAATAGAAAATTCAACCCAGGGATCACTCCAGTGGCTTTACTTGACAGAGGTACTGGAAACTAAGATCGGGTGGCACAATGTCAAGGTAATCCTATGGGCTAGGCTTTTAAAGGACCCAAGGCCATTAGCCTAGTGAAGGTCTATATTAGAAGATCAAAGTTTCAAAACATCAAATCTGATATGGTCGAGACCATATGATCGAAGTCTTGAAACTTCTAATCTTTTTACAGAGATCTCCGTACAGTGCAGAAAGGGAAGATTTTATAGTGAGATCTCGTAGTTGGTATATTTAAGTAGCAGGGGGAGTGCGGGGTGCAACTCCTCATGGTGGGGGTGCAGGGTGGCCTTCTCCCTGCTTAGAACATTTACATGGTTTGTTTTTCTAGATTTTTGAGTTTTATTACATTTTCGATGTTTCAAGACCATATCAAATTTGAAGTTTTGAAACTTTGATAAGGTAATATAGACCCGCCTAGTACACACCTATAATCCTTTGAACCTATGTAGCAGTAAATATTAAAGTAGCAGTCACGTAATGCTCATAGTTTCTCCCTCCATAGGAACTGCAGATAAATGGATGAGATAGCCCATATTAAGAGTAGATTTTTGTGTGTTTAGATGTCACAGACTGTTAAAATCATTAGCAAGAATGTGTTCATCAGCAATGTTCAGTCAGAAATAAAATGTGTAATCCCAGTATGGCTGCATGTTTGGAGTGTCTATTAAAAGTTGCTGCAGTCAATTAATACATTCTATGCAGTTGCCCCCTACAGTGACTGCTATTGGGTTCTATTCCCATGCCTGACAACCAAGGCATGACAGCTGTTTAGTATCTGTATTGTACACATACATTTCTCTCAAGTGTCACAATTTCACATTATGTAATTAATAGTGTGTAATCCATCTGTCACAGGATTACAATGGAAATGATTACCTAGGCTGCAAATTATCACCAAAAAAGCCCATGGAATGGCTTTGTAATTATATAGGTCAACCTGATGGGCAAGTGTCCTTGTGTACCCACAATTGTTACTGCTTGGCCCATCGTGTCCCATGCAAATAGCTTGAGAAGTATGTATGTGCTACATCAGCTATAGGAGACTTGTAGTCACTGCACAAATAAAGAAAATACAGACCCATAGAATAGATAGTAGCACTGTTGTCAAGGAAATAACTGGCAATGTTAAAAATGGAGTGTTTTTCTCTTTCTTTCCCCACCCCTTATCTTCATTTATTTCTTATTGTTATTCAATGGTTATGATTTAATATTACCATATGTTTTTACATTAACTGTATTTTGGGATATGTGTTTTATTATTGTTATGTATTATAATAGTTGTATATTAACATATCTTGTTAAATTACCTATTTTGTTGGCGTTATACTGTAACTGACTGTTCTGTTATTTATTGTTGTGTTTCATACAATATGCCTTGATATGTAATTGAGTTAATTTCCAATGTTCTACCATGCTGTTATTACTAACAATGATTTGTTCACAACTAACCTATACATATTGCTGTGCTTCCATTAACACAGCACGTCAGGGTAGGCCGGTTCTGGCTGATCCAACTAACTTGCCTCAGCTGGCTGTGGCACCAGGTCCTGGCATGTTGGGAACCCTGACTGGTGGTGCAACATCCGCTGCCCCTGCACCACCTGCGGCATTGGGTGGGACCACCTCAGGGGACAGGGCCCAGCCTCCCCTGGGAACAATGGCAGAGGTGCTGTTGTCACCCAGGATTAACTGCTGGTCATGTTGCACAGGATTGTTCATTGCAGCTATGAATGTCACCTGTGGCAGATTGAGAGCATGCTGGCCAACCTGGTAGGGCAGTTGCGCCCTGGCACTCAGCCTCCAGCAAAGCCACCTTGGGGCAGTGAAGGAGAAGTGACAGCAGTGTCATGGGTGGGGACGTGAGTCACACTGCTACTATTTGGAGGCACGTGTGACTTGGATTCTACAACAGCCTACCCATCTAAGGTGTCCACCTACCTCATATGTCACACACCATCCCTGTCTGCTGTCTTGTCTGCCTTGTCTGTCTGTGAATGCATCCTCTCCTACCCAACTTACCTCCCCACATGTACCTATGTCCCTTCCCCAACATTCCATTCTCACCTTAATAAAAAAACTGGGCACCTGTCCAAAAAAAAATATCTCCACATACATAGTTCTCCATTTCACACACATGTCCACTGGACACAATTAATTTGGTCCAATTGGCTTGACAATGCAGTTATGTTGTCCTCACCCCTCTCTCTGGAGTTTGAGAGTCCAAATCCATGTACAAAACCTGTCTAAGTGCACAGCTGTTCCTGTACAAGAAATGGATAGCTATGGTTCTTTCTTACACCCTTCCTGCACATCCTTACCTGCCTTTCACTATTTTTTTCCCACTGCTTGCCCCCATTTCTCCACTTTCCTCTTCCCCTCTTTTTTCTTTTCTTTACATTTTTTAGGGTGGAGCTGGATGGCGCACCTTGCTGAGCAGCTTTGCTTACCACTGCTAAATAGAGCTTTAATGGATAAATGTATTTCTAACATTGTTAGTCACATGTACACAATAGAAACCTTTGCCACATTTCAAACCCGAGCCCATCACACCCACAGCACATTGCACTAAACCACCACGCCACACAGAACTTAATTAAAACAGGTGGTTTCATCAAAACATAGTGATTGACACTTACCGTCATTAGGCACGTCTCAGTGGAGCTGGACGCCATGCCACACCACGCAAACTGAAATTAAAAATTAATAGGAAAAATGGGAATGTACTTTGGACTCTGGTGCAATAATACACCACTAGACAGCCAAATACATTGAAATGGATGCAATTGAGGCTTGTGATAGCAGGTAAATGTGCCCTTGTATCACCAACATGTAGAAAGACACCTGCTAAAGCATCAATGGTAAATAATATACTCAGCTTGGACCCTGATGCAGAAATACAGCTATAGAAAGCCATGCACATAGTGATGGATGCAGACAATGTGTGTCACAGCCTGTATGTCTGCAGACATACCTTGCAAATACACCTGTTGAAGCAGTGACTCAGTAGCTCAGTCTGTTAAACACCTTGCCTGCAGTGCATTTTGCCAGGTTCAGGTGCCTAGGCAGCGAGACATTTCCCTGTGGGACCTTTGACTGGGGCCACATGACTGAAGTAACATTCAATTGCAGAGAAATATGGCTGTTTGCAAATTCCCTGTGGGCAAAGAGAAACATACGCTGCCATGCCCAGAACTTCAGTAACCAAATGCACAGGGGGAAAACAATGTCCATAGTCCCCAAGGGAACATGAGACAATATGGCAAGCATCAGCAGCAGGCTGGCCAGAGGGCATCTCAGTGGCAGTAAAAATGCAGTGCAAAATGGTCGGTGGCTTTATAATTGGAGTGCGTTGACCACTACCCCCTCCCATTGTCTAGGGAATATTACCTAAAACACATACTAGAGCATAAATGTGACTACAGTATCCTGCAGGATTTCCTCCATGCAGTAGCACACTTCTACATGTTGTAGTTACATAAGTATGTACTGTACACTGAACACAACACTCATTATGTCTTCTGCCACCATTCATTTGAATATTAAAGCTGCAAGCATGGCAGGGTGTGCTTCTCTTTGCCCACAGGGAATTTGCAAACAGCCATATTTCTCTGGTGCTGAATGTCACTTCAGCTATGTGTCCCCAGTCAAATGTACCAGAGGGAAATGCCTCGCTGCCTAGGTGCCTGAATCCACCTATATGTAAATGTAGCTACTACAGACCTACCATACCTCCCAGACCCCAAGCACATAGAATCCAGACACAGCCATACTTAATGGAGGGCACAAAGGTCCAGAAATTGGTGCATATTTTACAGTTTGCTCCTACATAGATAGTAAGTTGATAGAATAGCAGCTATTGCATTAGCATGCATATTCTGAGTATGAAATTTGAGACTCAAATGTGTGTCTTCCATTACTGACCTCAACCCACAATGTTTGCCAGTGAATTGCCAGATGACCACAGTGTCATGGAACACTGACCGCACATATGAGGCAAAACTGTGGACATACTGCATACATCTCTACAGTTGACAATTATGGTACCTACCCTCTGTGATGCTGTAGTCTTCACACGTCAGTAATTTCCATCTTAACAGCTAAGAAAGGGGCCCAGGTCTACATGAAGGGCTTATATAGTGCACTGTGCTGGCATGTCATTGGCTGATGATACTGCAATTCAGCTATTTTCGCTACAATTACCATATCAGAGCCATAGATTGGTGCAGATGAAAGTAGCTGCTAATGAGCAGTATGAGCAGTATCTTAAAATGGCAAGCAGCTGGTTATGGGGAAAAAGTCTGTATGAGACTTACCTCACACAGAGAGTGTATTTTCAAAAGATTACTGGAAGCAAGGTTCAACAAAGGACTACTGCACTAGACCAGATACGTAATTGATTTCTCCATATAACAGAATGCAGAAGGGAGGATGGAGGTATGGGGAATAGTGATTGCAGCAGTAAACATGTTTTATATTGATGGTAATGACATGCCATTGATACTCTGCTGTCTTACACCTAAAGCATGCCTCTCAAATATCCCAGAATTCCACTCACATCTTAGCTATGTCCCTCTTAATACCTCCTACAATAGTTGGCTGTTGTAGAAAAGCTAGTGAATTACACATAATACAAAGTGACAGTAAGTAAGGGTGCATAGTCCTGTAACATCATACGATGTACATTAATTCCCCTCCTCTCATTCTGTTAATGTCTCATATAAATAGTTCTAACATTTTAAAAGTGCCCCAGATTGTCCCTGATGTACTCTGGCTACATCCAAGATTCTGTTGATGTTTGTCCCTGTCTGGTTGAGAGCTGTGCCTAACATAGCTGTCAATATTTTACAGCAAGAAATCTGAACAAAGCCATAATTAATGGAGGGACAAAGGCCCAAAATTAGGGACACTGTAACTATTGCTCATACAAAGTAAGAAAGTGAATAGAATAACGGATATCACAGTAGCATAACTGTATTCTGAAGGGTATGACATCTTAAACTCAGATGTCTGTCTCTATTTTCTGACATCAACCATCAGTGATTGGCCATTCTTTTGTCAGAAATCCACAATGGTGTGTGAAAATGACCAAAAGTATGATGCAAACATGTTGATATTCTGCAAACATCTGTATAGTTGAGAGGTATGATGCCTACAGGGAACATATTCTACAGCAGGTTTGTATTATTTTCTGTCATTGTGGTACACTGGTATTGCTGGACTGTCCCCATATAGTGGTTGTAACAGCACGCTGCTATTTGTCTGACAGTGGCCATATGACATAGTAGTGGGAGGTTACTCATAGGAGACACACCAAATTACACTGCAGTGCTGGTAGGAACATACAGCAGAATCTGTCATAGCACACAAGGACATACCCCCATATTGCTACTATCTTGCTGGGATCCACAAACAAAGTATGTTGCCAGACTGTGGGGTATGATGTGTGAGGGAGCAGTCAGTAGTGCAGACCATTATCGGCATGCTGAATCTGAACATAGTGGATGTCCATGTATCTGGTCCTGTAATGTGTTCCCCTTTTGTTGTCTTTTAGGAACCAAGTATTTCAGATGACATACCCCCTTCTCCAGTGCAGAGAATGAGATAATTGTGAATGCACTAAGGTGGCATTATCAGATGTTGTTGCTTAGGAGGAGGCATAATTGTGAACAATAAGCAGCATTGTGGGCAGACCTTGTGCAGGATGTCAATTAGATGGGCCAGCAGGACAGCACCTATAAGCAGGTGTGACACAGAGCAACAGATATTGTGAATGCTGCATGACGAAGGGCAGCCAATGTTGCCAGGGATCATGCCACCATTGGTGGAGGGCCTGCAGTGGTACAACCACTCTCGGCCAAAGAGGAATTTCTGGCAAACCTAGGAACACACGACAGCTCCCAGGCATCCATCACACCATACATCATGGAGGTGGGTGTCACAGTGCCCCCAGCAGAGGAGTGACGATGTAAGCTTTATCAGTCATCATGGCAAGCTGTACATACCTGTACATGGGTGTCAGGTCTATTTGCATTGGGGGGGAGGGTTAGGGTTTAAGCTCAGTTGTGCACACATACTCTGAATCTTAGCAATACAGCCAGTAATAGTAGCTACTGTACAAGTGGATATATGCACATAGTACTGCAACATATGGTGGTGCTGACAATACCTCTCCCGCACCCTTTCATAAGTCCATCAGGAGTTGCTGAAGCCTGTAGTCCTGTACCTGGTAAGGATGATCCTGTTGTTTTATGGATCATATATACCCTTTGAAAGTTGAGGGCTACCATATTGCAGTATGTACAAATGTTGTGTTTAGCCAGATTACAATATCTGTATGTACCATTCTGGAACAGTTGACAATAGTTAATAGGCTGGGTAATCACAGGTGTGTATTCGAACAAACATTAACATGTTTGCACTTATAGTTATGAGCAACTATGCAGCCTGGTATATATATATATATATATATATATATATATATATATATATATATATATATATATATATATATATATATATATATATATATATATATATATATTTATAGTAATCCAAGATACCTGTTGAAAGCCAAAGGGTAGATGTTACATACCTGAGGCAGTGACACTAGTACTGGCATATCATTCTCAAGATAGGTGCACTGGGTTTAATGCGCAGTTCTATCACATATCGTGTCATATCAGATACCTCACTGGTAAATTGCACTGGCAACTTTGGCTGTAGCTGATGTGCATGTTATAAAGGCTTTGATTTGTATGTGTATGTTGTTATGAGGTTGTCTGTTGTGCTTGTGAATGAAGATGAGAAGATGTGAGACTGTAATGCAGTTGTGGTTCCTCATTTGTATGAGTATGTGTGGATTACCATATGTAAAAGTTAAGGTAGTAATGCACTGCTTTTGTCTTGGTTTTCACAGGTGAAAGAGTGGGTTGGAGTCTGCCCCCCTCACAACCTGATGTCAGTGTCTCATCAAACTCTGATGATGATGGTGGCCATAGTGAGGCACAGGTGGGGTTGTTGGTGGCTGAATCTGTCCCAGAGGTTGACATCCCTCTTCTGCCCCATTGTCTCTGCACACAGTCAGTATGCCCACACATACCCAGTCCCTAGAGGCCAAAAATATTGGACAGTCAAAAGATGGGCACATTGAACAGGGAAGTGTGGCAACTATGGCTTAGTGAGTGTAGACAATCGGCATAGCCAGAGAGCTAGCGATATCCCACACAGGTGAATTGACAGGGGTGCTTGTAGGAGGCCTGCTGTCCATCCACCACCTTTTGTTGGTGTCACATCTTGAGCCACTTGACATATGTTTCAGGCTGTCATGGAGGCACAAGCACATTCTGAAAAGAACACCAGATGTATTCTTAGGCTTATGGCTGCAGCACATTCTTACATTTCTGAATGCATCCACCACACTGAGGACACTCTGGATCAGTTCTTTGATGCAGTAGACAGACTATGGGCTGAGACAGTGTCTGTCTTGGGCTGCACATTGTCTGTGCAGGAAAGTCTGGCCAGAGTTGGGCATCAGACTCATAGATGTAGGTCAGCAACACCAACTGCTGAGAGTCCACGTGGCTTTGTGCAGTTACGCTCCCATAGTGGCAGTATCTCCAGCACTACAGAGGGAAGTGTGCTGTGCACACTATGACATGGACGTCCATCGGCACATGGTCCTGGGGGTTCTGTTGGGGACAAAGACCCAGCAGATAGCAGTCATCATCAGGTAGTAGCTCCACATCTGACCTTGGGCATGGTGGTGCCAGTACAATTCCTGGCAGAGCCACTTCCCATGTTCGTGACTGGAGACAGTGAACTGTCCACTCTACCATGTATGGTACACAGCTGTCCAACATACACATGTGCAGGGCTAATACTGGGATTGATTGTGTACACAGACACACTCAAACACCACTGTCACATGCAGGTCACCTACAGACACACACAGCACCTCTCCATGGCCTGTCTAACCCCCACCCCTTCCTGACTCACACACATGCTGTCAACAGTTTGGCACAGTCTAGGACTTCAGCACTCCCATACCACACCATGTACATGTGATGATACCTGTGCCACATCCCTGTCATCCTTGCCATCAATGCAGGGGAAATGAAGCTATGTGTCTAATGCAAAGAGTGACTACATTACTTGACATGTATGTGTGTAATGCAATATTGTTTGCCATGCCAATTGTGGTACACAACAGATACTGTATGTTCGCATGTGTCATGACTATGCACCAAACTTTGTGTACCTTATGTTGTATGATATTGTACTGGTGGTAGTGTTACAGGATGACATGTGTCTCATGGATCTGTGTATGTTTCTATTTCAGGAGCCTGAGGGAATAAACTATGGACACGTCAACAATATAGTGGCACAGGATGGCATGGCAGCACAGCAAAAATATGATGTCAGCAAGGTATGGCAGTATACATGCATGACTCCCTAGGTGCATATGTCTGCAACAGTCTAACAGGGACAATGGGGTCAGTCCACATAATCATGCATTCATATTTTGTGATAAGGTCTGCTACCCTTGATATGTGTCACCTGGGCTCTCTGAGCATACATCTACAAGGTGTGGTGATGGAGGTGACACATCTGTAAATATTCTGGATCTGGATGTTATGTTCCCAGGGTTTGACTCTCAAACACTTGCATATTCACCAGCTGGCATACCAGTCTGTGCATTGCATACATATTTGGCAGCATGCCCTGCTCATAGGCTCATAGGAAGGTCCATAGGTAGGTACTAGGCTATCGGTCGTGGGGCCTATACAAGTCCAGCCAAAAAGGTACCCTGGCTTTTGCCACCCAAGAAAATTATTTTCCTGTGCCACTGTGGTGCAGAGCCACAGAGGTGATCCCCAGGGTGAATTTCCTATTTCCCATCCAATCATCAAGATTTTTCTTGAAGAGTGCTAATGAGGAGCTTTGTTTGATAGAGATAGGTAGCTTATTCTAGAGTATGGGAAGTCTCTTTGACAGGAATCTATACCCTCTGACATGTTCTGTTTATTGTGGAGACAAGGTTTAGGTCCCTAGAGTGTGTAGCTTGGAGGGAGTGGGATTTCTTTAAGTGGAGCATGTCCAAAAGCTCTGGGTTTGACATAGCTTTGTATGTTAGGCAGAGATCACCTCTAAGTAGGCGATATGCGACGGAGTAAAGCTGGAGTTTTGTGAGACGGTCTGCATAGGGCATTTGCTTGAGGCCGGTAATCCTCCTTGTGAGGTATGTCTGTGGCCATTCCCGTTGTTGTAGATGTCTTGTGAGGTACATACCAAAAGGGGCATTGTACTCTATAATGGGTCTAATGAGTAGAATTGAACAATGACCTATTTTTTTCTGGATGAGAAACCTTTTGTGATAAGGTGTGCCATGTAGAAGGATTTCCTGACTACTGTGGTGATGTGATTATCAAAGGAGAGACTACTGTTTACCTGTGTCCCAAGGTCTCTTATCACACTTTCGGTGTCAAGTATACTACCGCCTATGTTGTAGTTCATGAGTACAGAGTTTTTACCAAAGGGGATGACAATGCACTTTTTGGCATTGATTTTGATGCCATGGCTTTGACACCAGGCATCTGTCTCAGTGAGGCCCTTTTGTAGGATGTCCACATCATTAGGAGTTTCGATTATGGCTCCTAGTTTGCAGTCATCGGCAAACTTCGTTAGCCAAAGACCTTCTGTGTTAGCCTGTACTTCAGAGAAGTAGATACCAAACAGGAGAGGACCCAAGACTGAACCCTGTGGTACTCCACATGTAACTGGTCTGAAGTCAGATTTGGAGTCTGCTACTTTCACAGTGTGGGTTCTGTCAGTGAGCCAGTTGGCAACCCATCTTGTGACAAAGGGATTTATACATAGTTTAGTGAGTGTATCTATAATTCCAGAGTGAGGGATGGTGTTGAAAGCCTTGGCAAGATCTAGATAGGCTGTGTGAACCACCTTACCCTTGTCTACGGCTTTGGTGACAGCTTCAAAGATGTCTATCAGGTTTAGGAGACATGATCTGCCTTTTACAAACCCGAACTGGGTGGGGTCCAGAGTTTGGAGATTACCAATGTCTTTGTTTATAAGTTCCATGATGACATGTTCCATGGCCTTGCAAACCAGGCTCATCAGGCTAATGGGACAGTAGTTCCTGGGGTCCGTGGTGGCTCCCCGCTTGTGGAGTGGGATAACCGTCGCTGTGCGCCATTCAGCAGGCAAAAAGCATGAGGTGAGGCTATGATTGAACATGGTACTTAGGTGGGGTGCCAGTTTGTTCTGTAGTTCATGTAGAATGCAGCCTGTGATGTTGTCTGGTCCCATGGATGCTGTGTTCTTGGCTTTCGAGATTGTGGTTTTTACCTGTGCAGCCGTGATTACAGGAACTTTGCATTCATCTTTTATAGAGATGGGCTCTTTAAAGGGTGAAAGGGGGTAAAGTTAGAACTGAACCTATCTGCCAGGATGTTGGCAATATCAATTGGGTCTGTATATTTAGTGCCATTGTGCTGTAACTCAGAGCAGATCTGAGTGTTAACATTGAGGTTCTTGACATAGCTATAGAATGCTTTGTGGTCGTCTTTAGAATCACTGGAAATTTTGTTTTCATAGCTAGCTTTGGAGGATTTTATCAGGGATCACAGCTTCTTATTGAGGCTAACCAGGGAGCTCCTCCACTCATGGGATTTTACTCTCTTTTGCAACAGTTTCTTCCTTCTGTTGTACAATTTGTTTAAGGTGTTTGTGTAAGTTTAAGGCAGGGGACCACCAGATTTGCTTCCTTTTTTTGGAGGATAGTGTCTTGGTTCTGTTTGGGATAGCACGATCCATGCAGTCATGTAAGTGCTTATAAAGTGCAATTGTGTAGGATTCAGTAGTTGTAACTCTATTGTCCATCTGCATGGGTGTCATGAAGTTCACCACTTCTGTCTTAAGAAGCATGAAGTTGGCTTTGGAGAAATTTTTTACCATGGTTTGCTTAATGGGGGGTGAGGCAGGATGTGGATATCTAGGGTAATTAGCTTATGTTCGGATCGGACCAATGAGGCATTGACTTCAGGTGTGGAACACCGGTCACTCATGTTGGTAATGACTAGATCTAGGATATTGTTGCTCCTGGTGGGGGTGTGGATAAGTTTATCCAGGGCATTGGAGTTATGAATTCCAGAAAGCGTTGAGTGAAGGAGTTGGTACATGAGTAGTTTCCCAGTTAATGGTGGGGTAGTTGAAATCGCCCAGTATTAGGGTGTTTGGTTGAACCCTAATATTTTCCAGTACATCAAGAAAAGAGGAGTGGGAATCCTGGGGCATGGTGGGTGATCTGTAGCAAGCTACAATTTGAATTGCAGTTTTGCCCAGAGTTAGTTGCACTTGAATAACCTCTGCTACATTATGCTGAGCAACCAGCCTGGAGGTGTGGATATCCTTAATGAATATGGACACACCTCCGCCTTTGGTGTTCTGGTCCAGGTTACATTGCCGAAAAGTGTGGTATGAGTTATAGCCTGGTAGTGCAGGGGTGCTCTCTGGAGCTTTGAACCAGGTCTCAGTCACTGCACAGATATCGATGTTCTCCATTTTAAGGAGTGCCTCGAGTGAGTGCATTTTGAGATTTAGACTTCTAGCATTGAGTAGCATCACCCTCAGTTTTTGCTTCCTTGTTTGTGTTATGGTGGTGAATTTGTCATTTGAACCTTGCCTAAAAAAGGCACTATAGGGACGGAAAGAACCTTAGCCAGTATCTGGAATCCCAGGGGTGACAGGTGCAGGCCATCTCTGGCAAAGCATTATGGTCTGTCGACCATGTCATCCCAGGCAGACAGATACTGGATCCCTTTAGAATGGCACCAGATGCTTAGCCAATAGTTGAAGTCAATTATTTTGTCCTTGTACTGCGGCATAATTCTGGGTGATAGCAGAATGCTACTCAGGGCTAGGGTCACCTTGCCTGGGCTACAAGACTGGAGAGCTCTTCCATGTCTTTTTTATGTAGTCCAGGGAGGTACATCTCAGGTCATTCACACCAACATGGGCAATGACAGGGTCATATTAGTACTTGTTGTGGAGTGACCTGAGTGCGTGGGTTATGTGGTGGATCCTGGCACCCAACAGGCAGCTGACAGTAACCTTCTCCTTGTTTAGCCTGGTGAGTGGGACATCAGTGTGCCTGACTATAGAGTCACCTATGACTAGTGTGTTGGGTACGTTGTTTTGCCTTATTGGCTGTGGTAGAGTGGCACACTGAGTCTGTGGGCTATGTGTCATTTGGGTTGTGTTGGGGGGCTGAAGGTTGCTTGCATTTCTGCTTTGAAGGTCTCTGTTGCTTGAGCAAATTATTATTGAGAGCCTCTGTGAATGTTTTTGTGTTTCTATGTGTGGATTTTGGTGGTGTAGATTTAGTGAGACTATGTGATGAGTGTGGTGTGGTGCAAGTGTTTACCTTCTCCTCTTAACTGTCAAGTTCAGTCTTGATTGGAGAGAGCTTTATCTCCAGTTTGGCTAGATAAGTGCATCTCTCACAGGTTGTAGTGTTGGGTGGTAGGAGGAGAGGGTTGTCTGTGTATATGATGCAATTTCTCCATTGCCGCAAGATGCCCAGATTCATCAGATAGACAGGAGAGAACACTGGGAGCTGACCCTTGGACATGCCTGAATGAAAATCTATTTTACTCTAGATAAGTGAGGAAAGTGTGCACAAGAGCTGTTTTTCTCTAATCAAGTGAGGAAAGTAAGTATCAAAACTTTTTTCCTCTAGGTAATGAGGAAGGTTGAGTGCTATAGTAATTAGTAGGTTATTTAGTGCTTACAAGTTCTGAACAAGTGCTGATCACGAATAAGCAAATTCAAGTGCTAAAACTAAGAATCTGTATCTGGACTAAACTAGTTACAGGAAAGGCGGGAAACAAGTGCAAATGCGGGCTTTTAAATCAGAAAGTTGAGAAAGATGGAAAAACTGCCCAAATGGCCAATAACTACAATTTCTGGGCCAGAACGACTCCTTATGTGGTAGATAGATTACCTAGTGCTTACCACTCCCACTGATAAGCTAGAAGGCTTCCCTTCAACACAGAAAGCTTAGGGGAGGGATTCAGAAGCTTACATACAGTCCTGAATACAGCAAAGCTGAATCTGGACTACACTAGTTACAGGAAAGGTAAACTATTTTTTATATATATATATATATATATATATATATAGATATATATAGATATATATAGATATATATATATATAGAAAAGTAGCTAAAACAGCAGTAAAAACAATTCAAATGCAGTGCAAGCTGGCACACTTGACTATGTAGCAATGTTAGACCAAACAGTTAAAAAAAATGCAATTACATTAAAAATTACTAAAACAAGTGCAGAGTGAGTCTATGAGGTAAAGAGATGGGACTGGGGGGAGTGTCTGAGATCATATCTACAGTGGGGCAGGCAACTGCAAAAGCCTCCAAATTTAACAACAACACAGAAATAGGGAGGGTTGGTATGGGAAAACCAACACCTTCAGCAGAGATCTGAAAAACTATACAGTGAAGCAAAAATAACAGTGCACAACTTTGAAGTTAGCCAGCAATTATATAAAATTAGTCAAACAACAACCAGTTATACCAACTTAAGACACAGAGAAATAGGGGGAGGGGGGGAACACCTTCAGCAGAGATCTGAAAAACTATACAGTGAAGCAAAAATAACAGTGTACAACTCTGAAGTCAGCCAGCAATGAAATAAAATTAGTCAAACAACAATTACCAGTACACAACTCTGAAGAGCCAGAAAAATATACTCAGCTGTGTATATCTCCAGACAGTTTGAAGAGCACTCTGTCAAGACACAGGAAGGCTCCAGCAAAGATATGCAGACTTTTACTAACTGCCCTACTATTGCCATAAACCTTGTCATGGATGTGGTACATCAGGATGTACAACACCCAGGCTGAGCCAATCCATCTCACTATACCATCTGTTCAGGCAACATGTTCAAAGCACCCACTTAGGCATCTATGATACTGTCAATGTGGGGGTCACTACATCGCCAACTGATGACAGACATACACAACATAGGGACATCTGACTCCAATAGCTGTTCTGTAAGCAGCAGCACTCAATAGTTTACAGTATTGGTTCCACTACTGCTTGTACTGCATGTCCCCACAGTACACACTGGTACTAATTGACTATGGCTAACAATGCTGGCTGCTGCCTGCTACTTGTGAGCACTCATAAAGTCACTGTGTTATGTCGGTGTCTTGCATGATGGTATTACAAATACATGCCTTGTAACATAGTAATGGCCATAAACCCCTATGAAATATATATGTACTATCCAGTTTACCTTCATAAGTCCGACAGTCACATCCTCAAAACAGATGTCATGAACTGCAAACTGTGACATCGCAAAAATGTGAAAAACGATGTTCCAAATAACAAAATCTCACCCTCTTTTTCATCAACGGTAGCACTTGTTTCAGCTGTGGAGTGATCGTAAATGTCAACTTTCGCTGTTTTTTTGAACTTTAGGTAAGTTGGGGGGATGGAATTTGTGGAAATGGTTTGCATATCTGCACATTTGTAGGATGTGCTTTTGACTATATGAAGGTAAAACGTACTATACTTTCCATTGGAGACACTTATGTCCCCGGTTAGTAGCACGGTAGTCCCTACATGTGATGTACATACATAGGGGTGACAGGCAGCCACACAGACCTGGCCATACAGGTGTAGAGCTCATGTGCCACACATCAACATGTGTGTTCAGTGGTATGGCAGGATTCATATGGCATAGCTGTGGTCACAGTCACCGGTAGGTGGCATACCCATACCCTTCATATACTCCTCCATCAGCATGCCATTATCTGACTACAATGGCCATGTGTTGACGTAGTTTCAAAATTGGTTTGGCACATGCAGATGACAGTACGGCCCCTCACAGGGTCCAATCACATCATCAGTATGTGCTCAGTACTGTTCATCTGCAATGCATGTCAGTGCCACCTGTGCCATTCAGAGTACTCATATGTGATCTGTGCTCTGCATAGAGGACAAGGTGTGACCTCGCTTGATTGTATATCGTGCCTATCTCGATGAAGCATAGTAGATGGATTAGTCACCCTAATGACATTAAGCCACTATGTGATGTTAGTAGAACATGCTTGCTGGTGACATTTGTTTATCAGATGTAATGCACCCTTAACACAGATCCTCCGTACTGGTACAGTACAGAGAGCACTTTGTGCACTTCCACACATGCCAACTGTATGATTGACTGGGCAGATGTCATCTCAACACTAGGGGTGTGGCTGTGTCTCCTGTGGATTGGGCAATATGTGCTGTTCCTGTGATGAGGGGTAGTGATGTCTCCAATTGTGTTGGCTGTATGGCTATCATGCTAGTGACATGCAAATCTCCTATTGCTCTGTGACATGATGTACAATACTGTCATGGCCTGACATGCACATATGGTCCCATTCAGGCTAGCAACACATCTACTCACTGTATACAGGGTATGCCACAGCGCACACATAATTGGCTGCATGCACAGTGGAAAACTCACCTATATAGTGGTACAGATTACAGAGGACAATACCAGATGTACACACCACACTTCATGTCTGTTAGTACTATCCGTGTAGGACACATAATGCTTGTTGATATAAGCAGGCATGCTGTGGTCATTCATTTGGAAGCCTCATCACCCACAACCAGTAAAATAGTGCAAAACCCTAGCAATGTGTATGTTGCAAAGGTTATCTCATGTATGCAGTATGGATACACACACACACACACACACACACACACACACACACACACACACACACACACACACACATACACACACACACTGAGTTGGCTGCTGTGAGATTAGAATCTCTACTTATCTACTAATACACACAACAGCTCACAGTAATTGCCATATGCACCCTGGAGTTTACCTAGAATAAGACTGTCAGCCAGCACTCTTAAGGTGGATAACTTTAGCAGGCCATATAGAAGAGGGCAATTTAGAGAGCAGCAGCTAGTTACAGGGCCAAATAGTGCATAAACATTACATGGGGATAGCCCATGAGGGCATGTCTGTTGTGCTGCAAGGGGATATATTTACACACATATGCACACACTCAGTCAGCTGCTGTGAGACTAGAACCTCTCTCTATCTACTGTTATACACTATAGCTCACAGTACTTATCACATGTGCCATGGAGTTCATTTAATATTAGACTGTCAGCCAGTGTTCTTAAGATGGATGATATCAGCATGCCATGTAGAGGAGGGCAATTTAGAGGTCAGCAGCTAGTTACAGGGTGAAAAAATGCATAACCATTGCACTGGGATAGCCCATGAAGGTATGTCCATTGTGCTGCAAGGGGATGTATTTACTTACACACTGAGTAAGCTGTTGTGAGATTAGAACCCCTACCTATCTACTATTAGACACTACAGCTCATACTATTTATTCCCCGTACCACAGATTACATCTGTTGAATACGTGATTGCAGGCAATGTACTTGTGGAGTGCGCAAAGTAGGCTTGTGTTGGACAGCATATGTGGCCTGCAGAGTGATACTACTTGGTACTGTTATTGTAGGCCTGCAGAGTGATACTACTTGGTGCTGTTATTGTATCTATTGTCCTAACAGTAGGGTACCTGTTAATATCCCTGTTATGCATTTACAGTCACCAGTATGGCCATATGTGGCTGGTCACAGTTATATAGGCAAATATGTGGCCAGGGACACATTTTCCTGTTGAAGGCATGTGTTGGAATAACTATACATTACAACACCTGCTCACCTGTGTCTGCCTACATGGATGACATTCCACAGGCACCGGGGTCTGTAAGTGAGTGGAATATGCACTGTTGTAGCCTTGGTTTGGTTCCTCTGGGAAACTGCATTGATGTGGGAGTGCAGACCATCTCAGCTTTCGTAGGGTATGTGGGGAATTCATACAACCCCACACACACACATATATATGTATATATATATATATATATATATATATATATATATATATATATATATATATATATATATATATATATATATATATATATATATATATATATATATATATATATATATATATTGAAATGTGTATAACAGGGATGTCTCTATAAATGTCTCTGCATGTACATTATGTATATGTGTTAGATAGATATATGTAGAGACTCCATATATCATTGTAATATATTTAAATATATATACATATATATATATATATATATATATATATATATATATATATATATATACAGATATAGATATCGGTATTATATGTATTTGGGATACACTACTCATGTGAGTGGGGAATATACAGACAGAAAGGATATGTAGCTGTCTGCATGTACAGAAGTATTTCCACATAGCAGGTCTTTGTGATGGAGAGACAACAGAATTGTGTTCAAGTTAACTAAGTGTAGGAGCATGCCCAGTGTGACTGTCAGTACTTACAAGGTGACTCCAGGCCAGAGCTACCTGTATACCAGTCTGGGATTTTGTGTGCCACAGACGTTGGCAGCTGAACCTGCTTCCACAGTACAGCACTTTCCTGAACTTGTCCATGCCATTCACCAGCTGTCTGCTGTACTTAATATGTGACTGGAGTACATGATATAACACTGCATACTGGGTGACAGTCTGCATACCTCTCATTGTACATGTTTTTGCAGAAATTCCAGCATTTTGCTCCATATATCTGCTCTGCTCCTCATACATTTGTGGTGTTCCAGTAACTTATTGTATAATGCAGTCACTGAATAGTACTACCTACAGACACATTTGAGTGATGAATTTTACACCCTGTAGATATTCTGTTGTGATGCAACCCACTGTCATACTAGCTACCTTCTAAGTTAATCAGAGCACGTGTAATGGCTGTCTGTAGTTAAAGCCCTTTGTCCTCCCATTGTCTCTGACTTTGTCCAGCTTTCTTGCTTTAATAGATTGAGGGCTATGACAGTCTGTGGGAATACCACCATGCAACTACCTCACATGCAAAAGATGATGCCATCAACACCATCACGCATGCTAACATCCCTAGCCCACTGACCCACACAGGCCACCAGACAGAGATGTGTGTCATTCATCACACAATCAACAACATACAGACATACATTATAATCCCTGTGTTACGTGTGTCATCCAACATGTGCCCAGGTTCTGTGCCACAGCCCTGAAGTTGGCTGGTCTGCTGATATATCATTGCTGATGTACTGTTACAGCAATCATATGGGAACACTGATGTGATGGGGTGGGGGATGAGCAGCCCATGATCTGCTGGCATAGGCAGCTGTGTGACTGTACTGTGACCCAACTGTTTACCATCTCCCTTGACTAATGTAGTGGATATTCCAGTCATGTGACCTAGTGAATATTATGCAGCGATTACTATTGGTCTCGGCACGTGTTGTCCCATGTGACTGTTAGATTCTCCAAGTAGCCCAGTAGCCCACAATATTCCCTTGCATACATGCGGCAGGTCCATACATATGCTACCATATTCTAGTAGTCCTTACAAGTGTATTGGTGAGTGACTTACCTTGCAAATGCAGCAGTTGACAGACCTGTAGTTTGGGGCTGACTCTGTCTGATGCATGCAGTACACTGCCAATACATGGTTAGGTACAGGTTTTGTGAGCTGGCTGGCATAATTTTTACTATATGTATGATAGTCGGATTAAGGTGTCAGTCCCGAGGGCCTTAGGTTGTCAGTGCATGTGCTATGCATTGTCTCATGGCCAAAGCCAGGGCATACTGGACATGCCTACATCTGCCTACAGGGACATCCTCAGGGAGTTCCTCCTCCGAATCCTCCTGTGGCTGTTGCTGGGGGACCTAGGCATTGGTGGGGGGCTGAGTGTCCCTTCCCTTTGTTGATCCTGCTCCTGCTGCAGCTGTTTCTGCAGGATGATATTGTGTAGCATGACACATACTGTGAACATCTGTGCACATGTGGCTGGATAGTACTGCAGGGCTACACCAGATATATCGAGGCACCAGAACTGTGACTTCAGTTGCCCAAATACGCACTCTATGATGTTCCTAGTTTTTGTGTCGGCCTCATTATGGCAGTCTTCCGTGGGTGTGTGTGCATTTCTGATAGATGTCATCATCCATGTTTCCAGTGCACAGAAAGCATCCCCCAGTAAATGGCAATGCAGGATGCCCCCCCCCCCAGCAAACACCTGGTACAGTTGCAATGCGTGCCAAATATGGGAGTCATGATAACTGCCAGGGCTGCCAGCACACACATGCATGACAATGCTCTGGGCATAGAACATGACCCGGCAGTTGATGGAGTCATACCCCTTGTTGTTGACATACATTCTACCCTCCTCACTGGGTGGTGCCTTGATGTGTACATGAGTGCAATCTATGGCAGCCAGTACCTCAGGGTAGTGTGCTACACAGCAGAAGTGCTGCATATTGCTGGCCCTCACCTCAGGGGTGAAGGGAAAATAAATGTGCTCACTGGCATGTAGTAGCATGGTATCCAGAAACTGGTGGAGTACCCTGGATGCTGATGCCTGTGAGACCCCCATCATGTCTCAGCTGGTCTTTGGAAAGTACCTGTGGATAGTATCCTTTGAGCTACACATACTTTTATGTCCACTGGGATAGGTTCCCCTCAGTTGGCTCTGGGTCTGATTTGTGGGCGGCAGAGTTCAGTGAGTTGTTGTAATATGTCCCTGTCTACCCTGTGGTGTTCTACAATCTCCAGCTCATGTAGCTCCTAGAAGGTTACCCTGGGCCTGAACACTCTTCTCCTTCTCAGTCTAGGCCTGTTTTTAGCAACAGCAGCATTGACCTCTGCATCTAGCACATACAGATGTAGCAGACCTGCATCAGCTCCTAGCATTCCCTCAGTTAAAATTCCCAAGTCTGTACTCCACTGGTGCAGAGTTTGGGGGAGAAACTAGATTGCAATGTGTATGCAACCTTTATTGGGCTATGCTGTAGGTGTAGGCTGCATGGTTAGCTACCTATGATGCATTTGACTGGGCTAAGTACATTATTAAAAACATTTAATTGCTCTTGTTTAAGTGAATCAGTAATTAATATATCATTGACTTTTGGATACACTCAGCACTGCGGCACACCATGCAAACACATGGAAACAAGTACCCTGAAGGTAAACAATGCTTAACAGCCAGTGTACACACTCACCCTACTGAGCACAGTGCTGCAGCATGCAAACAGGTGCAGCTGAGCTCCAATGAGCTTACAAGACTTCAAATACTCACACCCCTGTTGATGTCAGCTGCCTCTTCTGTGGACACCAACACAGTTCTGTGCCTACATGGAAGGGATATGCAGACACGGATACCCATTTGTGCTATTTAGTAACCCCAACTCATTTGCATAGGGTTCTGTGCACACTGGAAACTACACAGTTCCAGGCTCTACCTTGTTAGCAACAGCACCATTCTACCATTATGGATACTCCACACAGGGTCATATTCTACATTTCTGTCACATACTATGAAATTTGGGTTTTTCACTATTTTTTTCATAACTGTATGTTTGCACACTGGGGCATATTGTGCAAACAGAACCAGATCATTAAAATAAAATTATTTTAACTTATTTCCCTTACATTTCTGGACACACAGTGGATAGTTTTGCATATACCTGTGTCTGCTATGCTATTTCTCTCCATCTAACTACACTTTTATAGCCCCTGCTGTCTGTTTAAAACACTGTACATGGAATTTTTTCATTTACACTACGGACACCAAAACAGGGTCTGCAGGACTGCCTCTCTGTTTGCTGGATCATTCTTCCTCCCTCATTTGCATGAAATTCATCTGCTTATGAGGTGATTTGCATGTCGGTGATACTTCCATGTTGGCACGTGCATGCGCATCACCCAGCTCTGTTTGCTAGATTACAAACCTGCTTACTTTCATGTAGGCAGTGTGCCACAATGCCTGTATGGTAAATAAGACCATGTAGGCTTTATTAATTTCCCCCCAGTGAGTTTTGTCCTCAAACTTTTCCAAAGCCTGGAGCTATACCCTTTTTTTCCATCTGCTTATATGTTAATCAGTTTAATCTCATTACCCTACATAGCCAGCTGACTTAAGAAATGTATTTCCAACTTCAACTTTAGGTTTCACCCACATTTTACTCCCTCCTTAATGATAGCTCATAATAAATTATTCTGCATAAACCATTCCTTCTCAGGCATTGCTCAACAAATATGGGCTGAGCAATGATATTCTTTTTGAATCAATAAAGCAAAGAAGAAGACAATTGCTTGACTCAGAGGTGTTGAAGCCAACTAGCACAGAGTGTCAGGGACAGTATGCAAAAAAATAATAACAAAGAAGCTGAAACTTAAGTTCTAAACATAGGTTTATATCGACTGCTGTTTATTGACAAAGCTCACGACAAGCTCCAAAATACTAAGCGCTTTCACCATATGTAAATCAATGGCTTCTTCAGTGTACAAGGAGCATTACATCACAACACTTATGAATATTTTACACATTTAAATCCACCTATCACACACTTTAGTTAATTAAATATGCTAATAAGCCAATACATTCCAAGTACAAAAAAATATGTATAAAAACATATTAGATAAAACTAATATATAAATAAAATGAAATAAATCAAGCTGAATTAATACACATTCTAGGGTCAACCCATTACCTTAATCTTTTGACTAAACGTTATTTCCATAATTTTGTCAAAATGCATTACAATAATTGCTTAGAATGAATACCTTAAACAATACACTAAAACAATAAGTAGCATTAAATAGCCATAGCTCTCTGTTTAAGCAATGGCATAATTGAAATGTGATCGACAATGTTAAAATTGAGTCCCTAGAATACAAATGGCAAGTTATTTTTAATGCTACATCTTTCCCTTGGCTCAACGATCACATCTCAGTTATTCAGTTATGCCATTGTTTAAGGTATTCATGCAGTAGGTGTGATCATATATCCTGTTCCTCAATTGTCTGTCCATCGTCCCCACATAATAACTCAGACATGCCATATACCTAGCCAAGTATATGACATGTTGGGATAAACAACTCCCTTTCTTAAACCTTACTCTAGTGTGGTTGGCGTCCCCTAATGTAATTAATTTCTCTTCTATAATCTCCTTACACTGCTGACACTGCCCACATTTTTTGGTGTACCCATCTCCAATGTCACCCTTTATGCCACCTTTCACACTCTCAAACCTATTCTTAAGGTTGGACTCAGTCTTGTGAACATAGATAGGCCCTGTACCCACTTTACTATAAACCAAATCATCACTTCTTAAAATATTCCTATTTTGTCTCATTATTTTCTTTATTTCTATTATGTAAGCATAATGAAAAAAGATAAAAACAATGCTTTATGTAGACAGATACTTAAATATGATGCAAGCCACGTGTTTAAATTTGGGATTTTAGAACAGGTAAATGTAGACTTAAGGGGAGGAAATGTTAAGGTCAAATTAGCAGAAAAGGAGGTCAAATGGCAACTCAGACTAAATGCAACCAAAGAACCTGGGTTGAACGACTATATTCCCACTAAACCAATCTTGGATGCAAGGATATGAATGACATGTTGCAGTAGGTATATGTATGCACACAACAAACCAAGTAAGAAATAAGTGAATAGAAAAAAATTAAAAACGAATGCTGGTATAACAAGAAAGGAGGCAACATGTCAGTTTATAATGTCCAAATAACTAAAATGTAATATTGAATGTTAAAGATGTATACATATATATATATATATATATATATATATATATATATATATATGTGTATATATTTTTTTTAATATATCATGAATGAGTATTATACATGTTTTTTTCCACATGTGTTTTTATATTATATAACAAAAGTGCAATATTGTGTTCTAAAGAAGTACATATATTGTTTAACATAGCACAAAATATTTAAAAATGTATAAATGTATTTTTATACTAAAATGTGACATATATATACATATGTGATAGTTTTATAAATGTATGTCAACATGGTGTAATATAAAACTGTGTAGGCTGAATGAGCATAATTAATGAATATTCATAAGGCTATGTTTTATTCATGAGAAGGTTAATTGATTGAGCATTCCCAATGGAACTTGATTTTTTTTGAAAATGTATTACATAGGGGAGCAAAACACACATTTCATTGTTCTGAAGAATTCTGCAGTTAGCAGATGAAAGCACTTAACCTGTGTGTAAAATAGTTTTAACCCTCAGGGATTCATTTTTATTTTTTTTCTACTAAAAGTGATTTTTGAAAGTAAGAATTTGCAGTGAGCTACGGTTCTTCTTAATGTATATTCAGTATATATATTTGGTTATTTGGTCGCATACATGGTTACAACTTGTCCCTTTATAAAGTTGCTTAAATCCTGCTTTCTACCCCTTCTAACCAATACAGATAATATATATAAATGTATGAATTCTCATACAATTTTCAGGAAAAAATTCGCTGCAAACAAGCAAAACTGTTTAAACAGGAAACAAATATGCTCTAAAAAATAAAAAAAAGTGAAAAATATATAAATATATAATGTAAAATTAACATATTGTAAACATTACATCCCATTTTGTTGAAAAACAATTGATGGCCTTAGTTTTTTGGCCACTACTGTAATGCTTACAAACTGTCACCTACATTCAAGACAAAATTCACAACCAGAAACAAACATAAAAACAGTTATTTCAAATTATCATGGATCTACCCTAACTTTGTCCAAGATTTTTATGCTATATTGAGTTACTATAATTGATGAACATGTTACTCACTCTATTAAATGAACCGCAAATTGTTTTATTTGTTCCTTTTTCTCATTTTTAACTTGTTTAAGTTTTATTTGTATAGTGTGATATATTTGCAGTTCCCTGTAGACCAATTGTTTCTTATTTATGTTGGTGTTTTGCTATTGCTACACTCTGAAACAAATAGAAATACATTTTTCAAAAATATGGCAAGGTCCAGAAATGGTCAATTCATGAGTAAAATGAAGCAGTGCTTTTACTGACATGAATTATGGCTTGTGTCATCGGAACCACCATGTTATTTGATTGGCAATAAGATCATCATTTTCACTCTATTATAGACGCCTTTACATTGTGAGTCTGCATTAGAACCTGCCCATTCTCCTGAAATCCATTTAATCCTTGGCATGTATCTATTTCATCTTTATCAAATATACTCTGATATGAGCAACCTATGATTATGTAAATGTCATATTTCACTTAGAAAACAGTGAAGCAGTAATCATACCTCTCAACTTTAAAGATTGTCACAGAATGTCCAGATTTTTGCCTTATATTTTTGGTCCATTTTTAATAAAATTGTGGCTTTCTGCCAAATTAGTGACCCATCATTAAAGACTGAAGTTAGAAAATAATGACAGACATTTGAGTTTTAGACTTCATACCCTTCAGAAAATTCATACTAATGCAACACCCATTACTCTATCAATTTTCTAAGTTTGTAAGAGCAATATTTCAAAATTCTCCCTATTTGTACCACTCTTTTGTGGCTTTGTCCAGATTTCTTACTCAAAGAGGTTGAGAGGTATGGTGGTCATGTAATACTGATTACATTCTTGCTGGAAATTTGCCTGCAAGATGTAATGCTTTGATAATGATGAGCAATTACCTTTTTTCAAAATAAAGGACAGGAAGCCATATTATGAATTATGTCTGATCAAGGCACTTTTTCATCAATTGGTCAACTTTATGTCTTAATGGGGGAGGGATGATAACAGAAATGACATGCACTAAAAGCCCAGTAGCTATGTCACATAGCTGGAATCTGCAGGAAAAAAATGAGATATCTGTAAGGATTGAAGCATCTGAAGCAATATGAGAAATGGAGAACCCACGAGAAAAGACCATCCATATAAGCAATGAATTGTGCCCACATTTTATGGTTTCATTTCATTTTTAGCACTATAATGTTTTGCTTATGTAAACATAACAGGGAATCCATCTGCTGAAGTTAGCATTATAATTATCTTAGCAAAGGAAGCACAACAAGGCAAAGTCATATCTCCCTCAAAAAATCTTGCATTAACTCTTCTTTATTATTTTGCAACTGCATATTGCTGAAATATGACTACAGCTGCCATTTGAATCCTGAAAAAATATCTTCATCCTCTTGCTTCTGTCTGCACTAGTGCTCACCAGGTAAAGATGTAGATGTTGTATTACATCAATAGAAAGTTAAATAGCAGATTTCAGAAAATTTTAAGAAAATACAAGCAGCTGTAACAAATTGTATTTTACAAAAAAAATCTGAAACTGACTAATGAGTAGTGATTCTTAGTTAAAACTGTATATAACTTACACTCTTAAAAGCAAACATTTATGAATAGTTAACATTTTTTTTTCTTTCATTAGCCTTGACAAGATACAATATACTAGACCCCCTCCCCAAAAAAAAAAAAAAAAAAAAAAAAGATTTAACATTGACAGGGCTTAGTCACAGGAAGTAGAAAGCTCCTGCATACAACATTTAGAGACAATGGTATTTAAAATCCATTAGGTCACAGAAGGAATAGCCAGAGTAAAGAATATTTCTCAAATTGGCATTACTTCAAAGTCTACATGCTGTTTCTTACATGCTGGACTGAATGTGGGATGAGAACAAATTTCATGAAAGCAGAAAAGAATAACAATGTTTATTGGCATTTTTGTTATCGTTCCAGTGAGAGTAGACAGGGGGGGGGGGTTAATAAAGCCTCCATAGACTTTTTTCCATGTAGGCATCATGACACACTGCTTTCACAAAGTAAGCAGGTTTGTGATCCAGTAAACAGAGCTGGGTGGTGTGCATGCACGTTCAAACACGGAAGTGTCTGTGGCATGCAAATCACATCATAAGCAGGTAAATATCATGCAAATGAGTGAGGTAGAGCAATCCAAGTGGATAATCTGTCCTGCAGACCCCGTGTGGGTGTCCATAGTGTACACAGAAAAATTCTGTATACAGGAAATTAAACAAACAACAGGGGCTGAAAAAGTGTAGTTCAATGGACAGAAATAGCATAGTAGACACGGATATGTGCAAAATTATCCACTGTGCATCCAAAACCATACTTAAAATTATTTTTTTATTTTATTTTAGTGATCTGTGTATGTTTGCTTGGCATGCAGCAGTGCTCAAATATGCTGTTATGAAAAAAAAAAAGATTGTAAAAACATTTATTCATATGTGACAGTAATGTATTATAGGATCCTATCTACAATGGTGGAATGGTGGTGTTGCCAACAAGGCAGGGCCTGGAATCTTGTAGTTTCCAGGTTGTGTGCACTGATCCCTATGCAAATCAGGCGGGGTCACTAAATAGCACAAATAGGCATCCATGTCCACAGATCTTATTAGTGTAGGCACAGATCCATGTTGGTGTCCAAAGAAGAGGTAGCTGACAGCAAGAGGGGAGTGTGTCTGAGGACTTGTAAGCTCATTGAAGCTTAGCGGCGCCTGTTTGCATGGCATGCTGCTATGCTGAGCAGGGGTGATGTACACTGTCTTCTAAGCTTTGATTAACTTCAGGGTGCATGTAACAGTGTGTTTGCATGATGCACTGCCGTGCTGAGTGTGACCTTTCATGGGGGGGTGTGTAGTGACTTCTGAGTACTGTTTACCTTAGTGGCATGTATTTGCATGGAAGGCTGTCCAACAAAAAAAAAATTAGCTGAGAAAGTCAATGGTATATTAATTATTGAAAACCCCTGTTTCAATTAAACTAGGGCCATTAAAAGTCTGTAATGATGTACTTGGCAGGTGGAAAGCAGCATAGGTAGCCAATCACACAGGCTACACCTACAGTAGGGCACTATAAAGGTTTCATACACCCTACAATCTGATTTCACCCTTATACTCTGCACCAGTGGAGTACAGGCTTTGGACTTTTAACTGAAGGTATGCTAGGGGCTGCTGCAGATCTACTACATCTGTATGTGCTACATGTTGAGGTCAGTAATGCTGCAGATGACAGTAGACGTAGACTGAAAAGGAGAAGAGTGTTCAGGCCCAGGATAACCTTCCAGGACCTACATGAGCTGGAGATTGCAGAGTACTAAAGGGTTCACAGGGACATACTACAACAACTCACTGAGCTCTGCCACCCTCAACTCAGACCCAGAGCCAATACAGGGGAACCCATCCCAGTAGAAACATAGGTATGTGTAGCTCTTAGGGTACTAGCTACAGGTACATTCCAAACACCAGCTGGAGACATGATAGGGGTCTTGCAGGCATCAGTATCCTGGGTACTCCACCAGTTCCTGGATGACATGCTACCACATGACAGTGAGCACATTTATTTTCCCCACACACCTGAGGAAAGGGCAAGCATTATGCAACACTTCTACCATGTATCACACTATTCAGCGCTATTAGGTGCCACAGATTGAACTCATGTACATATCAAGGCAACACCCATTGAGGAGGGTAGAATCTACGTCAACCACAAGGGGTATCACTTCATCAACTGGCAGGTCATATGAAATGCCTAGGGCATTATAATAAATATGTGTCCTGGTAGCCCTGGCAGTTATCACTACTCCCACATCTGGAATGCATCACAAGATGTAAGAGATGTTTGCTAGGGGGAACATCCTGCATGGCCATTTACTAGGGGATGCTGGCTACACACTGGAACCATGGATGATGACACCCATCAGTAATGTACACACACCCACAGAAGAATGCCTTAATGAGGCACACACACAAACTAGTAACATCATAGAGCATGTGTTTGGGCTGCTGAAGTCACAGTTCCAGTGCCTTGATATATCTGGTGGAGCACTGCTGTACTCTCCAGCCACATGTGCACAGATGTTCACAGTGTGTGCCATGCTACACAATATCATCCTGTGGAATCAGCTGCACCAAGATCGGCATTTGGAAGGGATACACAGTCCCCCACCAGTGCCTAGGTCCCCACAGCCACACCCCCAGGGGAACCCAGAGGAGGAAACCCCTGAGAATGTCTCTGTAGGCAGACATAGACCTGCCCAGTATGTCCTGGCCTTGGCCAAGAGACAATGCATAGCACATGCACTGACAACCTAGCGCCCCAGGGACTGACACCTTACACTGACTCACATACATACACTAAAAATGATGCCAGGCAACCCACACAACCTGTACTTAACCGTGTATTTGGTCCGTACTGCATGCATCAGACAGAGTCAGCCCCGAACTACAGACAGAGTCAGCCCTGAACTACAGTTCTGTCAACTGTTGCATTTGCAAGGTAAGTCACTCACCTACACACCACTTGTAAGGAGTTCTATAATATGCTATCGTATGTATGGACCTGCTGCATGTATGCAAGGGAGTACTGTAGGCTATTTGAAGAGATGTAACATCCACATGGGACTACAGATACCCACTCCAGTAGTATGTGCTCCATAATATTCACTAGGCCTCATGGTTAGAATATTCACTACAGCAGTCAAGGGGGATGTTAAACGGTGGGGGTCACATGATATTCACACTACTGTCAATGCCTGCAGATGATGTGCTGTTTATCACCCATCCCCAACACACCAGTGCTCACATACAACAGGTGAAACAGTAAGTCTGCAATGATATATCATCAGACCAGCCAATTCCAGGGCTGTGACATAGAACTTGGCCACATGTTGTATGTCTCACATAATGCAGGTGTGACGATGTATGTCTGCATGCTGATGATTGTGTGAGGAATGTCACCTCTCTGTCTGGCAGCTGGTTTCGCTCATTAGGCTAGGGACTTTAGCATGGGTGACAGTGCTGATGTCTTGAATCTGGCATCATTCACATTTTTTGTATGTGAAGTATTCATATGGTGGCATTCCCATAGACTGTCATACCCCTCAATCTGTTACTGCAAGACAGCTGGACAAAGTCAGATAGAATGGGGTCCAAAGGGCCAAAAATACTGACAGACATTACACATGCTCTGATGAACCTAGAATGTGACAGGTTTTAACAGAACAGAGTAGCTGCAGGATGTAATGGCCGTTACTAGTAGTTAGTACAATGCAGTGACTATATTATATAATATTATACCAGAACACCACAGATGTATGATGAACAGACCAGACATATGGGGTGAAATGCCAAAAATTCTGCAAAAAGATGTAAAGTGTGAGGTATGCAGATAGTCACCCCATGTGTGGTGTTACATTATGTTCCCCAGTCACATATTAAGGTAAGCACACAGCTGGGGAATGACCTGATCAATTTCAGGGAAGTGCTGTACTGTGAAAACAGGTGCAGCAGCCAATGTGTGCAGCACACAAAATCCCGGACTGGAGTACAGATAGCTGTGGCCCAGAGTCACCTTGTAAGTACTGACAGTCCCACTGGGCATGTTCCTACACTTAACTTGAGTGCAAGTCTATTGCCTCTTCCTCACAAAGACCTAATATTTGGAAATATGTCTGTACATACAGACAGCTACATATACATATCTGTCTGTCCCTATCCCCCCCCACATATGATTAGTGTATCTGTCAGTATGTATCACATATACATATGATCCTGATATATATATATATATATATATATATATATATATATATATATATATATATATATATATATATATATATATATATATATATATATATATATATATATATATATATATATATATGTGTGTGTGTGTGTGTGTGTGTGTGTGTGTGTGTGTGTAAGAATGTTCCCGCATACCCTAGGAATGCTGAGGTTATCTGCATGTACTCATCAAAGCTTTTATCTTAAGGAACCAGACCAAGGCTGCAACAGTACATAATCCACTCACCCACAGACCCCTGTCCCTGCGGAATGTCACCTTGTAGACAGACACAGGTGAGCAGGTGTTGTAATATACAATGGTTTCAATGCATGCCTTGGTCAGGCCATATTGTTCCTGGTCACATGTTTGCCTGTCTAACTGCAACCAGCTACATATGGCCATACTGGTAATTTTATACACATAGCAGGGGTATTAACAAGTATCCCACTCCTAGGACACTAGAGACAATAACAGTATCAAGAAATATCACTCTGCAGGCCACACATGCTGTCCAATACAAGGCTACTTTGCGTACTGCAAAAATACTGTGCCTACAATCACATATACAACAGACTTAACCTGTGGTGCATGCGATAAGTTCTTTGAGCTATAGTGCATAATAGTAGGTAGATAGGGGTTCTAATCTCACATCAGCTAACTGTGTGTGTGTGTGTGTGTGTGTGTGTGTGTGTGTGTGTGTGTGTGTGTGTATAAATATATCCCCATGCAGCACTACAGATATGTCCATATGGGCTTTCTCTGTCCAATGGTTATGCATTTTATGGCCCTATGTCTAGCTGCTGGCTTCTACATTGCCATTCTCTACAAGGCCTGCTGATGTCATCCACCTTAAGAGTGCTGGCAGACAATCGAACATCAGATAAACTCTTTGGCACATGCAATAAATACTGTGAACTATAGTGTGTAAAACCTAGATAGATAGCGGTTCTTGCCTCACCTCAGCCAGCTAAGTGTATGTGTAAATATATCACCTTGTAGCACTATGGACGTGCCCATATGAGCCATCTCCATGTAATGGTTATGCACTTTATGGCTCTGTAACTAGTTGCTGGTCTTAATTTGCCCTCCTCTTCATAATCATAACTGATATCTGCTACCTGTATGAACCGGACACAGGATATTTGCAGATGTGTTAAACCTATCACCACACCTTCTAGATTTGTAAGTGCAGAAAACCCAGGTGACACATATCAAGGGTAATAGACCTTATCAAAAAGTATGAATGCATGAATATGCTGACTGATCACATTGTCCCTGATAGACTGTTCTACACATATGCACCTAGGGAGCCATGCATGTATACTGCCATACCTTGCTGATGTCATATTTCTGCTGTGCTGCCATGCAATCCTGTGCTGCTGTATTTCCACCATGTGTCCATAGTTTACTCCCTCAAACTGGAACAGAAACATACACAGGTCTGTGACACAGCTGTCACTCTGTAACACTACTGCCAGTCCAACATCATGCAACAAAGATACAGAAAGTGTGATGTGTAGTCATGCCACATGCCAGCATAGAGTACCTGCTGTGGTCCACAACAAGTGGCATGGCAAAACAATACTGCACTACACAAGTATATGTCTAGTAATATAGACACACTGTACACATAGTTGCATTTCCCTGCATCAACAGCATGGATGGAAGGGGTGTGGCACACGTGTCATCACATACACAGGGTGTGGTGTGGGCGTGATGGAGGCCTAGTCTGTGACAAACAGTTGACAGCATGTGTGTGAGTCAGGAAGGGTTATGGGTTAGATGGGCCATGGAGAGGTGCTGTGTGTGTCTGTTGCTGCACATAAGGCAAGCAAATAGACTACCAGCAAATTCAGTTGACAGCTCATAGGGTATAAATGATCCATAATAAACACTATCACACTTACCAGGTACAGGACAATGGACTTGGGCCACACCTGACAGTTTTTTTGAAAGTTATTGTCAGCACCACCAAATGTTGCAACATTACAAGGTAATATGTGCATATATCCACGTGTACCGTAGCTACTGTGATATTGGCTTTATTGCTGACATTCTGAGTATGTGTGCACAATGGAGCATAAACCCCACCTCCCTCTAGTGCAGATAGCCCTGATACCCATGTACAGGTATGTACAGCCTTCCACAGAGACTGATTCAGTATTACACTGGTGAACACAGTATGCTTACCTGGATGCTTCTCTGTTGTGGACACTGTGGCACTGACCTCCACGATGTATGGTGTGATGAATGCCTGGGAGCTGTCATGTGTTCCTAGGTTCACCAGCAATTCCTTTGTAGCTGAGAGTGGTTGTTCCTTTGCAGGCCCTCCACCAGTAGTGGCACATTCCCTGGCAACATCAGATGCCCTTTGTTGTGCAGCATTCAGCATGCCTGTGGCCCTGTGTCGGACATGCTCATAGGTCCTGTCCTGTTGGCCAATCTGATTGACATCTTGCAAAAGGACTGTCCACAATGCTGTCTGCTATTCCCAATTATCCCTCTTACTGGACAACAGGATCTGATGGTGCAGTCTCAGTCCATCCACTATGATGTCATTCTTCACATATGAGAAGGGGGCATGTCTTCTGGGGTACATGGTTCCTGAAAGACAACAAAAGGGGAACATATATCAGGATACATGGATGTTCACTATGTACAGATCAAGCACACCCATAATGGCATGCACTAGCCACTGCCCCCTCACATATCATACCCCACAGTCTGGCAACTCACTACATGTGTGGATACCACCAAGATAGTAGCAATACTGGTGTATCTCCCTGTCTGCCATGGCAGATTCTGCTGTATAGTCCTACACCCAGCACTGCAGTCTACTGTGGTGTGTCCCCTATGGGCAAACTCCCACAAATATATCATATGGCCATAGCCAGACAAATATTATATTACAACCAGTACATGGGGGCAGTCCAGCAACACCAGTGTGCCACAATGACTGAAACAATGCAAACATGCTGTACTATGTTCCCGTGAAGGAATCACACCTCTCATCTTTACAAATGCTTGCAGAATGTCAAGATGTTTGCCTCAAAGTGTTGGACATTTTTACACAACATTGTAGATGTCTGACAAAAGGTTGCCCAATCATTGATGGTTGGTGTCAGAAAACAAAGACAGACATCTGTGTTTAAGATGTCATATCCTTAAGAACACCATTATGCTACTATAATATCTGTTATTCCATTCAATTACTTACTTTGTATGAGCAATAGTTACAGTGCCCTTAATTTCGTAGTGACATTTTCTCCTTCCATTACTTATGGCTTGGGCAGACTTCCTGCTGTAACAGGTTGACAGCTATGTTAGGCATAGCTCTCAACCAGACAGGGAATAATGTAAACAGAATCATGGACTTATTTAGAGTACAGCAAGGACAATCAAGGACACTTCTAATATGTTAGAACTATTTATGCAGGACATTTACAGAATGTGACGATGTGAATTGGTGTACAACATTTGATGGTACAGCAGTATACACCCTTACATACTGTCATGTATTACATGTAATTCACTAGCTTCCCTACAACAGCTAACCATTGTTGGAGGGAATAAAAAGGACAGAGCTAAGGTGTGAGTGGATCTCAGGGACATTTGATAGGCATGTCTGTAGATGTAGGACAGCTGAGTATCAATGACATGTCATTACCATAGATCTAAGACAGGCTTACTGCTGTGATTCCTATTCCCCATACCTCCATTCTCCCATCTGCATCCTGTTATATGGAGAATTCATTTACATACCTGTACTCCTTTGTTGAACTTTGCTTCTGGTAAACATTTGAAAATACGCGCTCTGTGTGAGGTAGGTCTCATACAGACTTGTGCCCCATAACCAGCTGCTTGCCTTTTTAAGGTACTGCTCATTAGCAGGCAATTGCCTCTAAACCAGTCTGTGGCTCTGATACACTAGCATTAGCCAATGACATGCCTCCACAGTGCAATACATAAGGCCTTCATGTAGACCTGGGCCCCATTCTTAGCTGGGGACATTACTAAAGTGTGGAGACTGCAGCATCACAGTGGGTAGGTACCATAACTGTACACTGTAGAGATTTATGCAGTATGTCCACAATTTTGCCTCAGATGTGTGGTCAGTGTCCCATGACATTGTGGTCATCTGGCAATTGACTGGCAAACACTGTGGGTTGAGGTCAGTAATGGAAGATACACATTTTAGTGTTAGACTTCATACACCTCTGAATATGTATGCTAATGCAATATATGCTATTGTATCAACTTACTATCTATGTAGGAGCAAACTGTAAAACATTCCCAATATCTAGACCTTTGTCCTCCCATTAAGTATGGCTGTGTCCAGATTCTTTGTGCTAGGGGGTTGGGAGATATGGTAGATCTGTAGTAGCTACCGTTGCATACAGGTGTATGCTTCAGGCTGCAGCTGCTGATGCAGCCTAAAACAAATAGGGGGAGTGTGAACACTTTGGAAGACAACAAGCTGTACATGTAACTGTGACAGCTGTGTCAGCCCTGTTGTTATGGCAGAGCCAGATAAAGGGTATCCTTTACAGTCCAACTGAGGCATGTGATTAAGGCACATATGCTATGCAACAGTGCCATAACAGAGTAGTAGGCAATGTATGGTTATGCTATATGGATATGTGCAGTGTGTCCCTACCTGTACGCCTTTGACTTACAAAACTGGAAAGTAGTTCATTACTTAGCAGTAACCTGTACAGATAATGATTGCATGATTCCATCATTAATTGCTGTCTTCACAATAATGTAATTGAACTGTAACACAAGACTGGATTTGAACCCAGGACTGTATGTGTGGCAAAATATACTGCATGCAAGACATTCAATAGACTGAGCTACTGAGTCAATGTTATAGTAGGTGTATATGCAAGATATATTTGTAGGCATACAGGCTGAGATTCATGAAGCTTGCGCCAGGTGCCTGTGTAGCATCGGCATTCTAACACCAAATATGGCTGCCGAGAGATCCAGGTATGGGCTGCTTCCATGTGCACTACCTGCAAACGTTATTCCTGCACAACTCCCAGGCCCTGTATGCTAAATACCCCATGTGCAGCAGTGTAGCATGCAAATGAATTTATTTAGCGATCCAGGAAGTTATGCAGATGTAGTGTAAGCATGCAGAAATGCAAACCATAGAAAACGGTTTACATTTCTGCAAACATAAAATCAGAGCCATGACAGCAGACCAAACACATGTATTATATTATTAACATATACCAATGGCTAAATATATAGCCATTGGCATAAAAAAATGTACAAAATATAAAATTAACATTTAATATATATATAGTCGCACTATCACGATGTGGAAGTGCAGGGCAGCGGTGCATAAAGGGGATCGCAAGGAAAATATAAAAATATAGAATAAAACTGCAGTGAAACACATATCACATTTTCCCCATAATAGTCAATGTCAGGCATGCTACACCATACTGTGGTGCAAGGGTTGCTAAGGGGCAGTGCCAGTGTTATGGGCAGTAGCTAAGAATTAGTAGGCAATGCCATGCAAATGAGAGGAGTAATAGTGAATCGCAGATTCCCCACTGGTGTAAGGATGCACCTCACCATGTAGTGTTATATGACTGAGGTGTGCCCTTGAGATAAAGATGACATCAAGAGAGGGGTGCGTCACCATTGCTCTAAGAACATTGGGGCATTGCTAAACCAGTTTGCCCCTAGCTAGGCAAAGTTCCAGGATAGGGCTATGTTGAACTGGCCATAGCTATGCTTAGCTGAGAGTACACAAGGTAACCGAGTATACATGTGAACGGAGATGAAAATGCACGTAAACCTGGTAAATGGGTTTTCTCGGTGCGCACTGCAGCTGAAACAGGAAGGATATAGGAAAGAAATAAGGAAATGCTGCAGTAGTGAAATTGGAGTACAAATGACTAATTAACACCTAGGAGCCTACAGTGGCCAATTGACAACAGCTAACAAGGCTGCAAGCAGCTACATGCAGAACAGGAAAGGGGAGGGGCTGTACTGCAAAGAAAACAGTAAAGTGTCAAAGCAGAACAAAGTCGATTTTCAGTATATCAGCTACAAGACACATTTTGCCATGACTGGTGTGGGAAAGTACAAAACAAGAAAGATGGCAGGTGGATGCATGCCTGATAATGGGAGGGGATCCAGGATTAAAAGTGAATTAAAAGGCAACAGATTAATCAAGGCAGGCAAGCAGATCTCCACAGTAAAGGCCCCACACTTGCAGTACTCATTGCAAAACCCATAATTAAGACACGCTGGAATAGCTCATACACACCCACTGACATCAACAGCATCCTCACACACATTTGTGTATTCCCATATACTCTGCACCAGTAGTGTATACAGATGGGGAACTTTTAGTATGTACATGTTAGGGGCTGCCATAGCTTTGATCCACCAGCATGTGTTGGAGACTGAAGGTGTTGTGGAGGATGATGCACACGACCACCTTTGGCACCAGAGGAGGAGAGTGTTCAGACCCAGGGTAACCTACCAGGGACTACAATATCTGGAGATAGTAGAGCATCACAGGGTGGACAGGGACAACCTACAGCAACTTGTGGAGCTGTGCCAGCCACGCCTCAGAGCCAGAACAAACAGAGGGGAACCCATCCCAGTGGATACAAAGGTATGTGTAAGCCTGAGATTACTAGCTACAGGTGCCTTTCAAAGACCAACTGGGGATATAATGGGGATCTCACAGGCATCAGCATCCAGGGTACTACACCAGTTCCTGGATGCCATGTTACCACATGCCAATGAGCACATATACTTCCCCCGAATGCAGGAGGAGTTGGCCAGCAATATACGTCTCTTCCACCATGTGGCAGAATACCCAGAGGTACTGGGTGCAATAGACTGCACGCACATACACATCATGTCACCACCTGGTGAGCAGGGTAGGCGCTACATAAACCGCAAGGGATACTCCTCCATCAACTGCCAGGTCATGTGCAATGCCCAGGGCATTATCATGGATGTGTGTGCTGGCAGCCCTGGAAGCTATCACGACTCCCACATCTGGCATGCCTCACAGCTGTATCAGTTATTTGCCAGTGGGGGACATCCCAAATGGCCACCTGATGGGGGATGCTGGCTATGCACTGGAACCGTGGATGATGACTCCCATCAGAAATGCACACACACCCATGCAGGAATGCCATAATGAGGCACACGCACAAACCAGAATCATCATAGAGCGTGTGTTTGGGATGCGGAAATCACAGTTCCATTGCTTGGACATATCTGGTGGAGCCTTGCAGTACTCTCCAGGCACGTGTGCCCACATCTTCATAGTATGTGCCATGCTACACAATATGGTCCAGCGGAAAAATCTGCAGCAGGGACAGAATGGTGAAGGCCCTCTCAGCCCACCACCATTGCCAAGGGCCCCACAGGCACAGAGGTACTCAGACCACGAACACCCTGAGCCAGCCCCAGTAGGCAGACAGAGGCGTGCCCAGTATGCCCATGCCTTGGCAAAGAGGGAACGTATAGCACACATGCTGACAGTGTAGGCACCTAGGGACTGACACCTTTCTCCACCTGCACACAGTAAAAATGGATGGCACACACACAAGACTACCTGTAAATTGTCATGTATAGGCAGTCTACTGTGTGCATCCAACATAGGCATCCCTCAACTATTGCACACACAACTGCCATTAGCACAAGGTAAGGCAACACCTGAACAGTAAATTAAGCTATCAGCATGTGCTGATACTGTATGTATAGATTCATAGGTAGGTACTTGGTCAACTGCCAGAGGTCATTCATAAGCCTAGCCAAAATGTGTCAGCTTTTGCCACCCCATTGATTCATTAACTGTCCCTCTGTGGAGCAGAGCCAATGTCGGGATCCCTGGGGTGCATCTACTGTTTCCCATCCACTCTTCAAGGTGTCTTTTGCAGAGTGTTAGTGAGGGGCTCTGTATAATGTAGTTAGGGATGTTGTTCCAAAGTATGGGGAGTGTCTGTGACAGGAATCTGTCCCTCCAGCATTGTCTAGTTATTGTTGTGGCAAGTTTCAGCTCACTACAGTGTGTGGCTCACTGTGACATGGATTCCCATAGGTGGAGTATATCCATTAAGCCTGAGTTCAACATGGCTGTGTTGGCCAGCGGAGATCATCTCTGGGTAAACACGATGCCACCGAGTAAAGCAAGAGTTTATTCGGTCTGGCTGCATAGGCCATATGTTGGTGACCAGTATTCCCCTTGGCGAGGTACATTCATGGACGTCCCAGCTGTTGGAAGTGTCTTCTGATGTACATCCCAAATGGGTTATTATACCCTATGATGGGACTGATGATTGATGAGTAAAGGGGCACTATAACCCCAGTATGTCTAGATGGGAATCCTTTAGTAATCAGATGGCCTACATAGAAGGATATCCTAACTACTGTGGAGATATGATTGTCAAAGGGGAGATCACTATCTACCTTAGTCCCCAGATACCCCATTACCTCATCCATATTAAAGTGGCTGCCACTTATGTGTTCATATGTGGGTGCTTAATATTCCACAATTAAATGACCATGCAGTTAGGGGCACTTGGCTGGAGGCCGTGACATTGACACCCTGTTACGGTCTCTGTGAGGCCCCTTGAGGGATGTCTGTGTCAGCTGGACTATCAATCATGGCTCCCAGTTCACAGTCATTGCCAAACATGGTCTGCCATAGTCCACCTTTGTTTGCCTGTACCTCTGAGAAGTATATGCCAAACATAGGGCTCCCAAGACTGAGTCCTGTGTGACACCAGTCATGAATGGTCAAGAGTTGGACCGGGAGACTGCTAGTCGTACCATGTGGGTTCTGTGTGTAAGCCCATTGGCAACCCAACCTGTGATGTATAGGTGTATGTACAGTCTGGTGTGTTTATCAATAATACCTGAATGGGGCATGGTGTCAAAAGCCTTGCCGAGGTCCAGGTAGTATGTGTGAACCACCTACCCCATCATCTAACATCTTGGTGACTGTATGTAAGACGTCAAACAGGTTCAGTAGGCATGAACTGCACTCAACCAAGCTGACCTGGGTTGGGTCACAAGTTCGGTGGTTACCAATGTCTTTGTTAATGAGTGCTATGAGGATGCGATCCATACCATTGCAGACCAGGCTAGTCAGGCTTATGGGGTGGTAGTTACTGTGGTCAGTTGTGATTCCACCTTGATGGAGCAGAAGAACCGTTGCCACGCACCATTGTATGGGCATGTAGCCTGTGGAGAGGCTCAGGTTGGAAAGCTTAATTAGGTGGGGGGTCAGGTTGTCTTGTACAGTTTGCAAGATGCAGTCTGGGACAACATCTGCCTCCACTGATGCTGTGTCCTGCTGTTAGACACGGCCGTTTCCACCTGTGTGTCTCTGATGTGAGGGATACTGTACCTTTTGGGTAGTGTGTGGGCTCTTTAGGGGGTGAAGTATGCACTGAATGTATCTGCAAGGATGTTGGCAATATCATTAGAGTCGGCATATTTTGTGATATATTTCACCGGCACAGTGCAAATCTGTGTGTCACCACTTAGATCCTTGACATAGCCAAAGAAGGCTTTGTGGTTATCTTTCAAATCCTTGCATATTCTCCTGCTGATGTTAGCCTTAGATGATGTCATGAGGGACCTACATATCATACTAAAAGTGATCACGGATGTCTGCCCTTCGTAAGATTTGTTGTTTGTCTGGAACACTGTCCTACCTCTGTAGTATAGCCTGTTTATTGCAGAGGTCCACCAGACTGGTGTCCTTGTCTAGGAGGAGTGTGTCTTGGTTTATCAGTGATGGCATGATCCATACATCCATGTAGGTGCTTATAGACTGCATTTCTAAATCTGTCTGTATCTTGAGCAGTGTTTCCTCTTAGTGTAGGGGCTGTGAAACCCCCCACCCCTGTCACTAGTAGTGTAAATGTAGCTGTAGGAAAGGTATACACTGTGGTATCCATGGGTGGGGGAGATGCTTGGGTGTGGAAACAGTGAATAGTTCATGGTCAGATCTAACCAGTGACTGGTTAACCTCTACTGTGGTGCACCTGTTGCCCATGTTGGTGATGACCACCTTTAGTATGTTTCCACCCCTCATTATGGAGGTTACCACCTGATACAGGGCATATGAGGTGATAAATTCCAGGAAGCACTGGGCCTGGAAGTGAGTACTGGAGTAAGTTCCCCAGTTAATGGTATGGTAGTTGACCAATGCCAGGGTGTGTATTAGGACTGTCATGTTCTCCACTGTCTCCAGGTAGGTAGAGTGGTGATCCTGGGTCATGGGGGGTGATCCGTAGCAGGCCACAGTTTACATTGCAGTTGTGGCTGATGTTAGCTGCACATGGATGATCTCAGAGGTATCATGCTGCCCCACTAACCTGGAGGTGTAGGTATCCCTGATGAATATGGGTACACCCCCTCCATGGCTGTGCCAGTCCATGTTCTGTGGCTGAAATATGTGGTATGGGTTGTAGTCTGGTAGTGCTGGTGTGCTGTCAAGAGCCTTAAGACAGATCTCAGTTACTGCACAGATGTTGATGCTGACCATCCTGAGGAGTGCTGTGAGTGCATGCATGTTGTGATCACAACCCCTGGTGTTGAGTAGCATAACCCTCACTGAGTCTGCTATTGTGCTGTTTATGGAGCTGGTATTCACCTTCAAGACTCTCCTAAATAAGGCAACATGGGGGTGCCAATAGCCTTGGACAGTATTCCAAAGCCTAACGCTGCACATAGGACGGTATGATAATGTTGCATGCATGTTCCCCATCTGTGCTTGATTTTCATCTCTCCTGTAGGTAACCTATTGGTTCATAGGTTCATAGGTTGGTACTAGGCTATCGCCCCTATGGCCTATACAAGCCTAGCCATAACAATTCCCTGGATATTTCTTCCTACTATATTTGCTTCTCTTGACCCCTGTCTAACAGGGTGACTGACATGATCCCCGGGTGAATTTCCTATCGACCATCCAATCATCAAGGTTCCTTTTGAAGAGGGCCAAGGAGGCACTCTGCTTGACATGTATGGGCAGTCTATTCCAGAGTATGGGGAGTCTCTGGGTAAGGAACCTATCCCTCCAGCATGTTTTGTTCATTGTGATGACAAGGTTTACATCCCTGGAGCGTGTGGCTCTGAGGGACTGGGATTTCTTTAAGTGGAGCATGTCCAACAGCTCAAGGTTTGACATGGCCTTGTATGTTAAGCAGAGATCGCCTCTGAGTAGACGATATGCCACAGAGTATAGTTGGAGTTTTGTTAGATGGTCAGCATATGGCATCTGCTTTAGGCCTGTGATTCTTTTAGTGAGGTATTTCTGTTTCCTTTCCAGCTGTTGCTGATGTCTTGTGAGGTACATACCAAATGGGGCATAATACTCTATAATAGGTCTAATGAGGGATGAGTACAGTGGGACAATGACATCCTTTTTTCTGGATGAAAAGCCCTTAGTGATGAGGTGTGCCACATAGAAGGATTTCCTGACTGTTGTGGCGATGTGGTTATGGAAAGTGAGACCACTGTCCACCTGTGTCCCTAAGTCTCTCATCAAACTTTCAATGTTTAGTGTACTGCCACCTATGTGGTAATTCATGATAAGCAATAGAAAGCCTTCATCTTATAGAAGTCATCTGGCTTCCAAGATAGGCTTTTGGAGTGACTAAGTATCAGTTTTCTGTATGTTCTTGCTGTACTTAACTGTTTCCTGACTACATGGTGATTTCTCACTGCATATTGTGATCTGAAGGCCTGTTTATTCACATATTATGGCTGTGATGGCCTGCACTTTAGAGGTTCACAGATAGCCTGCCACCTATCTGCCCAGGGGCAATTACAAGCATAGCTACAGTGTGTTGGTTTTCTCCGCACCATTGATGAAGTAACTGAGCCTCTGTCAAGCATAGCTAATGAAGCAATTCCAGGCAGAGTTGCTGGAAGCTGTTGAAGACTGGGTTGTGGAGGGTGATAGGGGCACTTAGTGATCTAAAGAGGGTATGTTAATGTGACAATTCAACACCTTTCAATTTCCACAACAGGTCTCGCAGCTATCAAACTGGACAGGCTCCCCCACCCCCTGGGTGTATGGTTCTGGGACACATGATCCCAGGGGTTTATATTCTGTTACCCATTCACATAACAAGGTGTCCCTTGAAGTGTGTCAGTGAATGGCTATGCCTAATTTAGTTAGGAATGTAATGTATTGTCTCACAGTACCTTTGTTATATGTTGTTATTTCAAGAGTAAGTGGAGCTCAGTGGGTTTGGGGACCTCTACCCTTTGCTTAGCTTAGCTTACACATAGAAATCATCTAAATCGGAAATAGGCAGAAGCAACGTTAATGTCAACAGTGTAAAGATTACAGCATCTGCAATAAAGGCAGGGATGTTTATCATGTTCAAATGTATACCTTAACCACAGCTTGCATATATAGGTAGTAATCGTCTGTATAATAAACATCCGAAACACCCATATAAACCCATGTGTGCTGGAGAGTACAGTCAACAGAGAATGCAATGTTATGTAAGCACATTGTGAGATGTTACTTCACTGACATGTATATATCCTGAGTAGTTAGCGGATGTGGCCGTGTTTACGCTCACAGGTTATACATTACAAAGTTTGTTTAACTGTGTTTAACTGCTGCTATAATGTCACATAAACACATTAAAACATGTTTACAATTGCTTAAATGAGCCTTATTCTGGAGTAAAAAATATGTGTAAAACATCACAGGTGTTGAACCCTGGACCATGCACACTATAGTCATGGGACTTACCACTAAGCCATCTGAGGTGAATACCTGTTTCACAGTCTTGACTTATACCATATGCATTCCACTGTAATGATCACAAATGGGACAGTCACTTTGTGTACATATGTACAGTACATTGTAATGTACTGTAGTTTGTGAACCAACACATTCCAGTCTACATATGTATTACTGTTACAAATTAATACGAAATATATATATATATATATATATATATATATATATATATATATATATACACATCAGTGATGTCTGCACACACACATATATATATATATATATATATATATATATATATATATATATATATATATATATATATATACATGTCAGTGATGTCTGCACATATATATATATATATATATATATATATATATATATATATATATATATATATATTATACAGTTACATCAATAGCCATATATATAAACAACTATGAACACACTTCGTGGCACAGAAGCACTCCAAAGGAATTGGAGTGTACACAAAACACATGCAGCTCTGGTATTATAACCATTAATATTAACCTAATTCACCATAGAAGGGCTGGTTGTTGTGTATGTGAAGATTGGGGTGGGGGAGGAATGATAGGTAATGAAATCATGCATCAAGGAGGGCCTGGGTTGGATGTTCAGTAAGTGAACTGGAGGGGTATACATGGAATAATGGGACAATATAAAAAGGACACAAAACAAGACACTTTCTTATTCATAATACACCCTGTCATATCACATTGCAACACCTAATTTCACAAACATATGAACATTAACATGTATCAGGCATATGTACACCAAGTGACTATCACATTTGTTTTCAGTAGTGAGGAATGCCTGTAGTAAAATGTATATTCTAAACACCACAACATTTGTACATATCTCAGATTCCTTAGTGGTAAAGTCAGTGACTGTGGTGTTCATGGTCCCGGGTTCAAGAGCTGTTAAGTTATTTTGAGGGCCAGAATAAGTGCTGTTGGATGCAGGTGGATTAAAGCACTCTTAAGCAGTTGTAAGCGGATTTCCATGGGTTTGCACGACGGTAAGCAGGGCTGAAACACTATAAATGGAGAAGCGCTTCACAGGTTTAACCTTTGCTTAATGCCGCGCAGACCACGGGCAAACCTGCTTACAACCGCTTCAATGTGCGTTATTCACACTTTCCCTACCAGTGCCTACTCTGAGAGGTAAAATAACAACACCTCCCAGGATTAGAACCCGCAACCATGTACTCCATCCTCAGAGTAACCTAACACTAAGCTTCCTGGGATGTACCTATACCAGTTGTGTATGCAGACAGGTTAAAACACAAAAGGGAGGAATGTGTTGAAATAGGACAACCCGCTATGTACCCAATGAAAGGTGTATGCTCATTCATATATATATATATATATGTATATATATATATATATATATATATATATATATATATATATAGAGAGAGAGAGGGAGAGAGAGATACATAGAAACATGTCGATATATACAGATCTACATATATATGTAGATATATAGATAGGTTAAAAACATCTACACATCTATGGAGGTACAGATAAACGTATGCAATAATATATATATCTGTATACATATACACACACACACACACACACACACACACACACACACACACACACACACACACACATATATATATATATATATATATATATATATATATATATATATATATACATGCATACATGTGTGTAGACAGCATCCAACGTGTTCATATCTGAGTATAACATGGACCATAGCATTTACACATTCCACCCCCCCCAAACAATATGAACATAACATATGAAGAGTATATGCCAATACACTATTATAAATATGTTCTATGGACACAGTCACCAACACAACTGCAATGACTGCAAATATCCATGACAGAAATACACAGACAGCTTTCATTTTGCAAACCTTTATTACATTCCTATGTATTGCCAAAAGGATTCAAGGACTAACAATACCTGCATGCTATACAGGAAGCATTTAACTGTACCTTAATGAATCAGCCTGTAATTACCATAGTATTAGTCCACTAAGAGATAGGTGTTCACATAAGGAAAGAACACCCACACACATATAGATGTTGTATAAAAGGGGTTCCTACACACCTGCATGTGCTATTAACACCCAGCAACATCTACCCCACAACCAAAATAATTACATCAATACATACTGTCATACCATAACTAATTATTCAACTACTGTACAACATCTGCTGAAACCTTAACATACCTGGACACAGGCACACTAACATGACCCTATATCAAATAGTTGCTGTTATACAATTGAACAGCTGCTGATGTAACAGGGTTTGTATGAACTAATCCCGTTTCAGATGGTTGAAAGGTTTGTACACCAGGAAATGTTACCAAGTACTGATTATCAGCACTGTATGATACACAGTAACACCAAACTAAATATATCTGGTAAGTACACTGTAAACCCCCTAACATTATATGCATAGCTATGCAGCCTTGAGCTGGTCAAACAACCTGGCCAGACTGAAACATATGCAGAAGTATTAGGTACAGACAAACCCTGCACAAGTAGCAATGTTCAGAAATATAACAGCAGTACTCACATTTAGACCAAATCCTCCAGGCATTACACACAATATATTACTGTTCGTCTCCATACAGCTGTTGCAATAGATTCCAAAACTCACTTCCAGGCTGTCTTCCTCATAAGTAAGGCAAAGGGACAATGCTCAAGTGGAGCACTCAGTTATACTCCACTGTTGCCATGGTATTGGCTAAGGCAGTAGTAGTGCAGCTGATGTGCATGTAATTAGCTGCTTAGGAACACCAATTAGTTATTGGAATAGCACATGTTACTGATCAGTAACTATAAATGATTGCCTTGTCACACATTCAAACCATCTGTATCTACTTGTAGGACAGTACAAAATACTGAAAGATGAATCAAAAATGAGTATTATATTAGTCAATAACATCTCCAATTACTAAGAAGGTATGTATTACATGTAGTATGTCTGTGTATGTAGTACCTGTTCTGTAAGAATTACAGTGTAATCAATGCATATAGTGGAAATAGCTATCTTGTAGCACTGTATTGTTGAGCAGTAGTAATACTTGTAGTATTCTATGTGTGTACAGCTGTAGGTCACAAGGCAAACTCCGCATACACCACAAGGGATGATATGGGCTTGGAACTCACCAATTCGCTTCCAGCCACTGTCAGTGTCAGGACTGGTCCAACAAGTATGTGCTATAACAGGGGATAGTATATGTCAATATATTGTAACAGTCGACATATGTATGGGTGTATAAGTAAGATGAACATGTCAAAGGTGGGCTTACTGTGCAAATATGGTGTGCATAGTGGGATATTGTGACAATAACTTTGTAATGTACAGTATTTCAGGCAGATCTGTATTCCATTCTACATAGCAGTTCTGTTATGTTATGCAAACAGTAGTTATGTCTATTGGCAATTACAATACTCAGTAACAGGATACATATCATTTGTATTCATCTGGCAGTTTAGCAGCATGATAGCAAAGATAAATTGAAGAGCTAGGTAACTATCCATGCACATAACACATGTAATATCCACCTCTCTAGTATCGTTTGCAAGCAATAACAGCTGTGCATGTGTACATGTTATGCAAATGTGCAGTGACCCTTGTTACAGGGTTGACCTCTTTAGCATCATTTGCAAGCAATAACAGCTGTGCATGTGTACATGTTATGCAAATGTGTAGTGAACCTTGTTACAGGGCTGGACCTCTCTAGTATCGTTTGCAAGCAATATCAGCTGTGCATGTGTACATGTTATGCAAATGTGTAGTGATCCTTGTTACAGGGCTGGACCTCTCTAGTATCATTTGCAAGCAATAACAGCTGTGCATGTGTACATGTTATGCAAATGTGTAGTGACCCTTGTTACAGGGCTGGGCTAAATGGCTATGTGCACATCTACATAGAGTGGATATTGAGAGCAGAGACACACTGATTGAACTACCAGGTTTGTGTGGCCTAACCTCTCATTGCCAACCTAACAGCCACTTGCACATACTGTATGTAAAGTAGTGCACAGTACTGGTAAGGAAACAGGTTGCATATCATCTTTAACTCCAGTGTGGCATCTGCAGTAGGAGTGTAATATGTAGGAGACTGCTGCATATGTGCAATAGCTGCTTCATAGGTGATGGCATACACTATCTGATTATATCCTGATCATGTTGATAGTGGCATCAGAGTCTATTGATACATGACTCTGTTTGGAGAGTGGGTGCCTGTGCCCAACAGAGCTCATGGTCCTGGTGGATATGTGAGTATATACCCAGAGAAGGAAACAGACCTGTAGACATTTGCATCATCTGTAATCAACTAACAGGATGTGATGTGCTCCTCAGAGGATGATTGCTGCTAAAGGTAGCTACAATGTTTCCATAATAGCCAGTGTTGTCACGCCCATAACACAAATATTTACTTGTGAGTATCACTGTCTAAAACATCTTCATAAGCAATAAGTAAACTATATACAGTACTTGGTACTTGTAGTACTGAATGCTTATACAGGCATGTCCACTAGTCAGCTACTGCTGTTTACTAATGTCAGCTTTGTGTATGTGGCCATCTTGGGGGAATGTAATCTCTATGCCATGTACACTGCCAAACCCACCTAACACCACACCCCACACATTGTTTGGGATGCAGCTACAGGTGTAAGCTGGAAGGCAGCCCAGTCTACAGCCATGACTGGACTGGACAGTCATGAGGTGTAGGTTAACACATGCATCTCATCATCACAACCAACACATACCCTTACCAGAACACAGTAAGGACACCCACACACACTTCCAGAAATCACACACATTCAAAGACGCTTCTAAGTATCTGGCCAAACAAGTGACCTCCCAAGCTGGAAGAGATAGACAACAAAATACACAAACTGTATAGTTTGCATAATTATGCCACACCTCAGAACACGTGGCTGGAAACATGCCCAACAGTACTTATTTGTGACTGCAAACTCTAGCACTATGTTACACAACAACCTATGCGAGGGCATACATATTGTCAGCTGCCTGTCTGCCATGATTAGCCACATACCCATACACTCAGACCACCTTTTGAACTATACACATGACTCTGGTATATTCCATGTTGTTGTACAGGACCTGTGATGCAGTGGCTTGGACTGCATGGAAACACATGTAGGAACTGTCAGGTCTTGTAGCCCATGCAGGTATGTCCCAGGGCCTGGGTAGCATTCTGCCATTGGCCAGAATGATACTGCAGTACAGGACAAATGGATTATATTCCACATTGTCTAGTGCAGTGGTGCAAGTCAAAGGGTATCCAGTATCTGTCTGCCTGGGATAACATGGTTGACAGACCATTATGCTTTGCCAGACAGGGCCTGCACCTGTCACCCCTGGGAATCTGGATACTGCTTAGGGCTCATGTTTCCCCTGTAGTGCCTTCATCATGCACAGTTGATGTGAAGGTCCACTGCTGTTACAGGGACAGCCAAGCAATAAACTGTGGGTCTCGCTACACAATGATGCATGTCAGAAACACTATATGGACACACATATGTCAATCCCTATCATGGAGAACATATCTGTGCAGTGGCTGAGATATGTTTCAATGCTCCGGAGAGCACACCTGCATGACCATGTTATAACACATACCTCACCACTTGCCCATTATCCTTTATTGGAACACATGGGCCGCAGGTGTGTCCATATTCCTGAAGGATATGTACACCACACCCCCACACTAGTTGCACTCGCATAACTTCAGATGCATTATGCTGAGCAACTACCTTTGTGCCAAAGTGGAATTCAAATTGCACCTTGCAACAGATCACCCACCATGCCGCGGATTTCCCAACTGTCATAATGTGCTGTAATGGAGAAGATTAGGTCTCAGATAGAAAACCATAATAATGGTTACTCTCAACTATTACATTATGAACTGGGAATACTCCTCATGTAGAAACACCTGCGTTCAATGCATGTTGGATTCCATCAACCCCAATGACCTGGATCACAGTAGTCACACAAACAGGGCTAACAGTATGCTACACATAGTCAGTCTCCAACGTAAATGTTATGTTTCCTAAGAGCAAAGTAGTGACTGTCATGGCACCCATGCAGAATGACAATGCATGTGCAAATGCTGAATCCTACACAAATGAACCTTAACTCATTCCCTCAAGTACAGCCCTTTGGAGTGTGTACCTTAACTCCCAGTGGGTGTGGCTTAAGCCTTTAAAAATGAAGTTATTACCTAAGAGTGCTAACAAACAGTCATTGACAGAGGTCATATAGCAATACAGTTGTGTTTGTCATCATGTATGCTTCAAGATATAATATTCTGATACCTTGTATGTAGCATGGTTTTGGAATTATTAATGCAAATATGAACAGGCAATATTTGACACCAAGAGATGCAGTAGGTGGTAACTGCAGAAATGCCTGGAGATGTCACTCTGCTGTAATGAGTTAAGCAGTCACATACATGCCGCGATTGTACCATTGAAACAGAACCAAGATTCGACCAAACACAAACAAGAAGGTAAACTGGTGGTACCATGCTTTATACTGTACCACAGAAGGTATTAACTGTTGCAAGAGTAAACACACATGAGTGTAGGTGATCCCTGGTCAGCCTCAGTAAGATGCAGATACACCATATAAAACCACACAAAGCTACTGTGAAACTAATTAGTGACATATTATGAGGCCAAGCACAGAACATTCTATAGCTGTGTCATTAATCGTAATGGCAATGACAAGACCTGCCATGCTGCAGAGCACTATGGCATGGGAAGTACTGCACCTACAGAAATAGCACCTGTTCATCCAGATAGGGTCATGGAGAACTTAAACCCATTCCCACCCCCCAACAGGTACACTTAGTAATATATCCATGTACACTACAGGGCCCCTGTAATAACAACTATGCAGGTACAAGCTGCACTCTCTAAAGCCATACATGCAGCTTTCATGGGACCTGTCAACATCCCAAGGTGTATCCTACACAAATGTAAGAACAATCAGCTATCCACATACACATCATGTTCAATCATAGCTTCATGTCAGACTGTGTACACACCGAATGGTGCACAGCAACAGTTATCACACCCCACAAAGGGGAAGACACCACTGATAATCTGAAATAGTGCACAACTACCCCACTGAGTCTAGTTTGTAAGGCCATGAACCGTGATCAAAGTATTTGATGTACTCAGTACAAATGTAGATGACAGTAGGGTTGATTCACACTGCATATCATGACCTTGCTAGGTCGTAGGACACCATCACCCGTACTATGTTCCAGCTACACTCAATAAACTAGGTGTATATTCCTATGTCACAGGAGTGGTTGGCAACTGGATTGCTGGCAGAATCAACACTACAGAAGGTGTCTGACTAATACACGCACATCACATCAGTGCCAGCCACAGTAATACAGGGTTCATTCCTGGTACTCCCCCTCTTTGCTATCTATACCACACAGACTAACACAGAAGGCATCAGCCTATTGATGTTTGCAAATGACTATGAACTAGAAGCAATAGTTGACTCAATATGTGCTGTGTTCAACATACAGAATGGCCTTTGTATGTCAGATGTGTGGTGTGTGACTTATGGCCACAGTCTGACAGTTAAGTATTGCATTATCATCCCCTAAGTTAAAAACCCTGTACCCATGAACTACCACCTAGGCAGTGGTCAAAATAATGGCAACTGTGTGTGTATGGGATGCAACTGGACAGTAGTCTTTCCTTTGATAGTTACTTCACCACATCAGTCAAGTAGTCTTATGTGGCACCCCTAATCATGACAGGGTGCCATCCAGGAATATAGAGATAATTGCTCAGCCATACTCAACACTCATGTGACCCATAATAGATCACATATTTCCTTTATGGGTTATTGTCCATGTGTAGATGTTCTACACTGCCCTTTCCAATCCCTAGCTCCACTATGTAGCATGCAGCCTACCCTGAATAAAGCCATGTCCAACCCAGAGGTGTTGGACATGCTACACTTAACACATCCTGATCCCAAATAAACACATACTTCATGGACATCCACCTTTCTAGTACAAGGATCACAACATGCCTGACAGATCTCTGTCCCATACACTTAACATGCTCTTGCCATACTATGCATCCCTGTCCAGGGAAGCTGCACATCGCCCCTCTTTGAGACATGGTGTGATGACCGCATGCCAAATATATCAGTAACCCTGTGGATCAGTTCTGTGGCACTGCTTGAACCAGCCACTGAAACGTACCTTTCTTTTGCCTACAGCTAGGTAACCTGTCTGCCTAGGCTCATAAATAGCCCAGGACATATAGCCTACTAGATCACTGTGACCATACATGCTATAGTTGATATCCAACCCTGCAAATAATTTCAGGCTAGCTATTGTCCCATGTGTTACACATGTGCAACACAGGCAATACATGGCAGGATGCTACACAGCTGTACAGTGCCATGTGGATGTATATGGCAAAACACATACATGCTTGCAAGTCTGCAGGGTCACAGGTCATGTCCCTAATGGCTATGTATGACTACATATGTGACATATACACAGCATTAAGGTCAATTGCATTAATGTGAACACATCCAAGAATGTGCTGATAGGTAAAGACACCAGTACAGGCAAACAGACATGCCCACGTCAAGACAACATCCACATGGAGTATGAGTAATGTCATCACATGACACACACATATATGGCGATAACATCACATCACCAGTAAGTGTCAAATGTGTGTGACTTATACATGTCAGTGGAGTTAGTGTCAGGTAGATTTGCAAAGACTTATTTATAATCTTAATGAATGTGATACACGTATGTTTAGCTGTACTTCTGTACTTCTCTGTGAGTTACTATGACCTGTCTCCATCATTATATCTTCTAGGTACGCCACTTAGCAGGCTGCCAGTGTACACCCGCTTGGAGGATGAGGTCCTCGTCCCATACCTCCATGACAACCATACAACACTCTTCAAGCATGTGCCACAGGATGCACAGCAGTGGCATGCCTTGTGGGAGGAACTCAGCAGGAGGGTAAATGATGTTGGCGGTCACAAATTGCACCTATCAGCAGGTGTGCTGACACTACACTGAGCTCATAAGATGGGCGAAACAGTGTGCTAATGCAATCGCCAGGGAACAAGGTGCAACAGGTGGGGGGGCACTCACCCAGCCTCCACACACACATACCAATGAGCTACTGGCCAACCTGGGGACACCTGCAGACCTCCATCCACAAGCTTTAGCTGGTATTGTGAAGGTGGGTGTCTCTCAACCACTGAACCTGGATTTTCCTGGTAAGTCAGTACTGCACATATAACACAACCATATTTCACATAGTTACATGTGTTACTGAACAATATGTAATGTAACATCATAAGTAAGGCATGTATGCACACATGCCACATACTATAGTCTACTACTCTATGTATACACATGCACATGTGTAAACATGGCCATGGAGGATGGCCAGAGACATGAAGCAACACACACAATAGAAGTGATGTACATGTGTGTACACCCTGTTGTACATTGGCTCGATACAATAGAACTATGGCCTTTGTGTAATGGTGATATTGCTGATGTGAAACACTAAACATCCTACAGGCCTGTGCACAGCTTGTGTAGGAATAACATGAAACCACCACATAACATGTCTTCAATATCTTGAGTGTGTCATAACATGAAAGCATTCACCTATACAGTATCCAAATACATACATGTGTTGCACAACATACACATACAACCACATCAGGCCACAGATACAATTCATTCACCTTGCTGGTGTCAGAGATCACTGTCATGACTGCTCCTCATGTGTGTGAGGTACACAGATGGCATGTGGGACATAGACTACTGCTAAGTTAGCCATGTGTGGGCATAGTTACCAGGCATCAGTAATATGGTTGCAGATCTGCAGGGGTGTCATCTGTATACCCTTCTGTGACCTGTGTCGCACATTCCACATTAGGGTTTAGTGTGTATACACCTCAGTGACGTGGGTCACATTCCGCATTAGATATGTATTGTATGTGAACATAGTCATGGCTATGAACTTTGTCAGTAGCTCACACTGCATAGCAATTGTGAAGCCACATGATGCCCTGCAATGGCTATGCACATCAACTCAATGTGCAGTATGTCACTGCATATTTGTAAGGTGGACAGACAACATTGCGTCTACTGAAGGCCCGTGTTAGTATAACACGTCCCTGCATTGGGACACCATTACCGTACTGTAGATTGGAAAGGACACCATTGTGTTACACATGTATGCATGTCATTCAACACATCAGCAGAAGACATGTCATACTAAATGTGACTGGCAAGGTCATATGCCACACATCAGGCCAGTGTACTGTAAACCTGTGCTGATCTATGGCACCATTGCAGAGGAGGGACAGCCATGTCAAATGTGTGCGTACAGCCACATGCACAATGTCTGCAGACTCAGCTCAGAGGTAGGCAGAATAATGTTGAACAGACATGCACTTCTTTGGGAAGATATGCAAGCTAGGGCTCAGGCAAACGTAGAATGCAGTCGACATACCCTCCTGATCATGTCCTCACACATAGGGGCGGTGTCCAACACAAAGCATCAGTGGCAGATGTACAAAGGTCAGTGATGGTCTGTTAAAATATGGTGTATGTTGCACACACCATGGCAGTGCAGTGCAATGGTGCAAAGTGCATGCATTGTGCTGCAGGTATGGGGTATAGGCTACTAACACAAATGGTGCAATACAGGTATGTATGCTAAACACTACTGTAATTGTGTAAGGTGCAAGCCATCTGCTATAACACATGCATGCTGTTGTGTGCAACTCAGGGATGTATGATAACTACCACTATAATTGTCTAAGCTGAATGACATCTGCCATATCACCTGCATGTAGCATGTGTCTGTGTGTGTATGTGTGTGTGTGTGTGTGTGTGTGTGTGTGTGTGTGTGTGTGTGTGTGTGTGTGTGTGTTTGTGTGTCTGTGTCTGGTATAATTTGTAATGTACAGTTCTTGTCTTTCCCTCACAGGTGTTGATGTAGGTGCATTGCCCTCCTGTGGTCTACCTGATGTTAGTGCCCCCACAGACTCTAGCAGTGATGATGACAGTATGATTGAGGCACAGGCAGGGTTGTCAGGGGCTGAATCTGTGTCATTGGTTGCCATTGCACCAGTATCCCCCTCATCCTTGCACACAGTTCCCTTGCCTACACATACCCCATCACCATTGGCCATAGAGGAAGGACAGTTGGTGGATGGTAGCATGGAACAGGGAAGTGTGGAGACTATGGAAGATGTGCCTGCCCACCATGATCCCAGTCAACTGACTGGTGATGTCCCACACAGGCATGAGGGAGGACCACTGGCCAACATGCCCCTGCAAGACAAAGCACATCAGCTGGAGTCACCAGACACATGTTTCAGGCTGTAATGGAGGCACAGGCATGTGCTGAATAGGCACGACAGAGAAGGTCTGAGGCTTCAGATGGCTACTGTCCGTTCATTAACTGACAACATCCAGGCACTTGCAAATGCTCACCAGCATCTTGCAGATGTTTTGGATAGATGATTGGGTGACATGGTGGGAGTCCTTGACTGTGGCATGTCAATCCTCGAGCATGGAATGTCTGTGCTGGAACATCTGGTGGGAGTGAGGCATTGGGCACGTGGACATAGGTCAGCTACCTCACCTGTTGAAGGTCTATGTGGACATGCTACTACACATGCCCGCTCCCATAGTGGTGGTAGAAGCAGCAGTGCAGCTGGTGCTGTGCAGTCCACACCAGGACACAGCAGGCCACATGCATATGGTCCTGGACGGTCCCAACAAGGACACAATTTCAGTGGACATGTGTCATTAGACAGTACCCAATCTGGACCTCTGCCTGGTAGTGCCCATGCAACCCCTGGCAGGCGCAGGTCATGTGGCCGTGGCCAGACACCATGAACTGTGAAACCTGTCTTGTACAGTCTGCAGCTGTCAGTAATACCCCTGTGCAGGCCAGCCAAATGCCAGACCTGTGTGCATGCATACACACACACACACACACACACACACACACACACACACACCGGAAACAAATGTAGGGCACCTCAACACACACAATCATAACATCCACACATGCCCAATGATATCACAGGCCCTAACACACACACATGACGTCATCCAATGGCGCAGCCTAGACCTCTGGCAAACATTAACACCTTGTGCATATGATGATGCCTGTGCCGCATCCCTGTCATCCACACCATCGGTGAAGGGACATGCTCATATGGTCTGATGAACAGGTTGAACATACTAGGTAGACAATTGTAGATTAATATTGTTGAGTAGTGTTGACAGGCAGCAGACATACCATGTATTACAGTTTAGAATGCATTTTGTACGTTTGACAGTATGTATCATGTGTAACAACACTAACAGCATGTTGATCTTGATGTTCTGCCTTCCTCTTTCAGGTGTAGTTGCATGTGCTGGGGGATGTCGGTGTTTGCGGTTAGAGTCCCATATGTACATGTTGACTACTCACAGGTCTGTATGACAATACCTACATGCACTTTGTAGCTTCCACATCACAGTTATAATCTCCAATGTTTCAATATGTTTACTGTTCTAATGATCCAAGAGCATGATAGCTGTGTAGTAAGCTACTGTGTTCAGAGCCGTCACATCCATAGTGGGTAACATCACATGTATAGTTACCTGGAGTGGGGAGGAGGTAAAAGAGTGGTATGGCGGATGACAAGGGTAAAGGCCAGTGGAAATAGTGGCTTTGCACTGGGAAGCAGTAATACCCACTGCCATGACAGCATGCAAATGCAGGCACACCCACACACGCAGGGATTCACAGACACAGTAATATACACTCTGACACACACACACACAGTTGCCAGTGTTCGGATAAGAACCCCTGCCTATGTGCATATCATCATTATAGTACTACACAATTACAAGACACGCCACAGAGATTACACATGTACAGGTAGTCGGAATGACCTAACATCGAGGACATCGACAGGGATACTACAGTGCAGTGAGTGTATGTGGAGAAGGGGGTCCATCAGTAGGCTATGTAACAACAGGTCACACCCCAGGGTGTACATGTTAACAGGCGGTTAGAATGCCTGTCTAAGACTGATGATATCAACAGGGATACTAGATTGCATTGAGTGGATGGGGGGAGGGGGCATTAACTTTTCACGATGGTAAAATACAGCCTCACTCCAGGGACCGGACAGCCATACACACATACACACACAAACACACACACACATATACACAGTGTGGCATTCACAAAGATATACACCTATGTCACACACATACAGACACTTGACATGTGTGAGGTTCAACCACCTGCCTATGCCTTTCTTTCCACACTTCACTCTGTACTGATGTCAACAACAGTGTTCAGGAGAGTGAAAACATGTGGGATGTATTCCCAACCATACGTGTCATATATGGACACACACACACACACACACACACACACACACACACACACACACACACACACACACACACACACACACACACACACACACACTCACCTGCCAGTACTGTGAATCAAATACCTGCCTATCTCATGATAGGTATTACAGAAGTACAGCACTATCACATTTTCTACAAAGCTTACTGACTCTTTCCTTTGCCAACTGTGCTGATATATGCACAATATATGCACAGGGGAGGTATTACTGTTACCGGTGTCAAGAGGTTTGCCTTCAGTGTCACCCTTACTGCATTCTACATTGTCTGTCTTCCACTTCAAGTTAACAAAACCTGACCTTAGCAGTTACACAGGTTATCGTAGGAATGGTTGTAACACACCAGTGAGCTGTCCTTAGTAATCATTCATCTGCATGGTAGCCCCACCACTTAGTAGTCCTGTCCAAACATCTGTCCATACCTCATGTACAGCTTAATGTATTTAGAGCATATCACCATATACAGTTGGCAATGTTGAGGCTGTATTGCAACAGCATGATGTACTAAGACAACAGTCACCTTCAAACATCAGACACTGCACACACATGGAATCTACACAAACATCAATACATGTATACATATGCAGTCTACATCAGTAAGTGCACTAGCAAGTCAAGAGGATACATTCCACACCTTCCCCACGCCATGTGTGAAACATAGCTGAGCATTACACCATAATGGATGTTGTATTCATGTACTGGTAGGACACTACCACCTTCACCGAGTAGCCAAGTGTACATATATGACAACAGCACATATCAACAAGACACACACAACATTATTCCATGTCATCCTCCTACAAACTGTTACTTGACAGTGCCATGGTGAAGCCAGGGCACTGTAATGGTCAGCAGTGAACACATCATATTTGCCACACACACCTCATGTTTACTTGGAAGAGTGCCAGCAATGTGCTCTGTTAGGCTAGGCAGTACACTCATTCAAGCATGTGCAAGGTCTGTGGCTTGTAAACATCTCACCCCAGCAAGTACTGGCTATTGTGGTACTAAGGCTAATATCCAGACAGCACACAACATGCATGGCTTGCAATTGTTGACATGGGGTATATGTAGGAGCTGTGGCCACACATGGCTGTACATGTCATGAACATATCACCTGTGACTACTCAGGAACATACAGAGCAGAGCTGGGTTTCCCTGAGTCTGTCAGTACAGACCTTGTGTAGGTCCTATGATCCTGTTATTTGGGTATGTTTGTAGGCATTGCATTAGGTGGACATGTCTAATGACATACATGCCACATGGGGTGTTATATGATATGATAGGTGTCATGGGTGACCAGTAGAGAAGGAATATTACCTCTGTTAACATAGATATCAAACCTTATGTACTGTTAGCATGCTATCTGCCATGTGCATGTGTGTAATGACTGTAGCCACCTGTACGTGGAAAGGATAATGAAAGCTATGGTAATGTCATTTATGTTGTATGAGTGTGGGATGTACATAACCAGAGCAGGTACAGTTAGGTTATATCCAACCATGAGGGTGTTTACTGGTGTACAGCAACAGTCAACTGTGTTAATGCTGACAACATCCGAGGGACCCTGGTATGTGTACAACTGAGCTGGTTACAAACAGTGGTATTATTGCATTGCATAACACATTATGCAGCTGTGTCTGTACATGGGTACTTTGCACAGTTGATGTAGGCCTAGGTACAGTCCACCAATTGAAGGTTATTTGGTGGTCTACCATACTATGTCATACCACATATAGATGTGTGTTGGTAGTCTGGGGACAAGGTGGTGGATGTATATGAGGATACAACCTAGAATGCAGTGTTTGCCACTGTCAACTGTACCTGACTCATCTGTGATGAGTTAGGTCAGAGTAGTGGTCTTTACATGGGAGTAGCCTTTAAGAATATGTGAACATCACCACCTGGAATGGTCCATACCACTGCTATGGCCCACATGTCTGGATCTGAGTTATATGGTGGTAGTGCAATTGTGCACTACAGAGCCTTCAGCCAGGTGATCTTCACTGCACAGATGTCAGTATTCCCCATTGTATGTTCTACATTGAGCAAATGGATTACTAAAGCCACACATCTAGCACTAGTTAGCATAAGCATCCAATGCAATTGCCCTGTAGGTGTCAGGGTGTTACTTCTGTGTGTAGGACATTTGCCTTGGAATGTGTCTATATGGGTAAATGTGACCTAGGTATTATCCACACATTATCCAAGGCAAATATCCTTGCTTGCACTGCATTTGAATCGTTTTTACTGCTGTTTTAGCTACTTTTCTGTATATGTATATATATCTATATATATATCTATCTATCTATATATATATATATATATATATATATATATATATATATATATATATATATATATACCTTTCCTCTAACTAGTGTAGTCCAGATTCAAATTTGCTGTATCCAGGACTAAATGTAAGTTTCTGAGCCCCCCCCCCATTGTTGGAGGGAAGCCTTTTAGCTTATCAGTGGGAGTGGTAAGCACTAGGTAACCTATCTACCACATAAAGAGTGGTTCTGGCCCAGAAATTGTAGTTACTGGCCGTTTGGGCAGTTTTTTCATCTCTCTCAAATTTCTGATTTAAAAGCCCACATTTGCACTTGTTTCTCCCCTTTCCTGTAACTAGTTTAGTCCAGATACAGATTCTTAGTTTTAGTACTTGAATTTGCTTATTCGTGATCAGCACTTGTTCAGAACTTGTAAGCACTAAATAACCTACTAATTACTACAGCACTCAAACTTCCTCATTACCTAGAGGAAAACAGTTTTGGTACTTACTTTCCTCACTTGCTTAGAGATAAACAGCTCTTGTACTCACTTTCCTCACTTATTTAGAGGAAAATAGTTTTTTATTCAGGCATGTCCAAGGGTCAGCGCCCAGTGTTCTTTCCTGTCTATCTGATGAATCTGGGCATCTTGGGACAATGTAGAAATTGACTCATGTACACAGACAACCCTCTCCTACTACCACCTAACACTACAACCTGTGAGAGATGCACTTATCTAGCCAAACTGGAGGTAAAGCTCTCTCCAATCAAGACAGAACTTGACAGTTAAGAGGAAAAGGTAAACACTTGCACCACACCACACTCATCACATAGTCTCACTAAATCTACAACACCAAAATCCACACATAGAAACACAAAAACATTCATGGAGGCTCTCAATAATAATCTGCTGAAGCAACAGAGACCTCCAAAGCAGAAATGCAAGCAACCTCCACCCCCCCCAACACAACCCAAATGACACATAGCCCGCAGACTCAGTGTGCCACTCAACCACAGCCAATAAGGCAAAGCAATGTACCCAACACACTAGTCATAGGTGACTCTGTAGTCAGGCACACTGATGTCCCACTCACCAGGCTAAACAAGGAGAAGGTTACTGTCAGCTGCCTGTTGGGTGCCAGGATCCACCACATAACCCACGCTCTCAGCTCACTCCACAACAGGTACAAATATGACTCTGTCATTGTCCATGTTGGTGTGAATGATCTAAGATGTACCTCCCTGGACTACATGAAACGAGACATGGAAGAGCACTCCGATCTTGTAGACGAGGCAGGCATGACCATAGCCCTGAGTAGCATTCTGCCATCACCCAGAATGATGCTGCAGTACAAGGACAAAATGATTGACTTCAAAAATTGGCTAAGTTTCTGTTGCCATTCTAAAGGGATACAGTATCTGTCTGCCTGGGATGACATAGTCGACAGACCATGATGCTTTGCCAGAGATGGCCGGCACCTGTCATCCCTGGGATTCCGGATACTGGCTAAGCTATAGTGCTTTTTTTAGGCAAGGTTCAAATGACAAATTCACCACCATAACAGGAACAGGCAAGCAAAAACGGAGGGTGATGCTACTCAGTGTTAGAAGTCTAAATCTCAAAATGCACTCACTCAAGGCACTCCTTAAAATGGAGAACATCAATATCTGTGCAGTGACTGAGACCTGGTTCAAGGCTCCAGAGAGCACCCCTGCACTACCAGGCTATAAATCATACCACACTTTTCGGCCATGTAACTTGGACCAGAACACCAAAGGCGGAGGTGTGTCCATATTCATTAAGGATATCCACACCTCCAGGCTAGTTGCTCAGCATAATGCATCCGAGGTTATCCAAGTGCAACTAACTCTGGGCAAAACTGCAATCCAAATTGTAGCTTGCTACAGATCACTCACCATACCCCAGGATTCCCACTCCTCTTTTCTTGATGTACTGGAAAATATTAGGATTCAACCAAACAACCTAATAATGGGCAATTTCAACTACCCCAATATTAACTGGGAAAACTACTCATGTACCAACTCCTTCACTCAACGCTTTATGGAATTCATAAACTCCAATGCCCTAGATCAACTTATCCACACCCCCACCAGGGGCAACAATATCCTAGATCTAGTCATTACCAACATGAGTGACCAGTGTTCTACACCTGAAGTCAATGCCTCATTGGTCAGATCCAACCATAAGCAAATTACCCTAGATATCCACATCCTGCCCCCACCCCCCATTAAGGAAACCATGGTAAAAAATTTCTCCAAAGCCAACTTCATGCTTCTTAAGACAGAAGTGATGAACTTCATGACACCCATGCAGATGGACAATTCTGCTATGACTACTGAATCCTACACAATTGCACTTTATAAGAACTTACATGATTGCTATCCCAAACAGAACCAAGATGCTATCCTCAAAAAAAAGGAAGCCAATCTGGCGGTCCCCTGCCATAAACAAACTATACAACAGAAGGAAAAAACTCTTGCAAAAAAGAGTAAAATCCCATGAGTGGAGGAGCTCCCTGGTCAGACTCAGTAAGAAGCTGCGATTCCTGATAAAATCCTCCAATGCTAGTTACAAAAACAAAATCACCACTGATTCTAAAGACAACCACAAAGCATTCTATAGCTATGTCAAGAATCTCAATGGCAACACTCAGATCTGCTCTGAGTTACAGCACAATGGCACTAAATATACAGACCCAACTGATATTGCCAACATCTTGGTAGATAGGTTCAGTGCTAACTTTATCCCCCTCTTACCCCCTAAAGAGCCAATCTCTATACTGGAAGAATGCAAAGTTCCTGTAATCATGGCTGCACAGGTAAAAAACACACTCTCCAAAGCCAAGAACACAGCATCCATGTGACCAGACAACATCCCAGGCTGCATTCTACATGTGTTACAGAACGAACTGGCACCCCACCTAAGTACCATGTTCAAACATAGCCTCACCTCAGGCTTTGTGCCTGCTGAATGGCACACAGCAATGGGTATCCCATTCCACAAGGGGGAGCCAACACAGACACTGGGAAGTACTGCCCCATTAGCCTGATGAGCCTGGTCTGCAAGACCATGGAACGTATCATCATGGAACTTATAAACAAAGACATTGGTAATCTCCAAACTCTGAACCCCACCCAGTTTGGGTATGTAAAAGGCAGATCATGTCTCCTAAACCTGATAGACTTCTTTGAAGCAGTCACTAAAGCTGTAGACAAGGGTAAGGTGGTTCACACAGCCTATCTAGATCTTGCCAAGGCTTTCAACACCATCCCCACTCTGGATTTATAGATAAACTCACTAAACTAGGTAAAAAGCCCTATGTCAGAAGATGGGTTGCCAAATGTCTCACTGACAGAACCCACACTGTGAAAGTAGCAGACTCCAAATCCGACTTCAGACCAGTGACAAGTGGAGTACCACAGGGTTCAGTCCTGGGTCCTCTCCTGTTTGGTATCTACTTATCTGAAGTACAGGCTAATACAGAAGGTCTTTGGCTAACGAAGTTTGCAGATGATTGCAAACTAGGAGCCATAATAGAAACTCCTAACGATGTGGACATCCAACAAATGGGCCTCACTGAGACAGATGCCTGGTGTCAAAGCCATGGCCTCAAGCTCAATACCAAACAGTGCATTGTCATCCCCTTTGGTAAAAACTCTGTACCCAAGAACTACAACATATGCGGTAGTATACTTAACACCAAAAGTGTGATAAAAGACCTTGGGACACAGGTGGATAGTAGTCTCTCCTTTGATAATCACATCACCACAGTAATCAGGCAATCCTTCTATGTGACACACCTCATCACAAAAGGTTTCTCATCCAGAAAAAAAATAGGTAATTGTTCCGATCTACTCATCACTCATTAGACCCATTATAGAGTACAATGCCCCTTTTGGTTTGTACCGCACAAGACATCCACAACAACTGGAAAGGCTGCAGAAATACCTCACAAAGAGGATTACCGGCCTCAAACAGATGCCCTACGCATACTGTCTCAAAAAACTCCAGGTTTACTCCGTCGCATATCGCCTACTCAGAGGTGATCTCTGCCTAACATACAAAGCTATGTCAAACCCAAAGCTGTTGGACATGCTCCACTTAAGGAAATGCCAATACCTCCGAGCACCACGCCCTAGGGATCTACACCTTGTCACCACATTAAACAGAACATGCCGGAAGGATAGATTCCTATCACAGAGACTTCCCATACTCTGTAATAAACTACCTATCTATATCAAACAAAGCTCCTCATTAGCACTCTTCAAGAAAAATCTTGATGATTGGATGGGAAATAGGAAATTCACCCCGGGATCATCTCTGTGGCTCTGCTCGACAGTGGCACAGGAAAATAATTTTCTTGGGTGGCAAAAGCCAGGGTACCTTTTTGGCTGGGCTTGTATAGGCCCTAGGGCCGATAGCCTAGTACCTACCTATGAACCTATGAACACACACGTAAAACATGTCTGCATATGCTCTGTGTCGAAGACTTGTCATTCAGTCATGACAGCTGGGAACGACAGACACTAGACAACCTCATAATAACAGCAGGACATTGGCTCATTGTTTTGGTATAGCGGTTGCCACTCATGCCATGACATCACTGTGAGTGGCAGTAATGTGCTTGTTAGCAAATGCCTCATGTAAGGTGACGGACAGCAGCAGAAATTGTATATATCACCAATATGAGATATACTTAGGGTAGCTGTCCTGCTAATAATGATAACTACTAACACAGCCGGGAGAGGTCATCTTGACACCTGCACCTCAGCACCATTACACAATGTGGCTCACACATTATGCTTGCACATGCCACCGTTCCACGTATAATGCCTCTGTCCACAACCTGCTATCAATGTATGCCTTTCAGGGCAGCAAGGTGTGTGACACATGCTGTAGGTAGCATCCGTCTGTGTGTCCCAGTTAACCTATTGTCCGTTACGTCCACACATGCATGATTGCGTATACTTAACATATATATGTCATTACTTCATGTACATGTATGCATGTGTATCACACCGGACAGACACATATATATTATTTATGGGCCACATACAGGTATCAGGTAGTAAACCAGTATGATGTGCATATATACTGACAGGTAAGATGTACATAGCTGTAAACCTATGTGTTAACAATAGGAGTTCATTACAACATGTTCTGTAAATGTAAGTGTATGAGCATACACACTGTGGCCTTCTGTGGTTAGAATCGGAGTGCATTCCCAAACAGCCCTGTGCTACTAAGTGTATGAGTGTACCCACTGCCACCTTGTGTAATTTGAGTCAGTGCATCCAACAAGCCCTTTATTACTAAGTGTATGAGCATGTCCAGTATAACCTTGTGTAGTTATAGTCATAATGCATCCCAAATGGCCCTGTGCTACTAAGTGTATGAGCATGCCCACTGTAACCCTGTATAGCGATAGTAGTCGTCCATTCCACAGATGGGAATACTCCAGTTCAGGTTCCTGTTGTGCTACAACTATACCTCTCAGGCCTACCTATGTACTACCTGCAGATGATGTGTCTTGTTTGTGCATACAGATTGTAATGAACACCTACTTTAAACACACAGGTTTACAGCTATGTACTTCATGACTGTCAATGTCCTTCTTGTTGTCCTCAATCTTAGAAGGGCAGCATTCTGAGTGCCTTGGAATGTGTAATCTCTGTGGTGCATCTCATAACTGTGTAGTACTATAATAGTGATCTGTAGATAGGCAGGAGTTCTGATCCTGCCACTGGCAACTGTGTGCATGTGTTTGTGTGTGTGACAGCAAATGCCTGAGTGTGTGTGTCAGTAAATGTCTGAGTGTGTTTGTGTGTGTGTGTGTGTCTCAACCAATGCCTGAGTGTGTGTGTGTGTCAGCAAATGGTTGTGTGTGTGTGTTTGTGTCTGTATCCTATCATGACAGTGGGTTTTTTTGCATTTCAAAGAGATACCACCTTTGCAGTGGCCTTTATCCTTGTCAGCTGCTAAACCTCTCTCTTCCCTTCTCCCCACTGCAAGTAATCAGTCCTGTGATGTCACCCAGCTCAGAAGTGGAATCAGAATAAGTGTAAATGTATGTCTTCTGTGGCACATACCCCAACTGCATACCACTGTACTAGTTACCTTTACATAGGCAAGACGTGTATGCACAATACTGGCAAGTGTGTGCGTGCTTGTGTGTGTGACAATCCTGTAGCCAGCCATACACATGTGTAATGTCTTTTAGCACACCATGGTAGCCATCTGTGGTAACTGGTGTCTACAAAGTATTACATAGTTAGGAATGGTAAAGAATACACAGTCAAGCACGACTACAGTTGGGTATGTTATTTTCCTGTGCCGCTGTTGATCAGCGGCATAGAAATGGTAGCCGGGGTGTAAGTCCATGCCCATCATTCCCCAACCCAAACTCCACAATTCCCTGGGTAGATTACATTAGCCATCATTCCCCACCCCAAACTCCACATGCACAACAACCATCCCTTCTCTGGTGAACTGATTAAGATTTAAATGTTATAACACAAGCGATGCCTCTGTTTTGTGTACACATCAGTTCCTTTGGAACCCTTCTGTGTCACAAATGGTGTTCACACATGTGTATGTAGATATATATATATATATATATATATATATATATATATATATATATATATATATATATATATATATATATATATATATATATATATATATATAGGTTCATAGGTTCATAAGCCAACAGCTTATTCCACCCAAGAAAGTTATTTTCCTGTGCCACTGTAGAGCAGAGACACAGAAGTGATCCCCAGGGTGTATTTCCTATTTCCCATCCACTCATCAAGATTTTTCTTGAAGAGTGCTAATGAAGAACTTTGCTTGAAAATGATGGGTAGCTTGTTCCAGAGTATAGGAAGTCTCTGAGACAGGAATATATCCCTCCAGCATGTTCTGTTTATTGTGGTGACAAGGTTTAGGTCCCTAGAGCATGTAGCTTGGAGGGATTGGGATTTCTTTAGGTGTAGCATGTCCAACAGCTCTGGGTTTGACATAGCTTTATATGTTAGGCAGAGATCACCTCGGAGTAGGCGATATGCTATGGAGTAAAGCTGGAGTTTTTTGAGGCGGTCAGTGTAGGGCATTTGTTTGAGGCCAGTAATCCTCTTTGTGAGGTTCTTCTGTGGCCTTTCCAGCTGCTGCAGATGTCTTGTGAGGTACATTCCAAAAGGAGCATTGTACTCTATAATGGGTCTAATGAGTGTCGAGTAGAGGGGAACAATGAGCTCTTTTTTCCTGGATGAAAACCCGTTTATGATGAGGTGTGCCATGTAGAAGGACTTCCTGACTACTGTGGCGATGTGACTACTGTGGGGTTGGGAGGGTGGCCTAATGGTTAAGGTGCTTGCCTTGCAAACAAGCATGCAAAAGGGTTGAGTCTCTCTAGGGATAACTGTGTCTAGCTTAAAATGGCATAGTTAGCTTAGTACTAATCTATGAACCTATGAACCTATGAACTACTGTCCACCTGGTTCTCAAGGTCTCTTATCATGCATTCAGTGTTAAGTACATTGCTGCCTATGTGGTAGTTCATGGGTACAGAGTTTTTTACCAAAGGGGATGACACTGCACTTTTTGGCATTGAGCTTGAGGCCATGGCTCTGACACCAGGCATCTGTCTCAGTGAGGCCCTTCTGTAGGATGTCCACATCATTTGGGGACTTGACTAGGGCTCCTAGTTTGCAGTCATCTGCGAACTTCTTTAGCCAGAGGCCTTCTGTGTTAGCCTGTACTTCAGAGAAGTAGATACCAAACAGGAGAGTTCCCAGGATGGAACCCTGTGGTACTCCACTTGTCACTGCTTTGAGGTCAGATTTGGAGTCTGCAACTTTTACAGTGTGGGTTCTGTCAGTGAGCCAGTTGGCAACCCATCCTTGTGACTTAGGGATTTATACCTACTTTAGTGAGTTTAGCTATAATTCCAGAATGGGGAATGGTGTCAAAAGCCTTGGCGAGGTCAAGATAAGCTGTGTGAACCACCTTACCCTCATCCACAGCTTTGGTGACTGCCTCAAAGAAGTCAATCAGGTTCAGGAGGCATGATCTGCCTTTCACAAACCAGAACTGGATGGATCCAGAGTTTGGAGGTTACCAATGTCTTTGTTTATGAGTTCCATGATGATACATTCCATGGCCTTACAGACCAGGCTCATCAGGCTAATAGGTCGATAGTTCCCGGGATCAGTGGCGGCTCCCCCTTTGTGGAGTGGGATAACTGTTGCTGTGCACCATTCAGTGTGCACAAAGCCTGATGCGAGGCTATTACTGCACATGGTGCTTAAGTGGGGAGCCAGTTCTTTGAAGTTCGTGTAAAATGCAGCCTGGGATGTTGTCCAGTCCCATGGATGCTGTGTTTTTGGCTTTAGAGAGTGCAGCTTTTTCCTGCCTAGTTGTGATTATAGGGACTCTGCATTCTTCCTGTATAGATATGGGCCCTTTATGGGTTGAGAGGAGGGTAAAGTTAGCACTGAACCTATCTGCCAGGATTTTGGCAATATTAGTTGGTTCTGTAATTTTCATGCCTTTGTGCTGTAACTCAGAGATGGGTGTTGCCATCTAGATTCTTGACATAGCTATAGAATGCTTTGTGGTTGTCCTTTGATTTAGTGGCAATTTTGTTTTCGTAGCTAGCTTTGGAGGATCGTATAGGGGATCTTAGCTTCTTACTGAGGCTGACCAGGGAGCTCCTCCACTCGTGGGATTTTATTCTATTTTGCAACAGTTTCTTCCTTCTGTTGTACAGTTTGTTTATGGCAGGGGACCACCAGATTGGCTTCCTTTTTTTGGAAGATAGCATCTTGGTTCTGTTTGGGATAGCACAATCCATGCACTCATATAAGTGCTTATAGAGTGCATTTGTGTAGGATTCAGCAGTTGTAACTGTATTGTCCATCTGCATGGGTGTCATGAAGTTCACCACTTCTGTCTTAATAAGCATGAAGTTGGCTTTGGAGAAATATTTTACTGTGGTTTCCTTAATGGGAGGTGGCGGTGTGATGTGGATATCAAGGGTGATAAGCTTATGGTAGGATCGGACCAACAAGGAGTTGACTTCAGGTGTGGAACACCGGTCACTCATGTTGGTAATGACTAGGTCTAGGATATTGTTGCCCCTAGTGGGGGTGTGGATGAGCTGATCTAGGGCATTGGAGTTTATGAATTCCAGAAAGTGTTGAGCTAAGGAGTTGGTACACGAGTAGATTTCCCAGTTAATGGTGGGGTAGTTGAAGTCACCCATTGTTAGGGTGTTTGGTTGAACCCTAATATTTTCCAGTACATCAAGAAAAGAGGAGTGGGAATCCCGGGGCATGGTGGTGGATCTGCAGCAAGCTACAATTTGGATTACAGTTTTGCCCAGAGTTAGTTGCACTTGGACAACCTTGGATGCATTATGCTGAGCAACTTGCCTGGAGGTGTGGATATCCTTATGAATATGGACACACCTCTGCCTTTGGTGTTTCGGTCCAGGTTACATGGCCGAAAAGTGTGGTATGAGTTATAGCCTTGTAGTGCAGTGGTGCTCTCTGTAGCCTTGAATCAGGTTTTAGTCACTGCACAGCTATCAATGTTCTCCATTTTATGGAGTGCCTTGACTGAGTGCATTTTGAGATTTAGACTTCTAGCATTGAGTAGCATTACCCTCAGTTTTTGCTTGTCTGTTCCTGTTATGGTGGTGAATTTGTTATTTGAACCCTGCCTAAAAAGGCAGCAAGAGCCTTAGCCAGTATCTGGAATCCCAGGGGTGACAGGTGCAGGCCATCTGTGGCAAAGGATCGTGGTCTGTCGACCATGTCATCCCAAGCAGACAGATACTGGATCCCCTTAGAATGACACCAGAAGCTTAGCCAATTGTTGAAGTCAATCATTTTGTCCTTGTACTGCGGTATCATTCTGTGTAATGGCAGAATGCTACTCAGGGCTAGGGCTCTCTCTCTCTCTCTCTCTATATATATATATATATATATATATATATATATATATATATATATATATATATATATATATATATATATATATATATATATATATATATATATATATATATATATATATATATATATATATGTGTGTATATATATATATATATATATATATATATATATATATATATATATATATATATATATATTTATATATATATATATATATATATATATGTATATATATATATATATATATATATATATATATATATATATATATATATATATATATATATATATATATATATATATATATATATATATATATATATATATATATATATATATATGTGTATATATATAGTATATATATATATATATATATATATATATATATATATATATATATATATTTATATATATATATATATATATTTATATATATATATATATATATATATATATATATATATATATATATATATGTAGTTATGACAATTGTACAGATGTAGACTTGTCTTTGTTGTTTCACAGAGTACAGTACATTCAAGGGTACTGTACATATGTACACAAAGTGACTGTCCCATTTGTTTTCAGTACTGTGGAATACCTGTAGTAAGATGTGCATTATAAACTCCACTCAACATGTATACAACCCACATGGCTTAGTGGTACATCCAGTGACCTCAGTGTGCATGGTTCAAGACCTGCAAGCCTTGTTGATACTGTCAATTAGGACTGAATAAGACAGTTGTAAGTGGGTGTAAATGTGTTTTCGTGACACTAAGCAGCGGGTACATGCAGGTAACAGACATGTACAACTCACAGTATACTTGAAATGTCCTTCTTTGGCAATCCTCCTGATGTCACCCACCTACGAATACAGTTCTGGGATTGCTCTATATCAGTAATTTCCATGGCATGTGTTGTAACTGCATAATGCTGTAGTGTGATAAACTAGTTTGGTAGGTGTTCTAATCCAAGACAGGCCAACTGTCTGTGTCTGTCTGCCTGCCTTCCTGCAAAAGAAGTGATGCTTTTTAGAGTATGCACACTCTTTACAATTCACATATTCACCTTTGGCAATTCTGCTGATGTCACCCACCTAGAAATACACCTCTGGGACTACAATAACCCAGTATTCTCTGTAGCGCGTGCTGTAATTGTGTATAGCTGTAGTGTGAGAAACTAGTCAGGTAGGGATTCTATTCCAAGAAAAGCCAACTGTGTGTGTGTCTGTCTGCTTGAGAAAGGAACAATGATTTTTATAGTATGCACACTCTTTACAATTCACATAACCACCTTTGGCAATCTTACTGATGTCATCCACGTAGTAATACACCTCTGGGACTACTGCAACCCAGTAATTTCCATAGCCCATGCTGTAACTGCATAATGTTTTAGTGTGATACACTAGTTAGGTAGGGGTTCTCTTCCAAGGCAGGCCAACTGTGTGTGTGTCTATCTATCTGCCTGAGAAAATAACAATGCTTTTTAGAGTATGCACACTCTTTACAATTCACATAACCACCTTTGGCAATCCTGCTGATGTCACCCACCTAGTAATACACCTCTGGGAGTGCTGTAACCCAGTAATTTCTGTAGTGCATGCTATAACTGTGTGATGCTGTAGTGTAATAAACTAGTTAGGTAGGGGTTCTATTCCAAGGCATGGCAGGTGTATGTATGTTTGACAGGCAGAGCCTGTGTGGAGGTGGCTGTGAATATCTAACCAATGGACATGTTGGGGAGTGGATTTTGTAGTTTTCCTATATGGTGTCCATATTATATGTCACAGTGTCCACCTCACAAGGAGTACAGATGTCAATCAGCCAAGGGACTGTGTTGGCAAGCCATACCCCTACATCTGGCAAAAGGCCTGGTGAACAAAGTATGCAACACCACTATTACCCGGAATACCTTCTGAACCCATGTGTCATGCACAAACACACTTGCCTAGAATATCCCGCTATGTTGCTAGTATGCTGCACTTTGATGACAGATAGTATAGGCATGGTGCGATTGCAGTGGGCTGCAGAGGGCATGGCACCCTGTCCAGCAGTACAATAGGTACATAATTGCGGATAATGTGCCTTCACTATGTTCTCCAGTGGATGCCTGCAACATATGTGGTGACATCAAATGTGAACCACAAAGTCCATACAATGTCTTACACATGTTCCCTGTATGAACAGATGCCACTGACACCAGGGAATACCTGTATCATGCTATTAATGCAGGTGCAGTGTCAACCTGCTGTCTATAAGCAGGTCCTGCCACATCAGGCCAGTATTGGCATATCTGAGGATAACAGTCTGTGTATACAACATGTGCCAGCCAAACCAGGTACACTTGTACATGTCACTGTACATTATTGTGGGACGTGCACATCCCAGGCAATGCCCATGTCAAGGACTATCAAACACAGACATGGCATGCATTGCAAAGCAATGGCCATACACAATGGTAACCAGAATTACAGGACAGTTCATACAATACCCATCTGTGTGGGACATTGCAGACACTACACCCCTGTACCACACTGCACACCACTTTTGGGTGGTGTGATGCTAAGGATTACCCCTCACCCAGCCTTGTACAGTCATCTTGTACAGCCAACCACTACACACTCATGAAGCAATGCACACATGCATGTCAGTACTGGCACCTTGTGTCTGTGTGTGGGGTATGATGCTCCCAACCACAGTCACACCCAGTATAACTCCCATTGGCATACCGACTGATGTCAGACATGTTCAAATGTCCTAGCCCAATGAACCTCTGGATATCCCCTGTGTTGCATGTAGTACCTGTGCATTACTGCAGTGTGGCAAACTAAGTAGTTGGGAAGTGTATTTGTGGGCCTGGCAAAATGTGGCAATGTGTCTGAGTCCCTTAGAGAGTGTGGTTGTGTTGACAATGACACCCGTTCATGTGGACAGCCATGTGTGCTACACCAAATGTATGTCTATTATATCACTGTTGCATATGTCGCTCACCAGTACACATATATGTTCTTACAGCACACCAACATGTCAGTTTTGTGGCACATAGAGTAACTGCATGCATTTGTAATACTAATGGCTAATCAGTCAGGGGTTTGAACCTCTGTACTGGTAGGTGTGTGATAGATGATGCTTAGGTTTTAGTCTCCAAGCCCTTCTCTGATGTACTTTGCCTGTGTCTGTCCCTCCCACATACTCTCCGGTGGATGTGGAGTTGTACACCTGCTCAGCAGCAGCTTTGTTTTGTAAGTGATGGTCATGGTCAGGTGATGGCCTCTGTACCTATTGCAGTCCTTCTCTAGCTGATTGCATGTGGAACAGCTGTGATGATGTTCCCATAGCCAATCGCATGGAAACACAGTACAATATCTAGGAACATCGTGTTGGTGTTTGCCCATGACAGTCGCTGTGAGTGGAACCTGGATCTGGTGTTTGGTAAACGGCATCACATATGATATCGGGATATTCCTCAAACAGCATACACAGTGGAAAATAGCCTAAAGACAGGAGGGTGATGTGCCAGACATGACTACAGCATGTAAATGTAGCTATGCTTCATTGAGACTACTGCCAGTTTAACAAGTTGTGTGTGGTAATGGCTATTCTACATGTTTTAAAACTAGACAGTGCACTGTTTGTGAGGGAACCCCCATCTGTAGGGCCATCTGTGGACTAGTCAGTGTGTGGAACCATTTGTTTCCTGTGTTATTCATTGAACACACATCTGTGAACTGCAGAAGCATAGTGTGAGGATTGCAGTCAGTACATGGTGATAGTAATGAGAGTTACTGCCATCACATCCCTGATTGGACATATGTCACATGTAACAGTGGTATGACAGTCACTGTCTGAGATTCTCAGTGACATGTCAATAATGGGCCACTGCTCATAGCTGCAGTCACAAGTCTTCTACACTTTGTACAGATGTCATGCAGTATAGATGCATGTGTTGTGCTCCCTCTGCAAATGTATACCATCTGTTGTGTTGGGGTGATGGTCATATATAGTTATAAGTAATCCTGAATGCTGCTGACTATTACTAAGCCATATTTGTGTTAAAACTGCAACACCATAGGCTGTATGGGTTTGGAGGTCCTGGCAGAACCTTGTGTCCCACTTCAGCTGGCCATGGCACTGGGTACCAGCACATCTGGGGCCCAGCCTTGGACCTCCATCTCTGTTGGCTCTGAACCACCTTCTGGTGGAACCGCCACTGAGGATGGGGCTTGTCCCCCCAGGAGCAGGCCCAGACAGGAACTTGTCTGCTGTCGTACAGTCCCAGACGTGGTGCGTAGGGTGCTCAATAAGGGGTTTCAAGGCCAGATACGCCAGTTCGAGGGCAGAGTGTCACATTTACAGGGTGAGCCTACCCCTCCTAGACAGCCCCCAGCACAGCCACCTTTGCAGATGTTTTGGTGCAGTGCTGGCTGCCCATGGCTGGGGACCTCCATCCCACTGTTTCCATCTGGGGGCTCATAGGCTTGTGACTGCCGAACACCCCTCCCCGTCCAAGGTGTATCCCCCCACGTGTCATATACCGACCTTTTATGCTGTCTTGTCTGTCATCCAACCAATCCTCGACGAGCATACCTACTCTCCTTCCGTCACATCCCAATCTCACCCTATGGAAACAAAAGGCCAATCAGTTCCTAGAACAACATTTGCCCCATACATAGCTGTCCATTTCACACATGTGTCCACTGGACACATGTAACCTGTTTAATATGCAACACAACATACTCCAGTTGTCCTCACCCCTGTTTCTCAGGCACATGATCCTGGTATGCACATGACTCCTAAAGGTTCCAGGTACACGTGATGCAGATGACCCGATTGTACACACAACACTACCGGTCCCTCTATGGTTACCCCATTTATCTTTTTCATGATGATGATGTTGCACACAGCACCTTACAAAAGTACTGTTCTCACATAATGATTGGACAAGAACCGTTGTGTTAATGTAAATAAAGGCAATTGTGGTCAATGTAAAATCAGGCTAATGACAGTCTTCAGTAAAATTGCATAGAACAGCACTACAAAATACAGGCATTGCTGGTGCTTTGTAAGTAGCAATTAGCTATAGTTCAGATATCTATATCCAAATGATGTATATATCTGTATATGAACATAAACACTCCCACATACATCTACATGATGGAATATATTTCCTACACTGTTGAATGACTGTGCTGGATGATATGTTTGTGATAACATCTGATGTCTGTACCCATCTGCCATCAGACATAGTGCAAAATACTATCATCCATTTAAATATCACTGTGTCTATCAATGATAGGTTAATTATTGTGACATCATTTCCTGAAAGACATAGGCGAAAGCATGCCGTTCGTCTGTACAGAATCCATGGACTGTCTAGAGTTTGATTCATATTATTGGGTGTATTCCTCTTAAAATCTGCACCTGTCTGGCTAATACATGGGAACTGACACTCTTCAATACAAACAAGTAATTGGGTTTTGGAACCCACATCCTACAGCCGAGTCATGCTACTGCATACCTAATATTCTATCATCTTTCTAAGGTTGTAAGTGGAATATGTGCTTTCTGTCCCTAACAGACCTCTCAAACAATCGGGGACAAATATCAACTGAATCAGGGACACATCATAACAACAACAGGGACACATTTAAAATATTAGTGCTATTAACCTGACACATTGACAGACTCAGAGCATATGAATTCATACACATTTTCTGAGGTAAATAATGTTTATAACTCTTAATTGTTGTCATTATTCATTATGTGTAATTCACCACCTTTCCTCCAAAAGGCACTAGTTTTAGGAGGGATTAAGTGGGACAGAGTTAGAATTTGAGTCAAAATCAGGAATGACCCTGAAAATCGGGGACAGTTCAGAGGTATGGTCCCTATTTGTTCCCCCAATGGATTATGTCCTGTGCAGTGGATTTGCTATTAGGGGTTGAGAGGTATGGGCATAAGCTATGCCATTTCGGAATATTACTTACATCCCAGGGCAGTCCTAATATGACTGCTCCAGCCAACACCTGCATGCCTAGACCCATAATTGCATACCCATAATTCCCCCACCCGCCCCTCCTCTACAGCACTCATCCTTACTGTGGGTGCAGGTGGGGTATAAACACACCACTACACACTGCCCACTCTCCGCATGTCAGGACACATGTCGTACGTTGTGTCGACCCATGGGTTATCAGGCTTGCACAACCTATTGGTCCATGTATATCTACAGCCTGGTTTGATGAATCATTACTGGGACTGACTCCGATGATCATTAATTTTGGGTGTCCCACAAGGGACATTGATGTCTTTGTTTCAAGATTAGACCTGGCAGGTCTCTCCCACTAGAAGCATCATGCCGGTGATCTGGGAAGCAGTGGTGTGTTTACTTTTAGTGTGTGTCTGTATGTCTTTCCAGCCTAGCTGGAGGGGGGGGGGTTGATGCTCCGTGTTACACGTTTGTTTATTGGACCCCTCACCCCATATGCATGGCCTGTGAACATATGTAATTCGTAACTGCTGTATCCTAGCTATATACATGTGTATATTTACAGTCATAGATATATATATATATATATATATATATATATATATATATATATATATATATATATATATATATATATATATATAAAACAACATATGGGTGTCTGCATATGTATATATCTATATATGGGTATGTATATGTATTCTGTCTCTGTATGTATACATTTGTACTACGGAGAGGGAGACGTTTATCTCTATGTCGCTATGGGTAGATATACAACCACATACCTCTACATGTATACATCTACATCTGGTTATTCCATTCCTTGCCATATAGATTGCACTTTGCTGCAGTAGGACTCGTAGTGGGTGTGGCTGCTCTTTGGGTGATGCCTCTGCCCAATGAAAACATTTGCTTACATCTCTGGGGCTGTCCATATAGGCCCACATCAGCCAACACCTGCATACCTAGACCCATAACTAGCTTTTGGTCTTGTCAATTTTTGGGGTGTCCCACAAGGGACGCTCCTGTCTGTGTTCCAAGATTAGATTTCACGGTTGCACAGTGTAACCCTCGGTTGTATCTTGCCTGTGGTCTGGGGAGCAGTGGACTATTTACATTGTTTGCGGGTTTGTGTGTATGTGTCCCATGTCCGGCTTGGAGGGGGGGGGGGTTTGAAGGTCATGCTACGTGTTTCATGTTTCTTGTGTGTGTTATATGTGTGTGTGTGTGTGTGTGTGTGTGTGTGTGTGTGTGTGTGTGTGTGTGTGTGTGTGTGTGTGTGTGTGTGTGTGTCTGTGTGTTATATGTGTGTGTGTGTGTGTGTGTGTGTGTGTGTGTGTGTGTGTGTGTGTGTGTGTGTGTGTGTGTGTGTGTCTGTAAAGCAATGCATACCCTGTGCACACGCACTTACACACGCTTACTGGTGTTTATATATGCTTAAACCTGCTTACTAGTGCCTTATTCATTATGACATTGACACTTCACTCCAGTTCACTTTTAATTGTTATTTTGCAGGTTATACAGTGGACAGATGTCGAAATATGTTCATGTACAGATTACCGATGGTAAATGGTATGTGATGCAGTGGGATTCGGAATGGGAATGTCTGTTCGTTAGGCGGTTGCTCTAACCAATACACTATTGCTGTACTGCTTCATTTGCATATATACCCATATACCCATGACTCCTGGTTTCCCAAACACCCACCCCAATGCAACCCTAACACTGCATTCATCCATTCTCCAGTTGGATTCATGGTGTATCCCCACCACTACACATTGGCCACTCCCTACTCCTGTAGACCCATCCCATCAGTTGACTCACTCCACGTATCCTCAGAACTCCCAAACGTTTAGTCCACAAACATTGGTGACATGAGCGACCAAAAGAACACTATTCGCAATTCTGTGTTGTCCCACATGGGACACACATGTCTTTATGTCAAGATTAGACTCTATACTTCATTACATCCTTACTCCTGTTAACATGAAACTACATTAAATTAAAAAGTATGACTATGTGGTAACACAAACATTACACATGAGAGCCTATTTATGTACGTGTTCAGCGTATTGCTTTTGCAAATAGACCGGTTTAGTAATTGGTGCTGCCATAGCAGGCAGATCACAGGAATGATTCCATGTGTGAGAAAGTCCTCACATTTGATTTTTTCAGCAGAGCACTGACTTTGGACATTGTACACACTTCTGCGTTTTAGCAGTTTCGTCCCTTCCCTCTTATGCACAACTTATTATTCCATCTACTGTCGAGGTTTGTAAGGGCACATTCATGTTATTTATGTCTGCAAATGGAATGAATGTGTTACAGAGAATGTACTTCTACATATAGATGTCTGCATGTCGGTATGCATATATACTTATAACAAATGCATTATGGAAAAATGTATTCATAGACAATTCATGCACCACCTAATCCAAAATCGCCTTATGGCAGACACTCAGCATGGCTTCCGTCCTCATCACAGCACTACTTCAGCCTTCCTAGCCTTTACTAACACCATAAACCATAATCACAACAATAATTATATATCCTCAGCCCTCTTTTTGGATCTTTCCAAGGCATTCGATATGGTTGATCACCAACTTTTAATCCACACCCTGCAAACATTCTGTCTAGATACTGGAGCCCTCCAATGGTTTCAATCTTACCTGAATGGTCGACAGCAGGCTGTCCTCTGGCAGAACAAACTCTCTAACCTTCTACCTAACACCCTCTTGAGTACCACAAGGCTCTATACTAGGGCCCTTGCTGTTCTCCATCTTCATTAACGACCTTTATACTGTCATCCCAAAAGTCAGCTGTATCCGATATGCTGATGACTCTACTCTGATTTGCTCAGCCACATCTCCAGTAGAGTTATGGTCAGCTACCCAGACCACCTTTAATACAATAGAAAACTGGCTTTCTGAACATCGTCTGATCCTAAATCCCAAAAAAACTAAAATGCTGTTATTTTCACCAACATGTAGGTCTACCACTTTCACCTTTACCATAAAATCAAATGATGGCACAATAATCTCCCCTGACCCATCTACAAAACTATTAGGTGTCATCATAGACAATAACCTCAAATTTGACCTACATGTTAACCAAACTATCAAAACCATCAATAAAAAACTAGGGTCACTTTACAGAATAAAAGCCTTCCTAACCCCTCCAGCTAAAATTGCCATAGCTCGCTCTCACCTTCTTTTAACCCTTCTGTATGCAACCCCTCTACTCTCGAATTTGAACAAGACTGTCCTTAACAAACTCTCAGTTTGCTACAACCACATTGCCGGGTTTGCCACTGGGCTGCCTTTTAGGACACATCATTGCATCAATCTAAATCAGCTTGGTTGGCTTGAACTACCTAGCCTAATCCAGTATAACCAACTGATTATGGCCTATAAAATCCTCTATAATCCGGACAATACTCTGTCACTTAAAAATATTATCACCCCCTATAACAATCCTAGACCGCATCGATCCTCTAACAAACTACTAATTCAGACTAGCAAAATTAATAACACAGCCGGTGATTCTCTCTTTGCAAACTCTGTAAGTAGATCCTGGAACTCACTTCCAGCTGATATTACCTTACTTTCCATCTTAGGTCAATTTAAAACTAGACTCAAACAACATTTGTCACTTACCTGGCTATGTCAATGTATCAAGCCTGGCTAACTCGAATGTGTAAAAATCTGTTAACCAGTTTACTGTGTAATTTAATTTAATCCTGACTTGTGCTCAGGACTAACTTTAACCTGTGGAACTTGTTTAACTTGCTTACTTATCTAATCTCTGTAAATAATCTGTTTGTAATGTGTAATGCTGGTATTATGTAATGCTGTATCTGCTTACCCTTGGAGCTTTTCTCCCCGGGCCTCCACTGAAAATGGACATGCATCCAGTCGGACTATCCCGGTCAACAAATGTAAAAGAAAATAAATAAATAAAAATAAATAAACTCGCTGACCTCCACGAGGCGGTCCAATTAGAACTAGCTCATCCAACCCTGGCATGCTTGGATTCATAATTTCATACCCATCGTTCCTGCACCCCACCCGAGTTCAACATATATGCATACCACCCAATGTCCAGTTGCTATTGCAGCCATGACACACCTCCACACATTACCCTCTCCCGAGCGTTAGGGGCCCTACACATATGTTGTCCCAACCCATGTATTCTCAGGCAGTCCCACCATTTAGTCCTTGAACATACCTGCCCTTGCTTGTGTAATGGTCGGATGGCCAAATAGTCTATCAATTTTTAGGTAGTCCCACCCGGGACTACCCTCTGAGTGTAAAATAGACTTAGCAGATCAACAATGTTACTCCCACTGGTAATATCCTGCCTGTGGTGTGAGTAGCAGTGCTTTGCTCACTCCTGCCCAGCTTGATATGACATACGCTGACAGCGCTATATAATACAGGGGTTGCTGTTGATTCCCTTCTCATTCCTTTTGTATGCTTTATTGTTGCGTCATTCTTTCTTTATATATACATATATATATATATATATATATATATATATATATATAGATATATATATATATATATATATATATATGTGTGTGTGTGTGTGTATATGTATATGTATATATATATATATATATATATATATATATATATGTGTGTGTGTGTATATGTATATGTATATATATATATATATATATATATATATATATATATATATATATATATATATATATATATATATATATATATATATATATATATATATATATATATATATATATATATATATATATATATATATATATAAAAATATTTGTATATATCTATATATATATATATATATATATCTATAGATATATATATAATATATCTGCACATACTTATATACATTTCCTATGCTGGCTACTGCTTAGACCCATGCAAGTGCACTCAGACTTGCTTATTGGTACTTATATATGTTTACTGCTGCTTATTTGTGCTTAGACCTGCTTACTAGTGTCTTATTCATTATGACAGTGCCACTTTGAATGACATTTAGTTAAAAATCTCATGTGATACTCTTATGTCAGTTTTACAGCAAAATGGCATTCACTCCACATGGAAAATGATATGTGCTATCGTTGGGCTCGAACTGTTAATGCCTGTTCATTAGGCGGGTGCTCTAAACACTACACTATTGACGTTTACACTGATTCCTCATGTTTTTCTCACTCTGAATGATTTTGATGTGTAAGCTATGCTCAGCATAGGGCAGCGACACTCAAACATGCTGCCCTTTGCTTACACCTTCGATATTGCAGCAATTCAAATGTATAATAGGGACACGGGGAATCTAACTGTGAAAGTTCTAGGGATGGTGCTCAACATTCCACTACGTGCTTGTGTATTTACTACTTTAATTTTATTTCACTGTTCATGGACACTCTTGTATGCTTAGCATACATTTCAGTATCCAGGGACACTGAATTACTGACTTACTATTAGAGGCGGGCTCTACTAGTAAGCATAGTAGGTTGTGTAACTGTCGGGGCATGTTTACTCCTCGGTAGAGCAGTTGTACACGCCCATTGCACTTGCACACGTTTCCTGTGCACGTCGAGGGTGCGGTGGCACGCCCTCATATATATTCATATAGCACTGCTGCACCATCTGTAGTGAGGATGCTCGGCGCAAGGCTAAAACCGTCCTTGCACCGAGCTTATTGAATCCCAGGGATTGTCTGCATCCATCAGTATGTACATGGCTTTCTATGGCTGTATTTCTGCACCAGGGTCAAAGTTGAATTTGTTCTTTGCCACTGATACCTTAGCAGGTGTCTTTCTCCATGTTGCTGATACAAGGGTACATGCACCCCATTTTTATGTCTTTGGCAGTCTAGTGGTGTATTATTGCACCAGACTCAAAGGTACACTCCCATATTCCCAGTAATTGTTAATTCTAGTTTGCACTGTGCAGCGCTGAGCACAGCTCCACTGAGGCATGCCTAATGACTGTAAATGGCAATCACTATGTTTTGATGAATACACCCATTTTAATTAAGAGCTGCGCAGCATGGCAGGTTAATGCAGTGTGGTGATGGGCTTGGGTTTGAAACATGGCAGAGATATTTATTTTGTACATGTGATTTACAATGTTAAAAGCACATATACTCATTAGAGCCCTGTTAAGCTGAGCTAAGCAAAGCTGTGTGACACGGCACACCAAGCAGCTCCTTGCTAAAAAAAAGAAAGAAAAGAAAAAAGGGGAGATAGGAAAGTGGTGGAATGGGGGCAAGCAGTGAGGAAAACATAGTGAAAGGCAGGTAGGAATGTGCAGGAAGGGTACAGGAAGTAACCATAGCTATCCATTTCTTATACAGAAATAGCTGTGCACTTTCACAGATTTTGAAGATGAATTTGGACTCTCAAATCCCAAAGGAAGGAGTGAGGACAACATAGCTGCAATGTCAAGCCAATTGAACCAAATTATTTGTGTCCAGTGGACATGTGTGTGAAATTGAGAGCTATGTATGGAGCAATATTTTTTTTGTGGGATATGTGCCCATTTTTTTTTTTATTAAGGTGACAGTGGAATGTTGGGAAGGGGCTGAGGTACATGTGGGAGGTAAGTTGGGTAGGAGAGGATGGATTTGCAGACAGATAAGACAGACAAGACAGCAGACAGGAGCAGTGTGTGACACATGAGGTGGTGAATACCTTGGATGGGGAGGATTTTATGGAATCCAAGTCACACATGTCTCCAGATGGCAGCAGTGTGACTCATGTCCCCACCCATGGGACAGTCGACACTGTTCCTTCACTGTCCCCAGGGTGGCAGTGCTGGAGGCTGGGCACCAGGGTGAAGCTGCCCCACCATGTTGGCCAGCATGCCCTCAATCCGGCTCAGGTGGCGTTCATAGCTCCATTGAACAATCCTGTGCACCATGACTGGCAGTTCAGCTTGGGTGACAATAGCCTCTCCTCCACCACTCCTGGGGGGAGGTAGGGCCCCGTCCACTGAAGTGGTCCCACCCAACACTACAGGTGGTGCAGGGGCAGCAGAGGGGTACCACTAGTCTCAGTCCCAGATGTGCTAGGACCCGGTGCCACAGCCAGTTAAGGCAAGGTAGGAGGTTCACCTGGAACCAGCCTAGCCTGACGTACTGTAGTAATGGAGGTATAACAATAAATATAGGTTAGTTGTGAACAAATCTTTGTTAGTAATAACAGCATGGCAGAATTTTGGCAATAACCTAATTACATATCAATGCATATTATGTGAAACACAACAACAAATAACAGAACAGTTAGTATGTTAACAGCATGGCAGTAACAGTTACAGCATAACACCAACAAAATAGGTAATTTAACAAGATATGTTAATATTCAACCATTATAAATAAACACATTAATAAAACACGTCCCGAAATACTGTTAATGTAGCATCATATGTTAATAGCAAACCATACTCAATGAATAACAATAAGAAATAAATGAAGATTAGGGATGGGGAGAGAGAGAAACAGTCTGTTAGTATAATTTCTGATTATTTCTTTCACAAAAGTATTACTATCTACTCTATGGGTCTGCATTTTGTTTATGTGTACCATGACTACAAGTTTCCTATAGCTGATGTAGCATGTACATACTTGCATGGTACACTATGGGCTAAGCAGTGACAATTGTGGATACACAACTATACAGAACACGTGCACATGAGGTGGACCTATATAACTACCGAGATGTTCTGTGGGCTGATTTGTTGACACTTTGCAATCTAGGTAATCATTTCCATGGTAATCCTGTGACAGATGGATTACGCATTATTAATTACATAACATGAAATTGTGACACTTGAGAGACATGTATGTGTACAGTACAGACACTAAACAGCTGTCATGCCTTGGCTGGCAGGCATGGAAATAGAACCCAATAGCAGTGACTGCAGGGACATCTGCATACGATGCATTAATTGACTGCAGCAACTTTTAACAGACACTCCACACATACAGCCATACCGGGATTACACATTTTATTTCTGACTGAACATTGCTAATGAACACATTCTTGCTAACAATTTTAACATTAACAAACTGTGACATCTAAACAGAATTATTTACTCATAATATGGGCAACCTCACCCATTAACTCATAGTTCCTTCGGAGAGAGAAACTGTGAGCATTACGTGACTTTTACTGTAATATTTATTGCTACATACCACTGGATTTGAATCCTGAACTGTGTGTAGCAAAATGAACTGTATACAGAGCATTTAACAAACTGAGCTCCTGAGACCCTGCTGATTACCGACTGACTGATATTTTCCTAGAGCTCACCTAGAACCATAATATGACCTGTTAGTACTACTAATACAGTGTTATACTAGACTGCAGTGACAGTAAAATGCACATGCATGAAATAAAAGCATAATGCAGATAGTAGGTAAACTATATTTTAGTATCAAATCTGTGAAGTCAGCAAACAATATCAGCTCATGAAGTGGGCTACCTCACCCATATACCTTTATTACCTGATGTCTGTGGATGACAGAGCATTATGTGACCAATACTGGCCTAGAGACAGACTTGAACAGTACTTATATGAGTTAACCAAACAATATGCACCCATTAAATTTCCATTCTACAGCTATTACAGTGTTATACTTGACTGCAGCTCCTTACCTTACAGTCTCAATGCATACAGCTCTACTGCAATGGCTACAACAATACAATCCTGATGTCTACCGTTTTCCTAGGTGTTACTGGTATTGTTTCATGTTTTATTGCATTACAGTTGACATTAGTTATTCATTGCAATGCATCTCTAATTTCACATTTATTTTACTACAAACTTTACTGTATATAATTTAATGCAGTTATTAGTATTGTTTCATGTTTTTACAGCTGCACAGTTGGTATTATTCATTTATTTCAGTACTGCTCTAATTCCAGATTTATTGCACTACAAACTTTACTGTATATACTTTAATGCAGTTATTGATATTGTTTATTACACTACAGTTGGCATTTTTCATTTATTGCACTACAGCTCTAAGTCCTCAATTTATTGCACTAAAAACTGTACTGTATATACTTTATTGCACTTATTGCTTTACTCTTTCTTGCTTATTTTACTACAGTTATTTATTTGTTTATTTTATTTTATTTTATAGTTGTTGATTGGTATCCGACTGGATACTTGTCCATTTTCAGCGGATGCCCGGGGAGAAAAGCTCCATACATGCATACAGAAAACTGTTACATTAAACAAGTTAAAGCACTCTTACAGATATAATACATAGGATAAAAGTCATTCATTCTGTCATATATAAATCTGATTTATTTTAGAAATGAAACAAAGGAAGTGCAGACCAAGGGATAAATACACCGTTGCTAAGTGAATATAACTGACTGAAATAATGTAAAAAATAAGCAACAGAGTAAACCAAGCAGGAACCAGGCCGAAAATTGCAATAACTGAAGCAAAAAGGCACAGTCACTAATTCCTCCAGTAGATAAAAACAGGCATCAAGGTAACGAACACAGTCACAAAGTCCTCAAATAATAAAAACAATCCAGGGTATTTATTGCAATGGGTGATACTTTTGGTAGAGAATTTTATGTGCTACTATTAGCTGATTATACTGAAGTTGGATAGGCAATTCTAGCCACTCTAGATTCTTTAGGTTCAGACAGTGGTGTGTTCTGTATGCTGCTCCAGTGGCAAATCTAGCAATATGATTAAAGCAGCTAGAGAGCTTATTAAGGTCAGACTTACTCAAGTTCGTGAAGAGAGTGGATGCATAAAGGAGGCTGGAAAGTAAATGAGTATGGGCAATTACTGTCCTAGCTAGTGGAATGAGGAAAGGTTTGATCTTGTATAGTGAGCTTAGCAGAGAGCAGCACAGCCATCTTTTATAACAAAAATGCATAATATTTATATCAAACTTAAATGCATATTTTCCCTTCCATGTATTAAAATCCTAGACCTACTGTACATAAAGCCATAACTCTACCCATTTAGCTACAGGCATATTAAGAAATCCAGTATACATTCACATATACCACTGGGTTGCCTATAATCAGTGCTGCGCACAGCGCTGCCCCACACAAACATGCTTAGACATGCTGAAACATACCTTTAAATAAATACTTAATTACATTCGGTTACTGTTTTTAGATGTCGGGCAGGTGTCTGCTATTTTATATATAAGTGCAGCTTAGCTTTGTTGTGCTCCATGCCAGGGAGCACAGGCATGCTTTTCTTAAAAAAATAAAATAAAATAAAGCACAGGCAAGCAAAATACATAAATATAAAATGCAAGACATTGCAGGGAGTTTCATACTCATCTGCAGCCACTGTTAGCACTAAAACTCTCCCTACAGTGATTGAATAACCATGTTCCTTAGCTCTCCCTCTGTAAGGCATCATCATTAATATGTATGGTGTGCTGCCAAGGGGGAACTGTGACCACAGAAATGGATACATTCCATGTAGGTCCTACATGGTGCCTACACAGATGTTGCTAAATCCTGTGGAGAGTCTATTTTCACCAAACACCCTGGGTGATAAGGCTTAAGACAATAAATAACAATGAGATGACACAAATTATTAAATAAAAAATAATAATATACTGTACAGTGCCTAATCAGCAAATTGAAATATTTACACAGGAAGTCATAAGAAACATTGGGACTATAAACAATGAAGGTAAACAGTGTTAAATATAAGAAATAACAGAGTCCATAGAACTTTAATAGCTATTATTTCTCATCCATGAAACTTTGTACATTACCTATAATATATTCAACTAACTATATTTATATAAATATTCAAATAAATAATTATGTGTGAATAGAATTTCTGAATAAGGTATATACTGCTGGTCAGTATATTTATGGTCATTTACACCACATCCAGATGATAGATGGATGTGAAACTGACCTACAATGATTAGTGAGGTGTTATAACGGTCACTTTCATGACTACTAGGTGGTTAAAGAATACAGTAACTTTAAATAAGTTGTCAGATAATTGAGACACAGTGATAGGTGGTGGAGATATAGTGTGAAGTCTGATTACATTGGTACAATCTCTAGTTATGTAAGAGTTATGTCAGTAAGCTATGGCGATGCTAGAGGTAAAGGCAGGTCAGACTGATAGAAAAGAAGGAATGATTGAGGGTATACATGTTGTGGGAGGGCAGATAGGCTGGACAGGGTGAAGAATGATAAAAGAGAGAGAGATGGAGAGAGAGAGAGAAAGGGAGGGACAAGCTAAGTTGCACTTTTAAAGAAGAAGTCACAAAAAATAAAGCATAGCAAATATTAATCAGAAAAAGAACAGGGTATACATTTGCTGTGGCATTCAAAGAACAGCATTAATGCATTTACGTCAGCATGAATTTGTACTGTATAATTCAATATGCAAAGGGATTAGCAGGGTTCAGTATAAAAATGCTACTTCAAAAGTGAATGCCCAATGAAATTTTAATTTGCTTAATCTAAATTGCTAAAATAAGCTACTTGTTAAGATATGCATTAAATCAATAATGCTATGCCACTATGCTGAAAGATGTGGATGACATGCACTGAGTAACTAGTCATGAGAGAAATTAGGAATTCTAATTAGCATCTTTCCCTGGGAATAAAAACATGCTAATAATGCACCTGCTGAAACAGCCTATTTTTGTTAATAATCAGAGAGAGTGCTGGCATATGGAATCACATTTGGTTATGATCAAAAACTGCTATTTTATGTTTCAGATGAAATCTATTTTAATTATCCGTGAGGACTGTATTACAGTGAGGGAGCAGATATGGGTCAGCAAATTCTCAATGCACTGATAGTCCAGCTGATAAATGTGTCATATTAATCTCAACATCAACATTTGTGCAGAGAAATATGTGACATTCTTTATTCTACAGCATTAGGAAGAGTACTTGTAACCTGCCAATTTATGCCAAGGTGTATTCTCTTTGATTTTAGCCTTTTATATAAGTCTAAACCCTACATCCCCTTAACCCATTAATATTATCTTTAAATGTCACATCATAGAACATCTCATCCTCTAACACATGCTACCATGCACGTTATACATTACTAGACTCATTAGTTTTACAAAACTGTGTTACATTGTGGCTTTCAAAGTAAGTGAAAAAAAAACTTTATGTTTCCTGACATTTTTATGAGTTACCTCGTGGAAACATTATACAGTGATTGTTTTGAAAGCAGATTTTGTTGGAAAACAAGAGTTATTTATTTATTTATTTATTTTGTAAAGTAGGTTATTTTTAATGCATACATAACAAACAAAATGGTCTGGTGCTCACTATACCTTATTTAGGCCAATGGAGCTGGAGCAGGCAATCAGTAAACATAAGACAGCTTAATTACATTCAAATGCATCATCAGAGAGTGTATATGCCACGTTCTGAGATAAGTACATACCTGTGGGATCGTTATTGGATTTCTAATTCATGCAACAGCATGCATATAGACTGTGGGAGAGTACTGCAACATTAAGAGAACATCCAGACAGACTGAACAAAAGTATACATATTTTTCAGAAGGTATCCAAATGAGAAGCAAATTAGGCAACCAAGTTGTTATTCAGTGATGTTACCTACTACACAAAGCATGCACTCTCTGTTAGACACACACACACACACACACACACACACACACACACACACACACACACACACACACACACACACACACACACACACACACACACACAAACACACACACACACACCGTATTTCACTATCACCAGGTAAAACATTCATACTTTGATACCTTAGCTTTATTTACAACGTAACTTGTGCTCATGGAAATACTATAATTTTGGTAATGCATTTTTAAATGAAGATACGTCAGTTGTGAGACACAGAAGAATTAATAAGGGAAATGGGACAAGAATGAAGTGGTTGAACTCATCCCCATTTTTCAGATATGAGAAGGGGTACATGCCTAAAAACACATTCTCTGTTTGAGTTCCTTGGTAAAGACTGGAGAACAAATATAGAAATTTAACCCAAGGGTCTTATTTTAAAATTTCATAGGTTCATAGATGGTTACTAGGCTATCGACTCAACAGCCATTCTAAGTCTAATGAAGCTTACCACAAAGTTACCAGAATATTGTTGACAATAACCCAAATGTTACAGTTATGATATAGACCAGTACACTACAAGCATTCTCAGGAGGGCCCTGTCTATTAGAGACAGAGATGACAAAGCAGGAGTAAATTTGCAATTTTCTGTCCATCAGTACAAGTTACATTTGAATAGGGTTAAGGATGAGCTTTACTTCACATAGATAGGGATCCTGTCCCAGAGAAGCGGTGATCTCTGAAACTCATACCTGTACCTCCAGCATATCCTATTTATGTTGCAGATGACATTTAGGTCCTTAGATTGGGTATTTCAGATGTTATTTGTTTTGTTGATATGCAACAAATCCATATTGGGACCAAAGGATGCTGTTTAGGCTAGGCACAGATCACAGTGCAGCTGTCTGTGGGAAACAGAGGTTTTGACTTTGAGATGGTCAACATAGGAATAGTTTTTTACTCAGTGTATTTATTCTTTTGTGAGGAACTTCTGTGGTCTTTCAAGCTGTTGCAAGTGGATGGTCAGGTGCATGCCAAAGGGTGCACTGTACTCAAAATCGGTCTGATGAGAGCTAAGTACAGCAAAACAATGACCTGTTGGACCAGGGTGTAGTTCCCTTACTTGTAAGTTGTGCAACATGAAATTAATTTCTTTCCTCAGTAGAGAATTGGTGGTCAAAGAACAAGTTACTTTCGACATGTTTTCCCAGATCTCTGACATCTGTGAATAGTTTTGAGGGTGTATGATCAATGTGGTACTTTTCAGGGGTGGCCTTCTTTCCATATGGTACTATTAGGCATTTTATGCATTGAGTTTTAGCTCACGGCTCTTGAACCAGTTGCTTCTCTGCACTAGGCCCAATTGAAAGGTATTTGTGCCTTTCGAGGATTATGTGACCAAGTCTAGTTTGCAGACATCTGCAAACTTTGTTTGCCCAGAGGCCCTTGATGTTTGCCTTTGGTTCAGAGAAGTAGATGCCAAAAAGGAGATGCTCCAGAAATGGTCCATGTGAGACTCCACTAGTAACTGGCCTCTTTGCGGAGGTGGATTCCTTTATCTTAACATCTTATGTCCTATCAGAGAGCTAACTGTGAGCATATCTAAACAATCCTACCTTGGTTTGTAATTTGCTGTGGAGTTGACCGGTAAGAGAAGTTTTATTTGAATTTATATTTTATTTGTTATCACTGTTTTTCACTGTTAGTAGGTAGGAATGCATAGTTTGTTAAAAAGGATTACTTTGATTCATATTTTGTTGTTTTACCTCTAACTTTACTGTTGGTCATTAGAAAGGGATAGGTTTTAGACAGGCAAGCTCTAACTATCCCAAGGGGCCTAGGCATCTTTAAATTCACAAAATCTGCAGAACGAAAAATCCAAAGGATATCTAAACAATCCTACCTTGGTTTGAGATTTATTGATCTTTACTCTTAAATAGAAGTGTGACTGTGAGCGATAGTGAGTGACGTAAAGGAATTACAGCTTTGGTCTAGCTTAACTTGTACAGTCAGAACAACTTTATTGTACTTACTTTAGTATTTAGTTGTATATTGCTTGTGTAATTTTTGCCATTGAAGTTGATTTAAGTTATCTTTGAATTCTGTGGTTACTGATTCTGATTATTCCTTTCTTTTACAATATTTTATTTGTTTGATGTTGGAAATGGATTCTGTAAATGAGTATGCAGTTAATGATTTGCTAATGCACAAATATCTTGTACAGTGTAATGAATTTTATATGTTTAATGGTAACAGCTGATAACACTGGTGATCTCTAAAGTCCTTGTGTCAAAAGTTGGATGATTTGCTTACCATTGTTAGATGTAAATCTAGACTTAATGATGATGACTGCACTTGTGCTATTGGCATGGCTTGGAGAACTGTTGTTTCATATATTAATGACTGGACTGGTGAGATAAATAATGCTAGGCAAAGATCAAATAGAACACATTCAGGAAATAATGCATCTATTGTCTGTAAAGATCATTTAACCCTTATGAAACAAGGTGATGCCCTTGTCAACTTTGGAATTCAGGATGCAAGTATTCAGCAGTCTGAAGATCTGTATTGTTTAGAAGGAAACAAAAAAAAAAGAAAGAAAGGAAGATGCTCACAACAAATAACAAGGAAGAAAAAGAAACTGATTAATGTCTGTAAAGTAAAGAGAATATGTGCTAAAAAGGACACTACTTTATTTTGTAGCACACAGGCTACAGGGAATGATAATATTTTTCTATCAGAAAACCTTCGGTCTACAGAAAAAGCCATCATTTTTTCCAAAAGAGAAGGTAGAAAAAAGAGGTAAGAGCCAGGTGAAAAGCAAGAAATCAAAACTGAATGTAGAAGGATCGTAGAACATTACTGTAAGAAAAAAAGAAGAGAAAGACAGATGTTGACTACATGACTCAAGCTGTGGGTTTACAGTACCAGCTGGATGAGAATTTAATACACAATGAAAACAGTAGGATTAATAAAACTAATAGTACTGAAGATCTATCCTTTTTAACAATTAATAGAGCAGATATTACTGTATTAGAAGTTGAAAATGTTTCCAAGGTGGTCAGCAAAGATATTCTTGAAATTGGAGATTCAATTATTAGAGGAACTGATATTTGCAGAGAAGATAATGTACATCGAATAGTGTTATGCTTGCCAGGAGCAAAAATAGAAGATGTGAGACAAGCCTTTGAATGCCTTAACATAAGGAAGTATGGATCTGTTTTTATTCATGCTGGTACAAATGATCTCATCCACTGATTCTCTGAGTGCTAGTAGGGAACTGACAGCCCTCTGAGATAGTATAGCTCGTACTGGTGTTAGGACATATTTTTCACAACTCACCTATAGATGGGATAGTCAGGTCACCATGAATGAAAAGATTTTTTGTGTAAATATCTACATGGTAAAAATGTCCTGTTTTAAAAAAACAGAAATGTATAGAGCATTCAAGCCTAGTTTTGGGCACACATGTTTAGACAGGATGGTGTGCATTTGTTAAGATCAGGGAAGATAATTTTTGCAGCAGATATTTTGCAATATTTGACAAACACTAGACAGGATTTTTGCCAGGTCAAAAATGTAACAATTCACAGATAGCAGCAATTGGTGCATCTCTGATGGTTGTTAACGCTGGGAGCATTAATGATAAAGTTTTTTTTTTTATTGGAACTTTGCTATGTTCCCACAAGATTGATGTTGTTATTGTTTGTGAAACATGGTTAAAGAACAATGACTAGAAACCAGTTCTGTCAGGGTATAAATGTTTTTACTGTAACAAGACATTCTAATAAAAAAAACAGGTGGAGGTGTTATGATAGGGATTAAAGATAATTATAAGACCTGTGATTATTACATGTTCAGTAATAACACCAGTACTATAGACTGCTTAACTGTGACAAAAAAGACACCCTGGAACATGTAACAATTGTTGGAGTGTATAGACCACCAAAGTCAAGCACAGATGACGTAGAGGAATTCATACATTTCTTGCATGAAACACAGAAGGGAACGATAATATTAGCTGTGGACTTAAATTACTAGAAACCAACAGGAATAATATTGATTCAACATTACTAAGGAAATTATTCATAATATATATTCAGGAACAACAATTGCTTCAGATTGTAAAAAAAAAAAAAAAAACTACAGTGGTATGCAATATATTACACATTGTTTGTGTTCTTAAAGAAATTACTGCTACTTCAAGTCAAGTTTTACCAGCACTGATGTGCAGGGATCATGGGGTTATAAAATTTAATTTGTTGCTAGATGATTCTGTCAAACTGAAATCTAAACCAATACACAGAAGATCAATTACAGATTATATGGAAGAAAAACAGTCACTATGTAAAACTAACTGGAGTGAGGTGTTCACTGCAAAAAAATTGCAGATGGAATGTGGAAAGTTTGAAAGAGTAATCGATTGCAAAAAAATCAAAAAAATGTTTAACATCATGATCTAGGCATACAATGTCAGGGAGATATATTTTCATAAGAACAGGATATCTGATTAAGGTGAGACAAAAATATAAGAAATAGAAGAGAGGTAGAACTACAACTTTGAAAACTGAAATAAACAAGCTGGACAAACAGCTTAAGCATTGTGTGAGACAAGATCAAGAAAAAAATTGAAGAAAATGTATATAAAGATATTGAGCATAATATGAAACCTTTTTATAATTACATAAGATGTGGAAAGAGTAAAGACATACAAATTTTGTAAACTGTGTGCAGATTCTAAAATTTATTCTCAGACACAACAGATTATAGATATATTTACAAAATCTTATGGAAAACAGTTTATCTCCACAAAAGGGATAATAAGTTGTCCTAGTGACATCTAGGTAACCACAGATATTGTAATCAAATTAGATTATATTGAAAAAGAAGTGCACAAACTGGATCAAAACAAAGCACAGGGAGGAGACAGAATTAGTAACAACTATATTGCCTAATGAGCAGGATTCAAAATAATTCACTTCACACTAAGGAAATCATTTAGCAACAAACTTTATTTCTGTCACTAAACAGAAAACTAAATAAACTTTATGTAATTGAACAGTAAATCACACTAAAACAGAAAACTAAATAAACTCTATGTAACTGAACAGTAAATCACACTAAAACAGAAAACTAAGTAAACTCTATTTAACTAGAATATGAAATTAGACAACACATTTAAAGAAAAAGGTATACATCACCAATAAAGAGAAAGCTTCATCCTGTCTTCAGTCTTGACTGGGAAGCCCCGTTGCAGTCAGGCAGGAGTCTTCATCGGGAAAACAGTCCTGGGCAGTGCATCCACTCCACAGGTGAGGCTTCTGCCTGAGTGCAGGGAGCCCCAGCTATATATAACCAAATTGCTTACCACAAGTTATGAGAATCAGTACTTTCCTAGTGGAGGCTGGCTCTTGCTAGATCATTCTGTGGTGTTGGCCACCCACCCCAGAAGGAACAGCAATTCCTGCCAAATACAATGATTTTGCAAGTTTCAAGTGTTACACTGGAATATTCCAATGACTTTGCAAGTTTTAGTACTGTACTGGAATATCCCAGCGCGCACACACATAAAAGTCATATTTCATAATCAAATGTAGTGACTCAGCTGAAATCACTAAACTGTTCTGGAACACAGCATCATCTCTATGCCTGCTGACACTTCCAGAATATAGCATTACTTCATAAGTCAAGGAAGAAATAAAGAAAATAAAGAGAATGTCGAGATATAGTGAGGCAGCTGTCAAATAATCACACTTACTCAATGTACGCCTCTTTTGTATCACATTCGTATCACATCCGGCCCCTTGACTATTGACTCACTTATATCCAACATTCAAAACTGTATTTGCCTTATTATAAACGCAATAAATTAATCTACGATTCCAAAATGTCAATAAAATTAAAATGATCATCAGAACTAACATTGGGCATCAACCAATTCAAAAGGTACGTGCCAGATGCTGACCATCCAGAAAATATATCCCACCAATTATGCACTGCATCAGATTCTGTTTTCTTGGCTAAACTAACCAACTTATTCCCTATAATAATACTTGTCAGTATTGTTCAATACTTTCTGTAAAGAATTCAGGTTGAAAGTCCAGTTATGATGTTCCAGCTTGTCTGGTGACCAGGCATGAGATACATTTATATATGTTTCAGGAGAAAAGATATACGTTTCATTCTGCCAGATCAAATGAGTTACATTACCTAGGCAACCTAGAAAAGGGTTTCTCAAGGCATATAACAATGTTTGATTTGTCATTAAACATATAAATTGTGGTGCTATTTCCACGAACATCTCAAAAGTAGACGGTAATATTCTCCATTTACAATTGTTGATGGAATGCTGAAGAAAACATGGTTCATAAACAGGAGAATGCTGTCTGAAAATAAGTACATCCACTGTTTCAGTACAATGTTCCAATCTGTGTGTTCTGTTTGAGATGTTGATGTAGTTTCCTTCTAAATGAGTTAACGAATATTGAAATGGATACAAAGGAGGTCCAAATACCATTGGCAAGGTTACAAACTGACACATAATTTTTACATTTGTGACATTATAGTGGATGATATAACCTGTACGAAAACTATTTGCACATTTTGTTTTTTCAGAAAACAGCCTTATCCAATTAGTACTGGGTATCCATTGATTAAACAACTGTCTCCATGCCTGAGCATTAACTTGGTTTGCACAAGGTTTTTCTGCATTGAAACATAAAAAGACTGTAAGGTACATGTTGCCCAATTTACAAACTTAGTGACATTTGCATCATATTTTAAATTAGAAACCAAAGAAGTATTGAATTGATCTAAAAAGTCTTTCTCATAACTGACAAACTGTTTTTGTGGGTGCCAAACTGTAGGATTCCACTGCACTTGTAAACGTATAATTTGTGAAATATTCTGACCCACAGCTTTAATTTTATTAGCTAAAACTTCAACATCAATTGCATTCAAACTTCTTAACCCTGTACCAATACCTCCTAATAAGGTACTATACCATGCTCATTTCTGCCTGCACTTACTTAATTTTGAAAAAGTAATATTAAAATGTAACACAGTCTTTTGATATTCCTGTCCTACATATCTACATGTAGAAGGTACTTTAATTATTTGGTCGAAATGAGCTTTGGGATTATTATTTAGTACAGTTATTTGTGAGGCACATGGCTTTCTATTCATAATTTGAGTTGCAGTCATACAAAATAATGCAGTAATGTTCTGTATGTCAATTGATTCATTTAAATATCAGTTCTATTTTAACAAAGGTAGTAATTATCTTGTTACATCTGTTCGTACTTACAATTGCAACATTTTATGTCATATAGTTTTGGATCGTTACCATAGTTGGTCCGTAATTCAGTAGTTGGACATAAAAATGTCCTCTCCTCACCCTCCAAATAGTTAGATTTCTTTTGGAAGTTAAATTAACAGTAGAACATCCTTGTCCAGCAGGGCAGGTAAAAGTACCTTGTGTGCTGTTCTGTGTACTAGCAACCCATCCCCACTGGATTACTGTTATGTTGACTCTGGTTGCTTTTTCTCCTTCTGTTACGCACTCTGCCAAAGGGACTCCATAGAGCACCACAGCTAAGATTGCATAGACTGGCATTACAATCTAAAATCAAAGAAAAGTAGCATGATTATTCTTGCAAATAAACCAATCTGCTGGTACATATTCCCATTTTTCCTTTCCTGGTTTAATAATTAAAACAGTATTGCCATTTCCAGTAGCAATAACTTCTGCTTATTCAGGTTGTTTATTGGGTTCATGGACCCATATTTTTGCACTTGAATTGATTTTATGCATACCAGATATTTGTTCCCTCTCAAAGGCAGCAACAGGCGGTGACTGCCCTCTGGTGACTGTGCCACCTAACACAGGTACAATAAATATTTGGGCTACCCTATCCTTTTTCCATACATAAACATTCTCATCCGAAGTATTTAACAAAATATTTTTAAGCTCCCCTTGGTAACCTGCTTCAATAACTCCATATACAACCTGAACACCTTTCAAAGAAAGTGTTGACTGAGGCACTATCCAACCAAAATACTTTGTTGGAATTTGAATTCCAATTTCAATCTTGATCAGTTGAACTGACCATGGCAGTATTTTGTAGGTATTCATTGAATATAGACTCAGTCCTGCAATTTCAGGTGTGGCTCTAGTAGGAGCTAATGCACCTGCCCGAGTTTCCCAATTTGCAATTGTTTCTGTCGTTACATATGGCTTGATCTGCACTGCTGGAGTTAACATTCTCATTAATGGTGTTTCTGTTTCTGAAATTGGTCTATTATTTAAAATCTGTAATGCCATATTTAGATTATTTCTCCAGTTTTGCAGAGTACCTTTTCCTAGTTTTCTTAACTAGTCTTTAAGTAATCCATTCATTCTCTCAATTAATCCTGCAAAGTCCTGTACTATTCTCCGCTTAAAGTGAGAACCATTGTCACTTTGTATTTGCAAAGGCATTCCATAATACAGAATGATTAAATCTAATTTTTTCAGAGTACTTACCTGTGTCACTCATCAGCACAGAAAACCAATAAGGTATCAATAATAAGTGCTTACTACTATACATATGTATTGGCTGCCCTTATTAGATGGTAAAGGACCAATATAATCAATCTGCCATATTTGTCCTGGTAACTTTCCTCATCCTATATGTCCCTGAACTGTATGCGGTATAGGCCTTTGTTGTGTATGCTGATATACTAGGCACTGTAATATAACAGTTTTAATTAAATCTAATGAAAGTGCAATTCCTCTTGCTTGTGCCCACCTGTAAGTGGCTTTTTCTCCCAGATGTCTGCATTCCCGATATGCCCATTTTGCCATCCCCTAATGCTCAGAATCATCTTGTATATTAACTTCTGAAATTCTTGTTTGTTCATCTGTAACAGAATTAAGCGATTGTTCTACAGAGTCTGCAGAACAATGTGCATCAACATGATATACTGTCACAGTACCTTGACTTATAATTTCCCAAATTGATTGCCATAATTATTTTCCCCAAATTTCCTTGGAATGAATTTTCCAATTATTTTTCTGCCATGTAGGCAACCAGGTTGCTAGTCCAATTGCTACTAACCAAGAATCAGTATAAATATGACATGTACCTGGCATCTCATGTTTCAGTGCTTGATATACAGCATATAATTCTGTATACTGACTAATTTTACCACTCCCTGAAGATGTTAAGATTTTCTTAGTTACTGGATTATAAGACACAGCCTTCCAACATCTTTTGTTTCCAACATACTTTGCTGACCTGTCAGTAAACCAAATATGTTTACATTGTTCGAGCGGCACCTGCACATATGACATTCCCCATTTTACTGGAGATTCACTGACTGGTATAGTTTTGTCAGTAACAAATCATTTCTGATCTATCGGTATTTGAGCTACCTTTTCAAGTAACATTGCTACCCCATTAATTCCAGGTTTAGCCCTGTCTTGAACATGCCATTTCCATTTAATAATACTTGCTTCTTGTGCATGACTTATATTATGCGTTTTTGGGGAACTCATCACCCATTGCATTATAGGTATCTCTGGTCGCAGTAGTAAATTATGTCCTGTTGTCATTTGCTCAGTATCTACAAGCACCCAAGAGCATGCCTGTAGTTGCTTTTCAAAAGGAGAATATCTTTCCCATGCATCTGGTAATTTCCTAGCCCAGAATCCTACTAGCACCGCTTTGCTCCCTGTTTCTGCCAAAGGCTCCAATTGGCATAGTGATCCTGCACAGACCCGCAATTCTACTTCCCCGTCCTGTAGGGGCCATAAATCTAGTGCCTTTTGAATAGCCTGCTTTGCTTGTTCAAAAGCTTTCTGCTGATCATCCTCCCAGATAAACTCATATTTCTTTCTAGTCACTTTGTGTAGTGGGGAAAGTATTTGACTAAGATGATGGATGTGCTGTCTCCAGAATCCAAACAATCCTATAAAATGCTGTGCCTCTGTTTTATCGTGAAGGGTTGTAAATTCTAAAATCTTTTGTTTTCCCTTCGGCAGAACTTCCCTATGTCCCTGATACCACTGGATTCCCAAAAATTTCACTGTTTGAGCTGGTCCCTGTATTTTGTTGGGGTTTATTTCCCAGCCCTTTGCCTTCATGTGATCAATTACTATTTGTAAATATTCACTCACTTCTTGCTCAAAATTTCCCTAAATTGGGATGTCTTCAATGTAATGCAAAGTCTGCATATTCCAAGGTAATTTTATCTCATCTAAATCTTCTGCTACTATTTTATGCAAATGGTGGGACTATGTAAATATTCCTGTGGTAACAGGGTGAATGCATATTGTCTCCCCTGCCAAGTAAAAACAAATTGGTCATAGTTTTTCTCTGTAATTGGTATAGTAAAAAAAAGCATTCACTAACTCTATTACTGCATACCAAGAGCCCTGATGTTTTTGTATATTTTCTATTAATGTTATTGTATCTGGAACAGCGGCTGTTAATGGCGGAGTGTACTTATTTAATTCTCGTTAATCTACTGTCATTCACCAGGACTAGTCAGACTTCCTGACAGGCCAGACTAGGTTATTCCATGCCATCGTAGTAGTTTTTAAGATGCCCGCATTTCATAAGTCCTGAATTGTTTCACCTATTTCCATATGTCCCCCAGGAATTCTGTATTGTTTTAAACTAATTACTTTTGTTGCTGGAGGTAATTCTACAGGTGGCATTTTGACTTTCCCTACTGCAACTGCTTTAACCAAAAAAATGTGGCTTAACACCAAATTGATACTGTCCAGCCAAAAAATTCAATGTCAGCCCCTTTAAAATGTCAATTCCTATTATATATTCAGGGACAGGCACTTTTAAAACAGAATACTTTTTTCTTTGGTAATTGACCTATTTTCATTTCTAACATCGTCTGAACTGCCTTAATTTGTTTCCCACCAAGTCCAGTGATAGTAACCTATCGTCCCTTAAATAAACCTGGATTACCATAAATCAGTGAGGCCTCTGCTCCAGTAACAATTAGAGCTCGGACCTGTTGTTCATTTTTATTTTCCGAAAATATTGTCACATCTACATACGGTCGAGCATCTTGTCGAGCCCATCTACTCACTGGAGCTTGGCCAATTTCCTAATCAAAATTTAGACTTGACAGCTCAGGGTATGTCACAAGTGGAGCAGAAAGAACCACTGGATTCTCTTCCTTATCCTCAGCCTTACCTTCTGTCACATACTCATCCTGTCTTTCTACATCCCGAGCCTGTCTCCCTTTTTTATTTAAACCTCACTTTTTATACATCTCCACATTATTGGAGTATCTATCCCATCAATCTCATCTTTTGATCCTCCATCTTTCAACAACACAGTAAACATATCTTTTCAGGAGCTTTTTTGCATCTGTCACCTTTATTTTCTTGCCTATCACTATTTGACTGTTTTGGTCCCCATTCTCCTAGATCTCCCAACTGCCTCAGTCCCTCAATGACTTGAGAAATAACATTTCCTGTCTCAGTAATTAAGTATGTCAGTATTACTGTTTTATAAGCCGGGGGGGTGCTAGCTTAATAATCCTGTTTCTAACCGAGACTGTCAAAGCATTTTGTAATAATGTATCAGCGGTGCCTACAAGTAAAGCAGTTTTCATTGTTTCTTCCTTAATTCTTTGAATAGCATCTCATAATGTATACCATGGCCTATCATTAGGAGGCCAGTCCATTTTTTTAGGATATTTTTCAGCACAGCAATCTGCTATAATTTTAAAAAGGCTCGTCATTTCCTGTTTATTATAATTTAAAAATGCATCTTGCACTGATGGATAATTAGCAAATGTTTTGGTATCAGTTTTATCTATCTCCACTCTAGTGGCTCCAAACTCATGAAGTCTCACTAACCATGCTACTAATGATTTCCCAGGTTTTTGCTTAAACCTGTCAATCAAATCACTCATTTCCTGTTGAGTAAAATCTTCATAATGAACTTCTTCCTACCCTGCTTGGAGCCCTTGTGCTCCACGAATCATTTGCTGCCTTCACCTAAGAATTAGTTTTACCTTTACTAGCCTCTTTTTGTCCTGTTCTTCCTCTTCTTTGAAATTATTTTCATTATCAGAATCTGACTGGGATGGGGGATAGAAAGAATACCAAATATCTCCATCTCAATGGTCTGGGTCCCAATCGAAGCCTGCTTTTGCTATCGACATCTGTACTTTCTTTTTATTAATTTTGCCGCTTCATTTATGATATTTATATTTTGCTACACATACTGCAGCTTTTTCTGCTACAATGCTGATACATGTCTGTTTTGTCTACAAGTAATCTGGTCTGACATTGTAAGATTATGTTTTGTTTTTCTAACTCTGCTATATGTTTCTCTAATTGTTCTCTTTATTTGCATATACATATTTTGTCTACATGTAATTTATGCAGTCAAAAGGATCTAGCTTCTCCTGCATACAGCACTGAATCGTTTCCCTTTTTCTACTAAAACTTTTTGTAAGCATGCTTGTACTGAACCTGGTTCAGCATCTTTTAAACAAACATCCCAATTTTCACTTAACCCTGTTCCACTCGAGCATTCCAAAGGTAAAGCTTTGTATGGGTCCTGATTCTATCCGAGAATTTCTACTTCAATAGCTGCTATCTCCCTTTTACTTTTCTTTTTGAACATTTCAAATACTGACCTGTCCATGACACCAAGATAATCCCCTGGATTTACTAAACTTCCGTGCAGGACTAGCTTAGTCCTGCACGGAAGTGACCATTTAGGAGCAGGATGGCAGCACGCCATGCATATTAATAAGGTGCGCTGCCCAAGCTCCTAGGCTTATACGGAGCATGTAAGAGTGCAGGGTAATGTCTGAGAGCAGAACTCTCAGAATAAACATGCCCCTGCAATGCAGAACAGTAGAAAGGGGTATGCAATGAGCGAGACCGCTCGCAGGTGACCGCATATCCCCACCAACAGTCCCCCATTGTGTATAACAGCAACAGAATGTAGTAATAAAATGAAGAAACCCTAATTTTTTTTTTTAATCCGATTGAAACTAACCGTAAGTGCGCGGGTGTGCCCATCGCTTAGCTCGGGTTAAAGCAGCTTAAAAGTTTGAAAAGGATAACAAGGAAGATATATGCAAATGAAGGAGCACAGCAATAGTGTAGTGGGCAGAGCATTTGCCTTATGAGCAGGTATTCCCGATTCGAGTCCTACTGTAGCACATTCTATTTTACATGGCAAAGCACGTTATGACCAATATTTTTGTTGCGTAACCTACTAAATAACATATATTTATGAACTGGAGTACTTTAGTAAATGCACATGTGAGGTGTCAGTGTCATAATGAATAAGACACTAGTAAGCAGGTCTAAGCACAAATAAGCAGTAGTAAGCATATGTAAGCACTAGTAAGTAGCCTTAAGCCTCTTAGTGCTGTGGTAAGCAATGCCTACACTGGCTAAGCAATTCTAAAGCTAACTCTCTGTAAGCAGATGTAACAGCAAGTTAGCAGTGCTTACCATCATGCAAACCCGCTTACAACTGCTCAAAAGTGCCTTAATCACTCTGTATCCAACGGCCCTTGTTCTGCCTATCAACAAAATAAACAACCATACAGGTCTCGAGCCCAGGACCCTATACGCCATAGTCCCAGTAGTTATCCACCAAGCCATCACAGAAGTACAGAAGACTGAGGTAGTAGTAAACATGTCCTCACCATACTATAACCAAACTGAACCTGTGAAAGGCATCAGTATGCAGTCATATGTGCCATAACCCACTACATAACATAAATATGTGAACTGGAGTACAGCAATAAGCCCAGAAGTGAGGTGTAACTGTAATAGAGTGTTGAAGTCCCGAATAAAACACAAGGACCCCACAGAGTGTACATACACATCAATCAGGGATACCAGGAATACATATAAGGTGTAATGAATAATAATGAATAATAACACAATGCTAAAAAGGCATTTCAGTGAAGGTCTAATGTAAGCAATGCTAAGCATTGCACAGGCCAGCTTAGGAGGTGTGAGCAATTTATACACCAGCTAACTCTTTGTGCCCAGTGGTATACCCCTTTAAACAATGCCAATCTTCGGTAAGCAGATTTGCCCATAGCTTAGCCATTTCAAAACTGGCCAATCACGGAAAAGTTTAGAAAATCGGCCCTACTTAAACCCAAGAGGCGTGAATACATCTCATAATTGGTTGTAGCTTCCCCTTGCAGGCACTATGGCAGTAAGGGGTGAAGGAGTGTTCTTCCAGGCACAGTGTTGGTGCATCCAGAAGTCCAAGGTCATGGCAGGGCTCCTAGTTAAAGACCATGCACAGAGACTACTGCAGGGCCAGTAGCAGGGCTCCCAATATAAGGTGGAGGCCTGGGACCATCTCACCTCCAACCTCACCAGTGCCACTGACATACCCTGAACTGGTGAGCAGGTCAGGCACCACTATGCTGACCTGAAGCGGCGGAAGGGGGACCTCTTGGAGGAGTGGCTCCAAGAGGCAAGAGCATCAGAGTATGTTCCAGATGTGTGCAAGTATCACCCCAGTATGTGTGTAATAAGTGCCAGCTCAGCTATATCATGGATAGGTATGGCTAAATATTCCTCTTATATCCCCCATAGCTGCAACTGAGTGGGACACGAACCAGGAGGGCCACATCTGCCGCCTGGCATGGTTGCGATGCGAGGCAGGTCAGTAATACTCATGCTTTTACTGTCATAGGAAATAAAAGTAGTATTAAATTAATTGCTAGTATAAAACCTGTATCGGCCAAGGCAAGTACTGCATACACTAGAGAATATGGCAGGAAGAGTCTCATATTGTCTGTATGGCAATAAAAGTGTAATATCCTGACAAAACAGGTCTAACTACTGGACTGCATGTGTATATTCTGGTATCATATGGTAATGTAGATTTGCAATCATGTAATAGTACTGTAGTATTAAGCACTGTTACCCACACCATGCACCATAAATTGAATGTGTAGGAATGCCTCTATATATAACAGCTGTAATCCCTAGAGGCCATTTAGTACAATTGAGAGACACATAGACAGTAAACATGGAAAAGACAGACAACAAAAAATTAATAGCACATGCAACTGAGATGTGAACTGTTGTGTTTTTAGCACACACAGCCACGCTTCGAATCCTGCCAGTGGTAGTAGTCTGCATACAGAATCATACCCCACAACTGTACAGATATGTCCAGAATGTCTATTAAAGTGGCCCATATCTATTGCCTATCAATCTGTCCCCCTGGGAAATCAGTGGGATGATCCCAGATGTATAGGCAGCAAACAGGAAATACAACTGACACACATCTATGACAACAAACCTGGCACATTAACAACTCCCCAATACCTTATGTGACTAAGAAGCCACGTATGTCCCATTTACACCACAAATTGTTAAGATGTGGTCAGAGTCTGTACAGTAACAGAGTGAGATGTATGTGCATAAGAGTAATATGGAACCTGGTACTGTGTGTAGGAACATTCAGGTAGTGCTAATAAACATTCCTCCCACGGGTCTGTCAGATACCAACACTGTGCCCAGAAATACAAGAATGATATGCAGTCGCTCTGAATAATGAGGTATTAGACATCACTGTCAGCCACACTGTCCTACAACATATAACTGTCTAGGAATTCTGTATAAGAGTGTTGTTATACAAGGTCAGAATGCATAAGCACAGGGGATTAATAAAACAGAAAGCAGATTGGAGATATACAGCAATATCAATATAGCAGACACAACTGTGATGGACAGTGTTTAAGTTCTAGCAGACACAGCCATGATCTGAATCCTGGGAGTGGAAGTAGACTGCATACAGATTCATACCCCACAACTGTACACATGAGGCCAGAATGTCCATATGTGCCCATATCTGCTGCCTGTCCCCCTAGTAAGTCTGTGGGATGATCCCAGATGTGTAGCCAGCAAACAGGGAATACAAGTGATTGTCAACCATCATGAGAACACACCTGTCATTGTAGCTTCCCCCTAAACTGTTAGGAGAGTAATATTTCAAGTATGTCCTATCTACACTCCCATGTTGTCAAGCTGTGACCAGAGTGTGTACAGTAACAGAGTGAGAAGTATGTGCATAATACTAATGTGTAATCTGGTACTTTGTGTGGCAACAGTCAGGTAGTGCTAACAAACATTGCTCCCACAGGTACGTTGGATATGTGCTGAGAAATACAGACCAATATAACCTGTACTGGTATTGTCCACCCTGGTATTGTAGGTGATTGTGAGTGTTGCAGTTTCTCTGAATAATAAAGTATCACTGGTCACTGTCACCCACACTGTGTTACATAATATAACTGTGTAGGAAAGCATGTATATGTGTGTGTCAGGTCACTAAAGGTGGAAGAGGGCAATATTTTAGATATGTCCAGGCACACCAGCATGCGGTCAACACATGGCCAGAGTCTGTGCAGAAAGTGTTGGATAGCATAGTGCAAAACATCAACCTGGAATCCGGGCGTATGTGTACAAACTGTCAGTGTTAACAAACATTCCCTGCACAGGTATACCAGTTAAGAGGTGTATACTGCAAGTAAAACCAGTTCATGTGTAATAATGCCAACAGCTATATCACTGACCAAAATAAGACTATAGGATAGTGTAGTAAGACTTGTAAGGTACAGATAACAGCACTGACTAGGAAAGTAATGTGGACTACAGGAATTTACTACTTGTTAATTGACATCTTTCTCTGCCCCCTTATCTCCAACAATAATTAACATACCCACCCCAACTGGTATGTACTGACTCTGATAATGTCCTATTGTTTGATAAATATTTTAATGGTTCCCATGCATGTGCCATATTGAATTATTCCAACATTGATGGCATGGTGCCATCAACATACCTGCATGCTGTTCTTATTACCACTGTGGTCCCATATATGCATGTGTTTTGTTTAATATGCAATTGTGCCGTATCTGGTGTCTGGGTTAATGGGACTATCTATGCATGCTGTTATACCTGGAATGTGCTGACTATTACTAACCCGTATATGATGATGAAATCTAAACAGTATAGCACACTTGGGAAGGCCGGTCCCAGTGGACCCACCTGTCCCACCTCAGCTGGCCGAGGCAGCGGGTACCAGCATGTCTGGGGCCCAACTCCGGACCTCCCTGTCCATTGGTCCTGCACCACCTTTGGGTGGAACCACCTCAAGGGATGGAGCTCGTCCCCCCTGGGAGTGGGTGCAGACAGGCACTTGTCACCAGTTGCCAGATCGGGGTCGTGGTGCGTAGAGTGATCAACAAGCAGTTCGGTAATCTTCTACACCAGCTCGAGGGCCGCATGTCACAATGTGTCAGCCTTTCTCTGTGGCTCAGCCCCCAGCACAGCCACCTTTAGAGCTGTGAAGGTGCAGTGGTGACTGTCCATGGGTGGGGACCTCAGTCCCACTGTTATCACTAGGGGGCTTGTTCGCTTCCAATATCCCAGCACTCCTCCCCATCAAGGTGTTTACCCCCCACATGTGTCCTATACCGCCCCTGTATGCATCTTGTGAGTCTTGTCTGTTAAACTACTTAACTTACCTTCCCAAATATACCTACTACCCCTCCCCAACATCCCACTCTCACCTGAAAAAAAAAAGGGCAATCTGTTCCCACGAAAAAATCCCGCCCCATATATAGCTGTCCATTTCACACATGTGTCCACTGGACACTTAATCCCATCTAATTGGTATCACAACTTATTATTATTGTCCTCACCACTATCCCAGAGGTTTGAGTGTCCAAGTCAATCTCCAAATTCAGTGCATATGCAGAGCTGTTGCTGTTGAAGAAATGGGCAGCTATGGACCTTCTCTACACCCCTCCTGCACATCCCTAGCTATTTTCCCTACTGTCATTCCCTCTTTGTGCCCCATTTTCACCACTTTCCTAGCGACCATTTTTTTTTTCTTTTAAAGAAATTAGCGGGGGAGTAAGTGGGAGTAAGCATTTTTAAGCAGCAGTAAGCGGGTCTAAGCCTGTTTGCATGGGGTTAAGCACTGCCTACACAGATTAAGCAATTTAGAAGTTAACTGAGTATAAGAAACTGTAACCGGAAGTTAGCAGTGCTTACCGCCACGCAAACATGCGCAAACCCACTTACAACTGCTTTAAAGTGCCTTAATCACTCGGTATCCAACGGCCCATGTTCTACCCAGCAACAAAATATACTGCCTCTGCAAGGCTCAAACCCAGGACACTGCACACAAAGACAAAGTGATTTACCACTAAGCCATGCCAGATATACATAAATCTGATGTCTTCAGAAACATATCATCCAGCCCAGGCATGCAACAGTACAGAGAATGTATACCAACATCTAGATGTATGTCTGTTTGTGTAAATAAATTAATATATACACAGATACAACATATATATATATATATATATATATATATATATATATATATATATATATATATATATATAGAAATATATACATATATTTAGAAATATATACATATATTTAGAAATATATACATATATATATATATATATATATATATATATATATATATATATATATATGTATATATGTATAAATATATATGAATATATATACATGCAAAGGCCTACATTGACACACACACACACACATATATATATATATATATATATATATATATATATATATATATATATATATATATATATATATATATATATATATATGTCTACATATACACAGCAAGCTACATATATGTAAGCAGATATATATCTATGTAGGTATATACGGACATAGTTTTATATATATGTTTTATATACATTCAAAGGGGATCCAGTATCTGTCTGCCTGGGATGACATGCTGGACAAGCCACGCTGCTTCGCAAGGGATGGCTTGCACCTGTCACCCCTGGGATTCCGGATATTGGCAAAGGCTCTTGCCACCCCCATAGTGCCTTTTTTAGGCAAGGCTCAAATTCTAAACCTACCACCCTAGAACACAAAAAAGGAAAAAAACTAAGGGTAATGCTGCTCAATGCCAGAAGTCTAAATCTCAAAATGCACACACTCGAGGCCCTTCTCAGTATGGAGAACATCGATGTCTGTGCTGTGACAGAAACCTGGTTCAAGGCTCCTGAGAGCACCCCAGCGCTATCAGGTTTTACCTCATATCATGCGTGCCGGGGCCAAAATCCGGACAATACCAAGAAAGGAGGGGGGGTATCCATATTCATCAAGGACACCCACACCTCAAGACTGGTGGCAATGCATGATGCATCGGAGACCATCCAGGTGCAATTAACCATAGGCAAGACTGCTCTGCAAATTGTAGCATGTTACAGGCCACCCTCACAAACTCAGGAACCTCACATGGCCTTCCTGAAAACACTAGAGGGATAAATGTATCACCAAACACCATCATACTAGGTGACTTCAATTACCCTAATATAGACTGGGAACACTACTCAAGCCCAAACACCCTAGCCCAAAAGTTCCTGGAATTCATAAACTCAAATGCCATGGAACAACTAGTCACCATCCCCACAAGAGGAGATAACATACTTGATCTCATCATCACGAACATGGGAGCACAATGTTCAACACCGGAAGTATACCCCTCACTGGTGAGATCAGATCACAAACTAATCTCGCTGGAGGTCCTCATCCCACCCCACCTGAAATAAAAAGACCACAGTAAAGAACTTCTCAAAAGCCGACTTCACACTTCTAAAGACTAGTGTGGTCTCCTTTAAGGCCCCGAACCGCGGAAAACAGTACTCAAGCCGCTGAATCACTTACAAATGCCTTCTACCAGCACCTGCAGGACTGCATGGATAAGGCAATCCCAAGCAAAACAAAGACTCTTTGTACCAAAGGCAAGCGTCCAGTCTGGTGGACCCCAGCCATAAACAAACTCTACAACAAAAGGAGGAAGCTACTACAAGATAGAGCAAAATCCTTAAAAGGTAAGACACCCTTGATCACTATAAGTAAAAACTAAGAGCTCTCATAAAATCATCCAAAGCAAATTTCGAGAGAAAAATAGCTAAAGACTCAAAAGACAATCATAAGGCCTTCTTTAGCTATGTTAGAAACCTAGGAGGAAACTCCCAGATATGCTCAGAACTAGTTCAAAATGATGTGAAGATTACTGATCCTACAGACATTGCCAACATACTGGCTGACAGGTTCAGTGCAAACCTCTCCCCCAAAGGAGAGATATCTATACCAAACGATTGCAGCCCCCAAACATCTCCAGCCCAAGTGAGAACTGCTCTCTCCAAAGCAAAACACAGCATCCATGGGACCTGATGGTGTCCCCGGCTGTGTGCTCCACTTAACTCAATGAGGAATTAAACCCACAGCTAGGACAGCTGTTTAATCAAAGTCTTACCTCTGGATACACTCCAGGAGTGGCGCACTGCAACTGTGGTCCCACTTCACAAAGGGTGCCTCCACCGACCCTGGAAATTACCGCCCATTAGCTTGACAAGCCTTATCTGCAAAGCCATGGAGAGGATCATAATGGACCTCATAAATAAAGACATAGGAATTTGCAGACTTTGGATCCAACCCAGTTTGGCTTTGTCAAAGGCAGATCATGCCTTTTAAACTTGGTTGACTTTTTGAAACAGTCACCAAAGCCATTGATGAGGGAAAGGCAGTCCATACAGCCTACCTCGATCTGGCTAAGGCCTTCGATACAATACCCCACTCGGTATCATTGAAAACTCATCAGCTTAAATGTTAACCCATACATCACAAGATGGGTTGCAAACTGGCTGAGTGACAGAACCCACAGGGTCAGAGTTGCTGGCGCCATGTCAGACTCAAAGCCTGTCACAAGTGGTGTCCCACAGGGCTCAGTCCTGGGCCCACTCTTGTTTGGCATCTACTTTTCCAAGTACAAGCAAACACAGGAGGGTTATGGCTGACAAAGTTTGCAGATGACTGCAAACTGGGCCATAGTAGAAAACACATCTGACACAGATATCCTTCAGAAGGGTCTCACAGAAACGGATAACTGGTGCCAGAGCCACGCCTAAAGTTAAATGCCAAAAATGCATAGTCATACCCTTGGAAAAACAAGGTTACCCCTAGCTACCAAATAGGTGGCAATCCACTGAGCACAGAAGAAGTTATCAGGGACCTGGGGACCCAGGTTGATAGTAGTCTGTCATTCGACACCCATGTAGCTAAAGTAGTCAGGAAGACCTTCTACATTGCCCACCTTATCATGAAGGGATTCTCATCTAGATCAAGGAGGTCATAGTCTCCTTTACTCATCACTCATCAGACCAATGATTGAGTACAATGCCCCATTCGAATGTATCTGACCCGACACTTGCAGCAGCTGGAGAGGCCACAAAAGTTCCTCACCAAAAGGATAAAGGGTCTCAAAAATCTGTCCTATGCTGCCCGACTGAAAGAACTCCAGCTCTATTCAGTCGCCACAGCTTGCTCAGAGGTGACCTTTGCCTAACATACAAGGCCATGTCAAACCCAGATTTGATGAATATGCTTCACCTCAAAAATCTAGATCCATCAGAGCCACAAGGGCGGAGACTTAAACCTCGACACGGCTATTAATAGGACGTGCTGGAGGATAGATTCATCACCCAAAGACTCTATGCTGTGGAACAAAATCCCGGTACATGTGAGGCAGAGCACTCTGGCCTTGTTCAAGAGAAATCTTGACCAATGGATGGGAGATCGCAGATATACCCCAGGGATTACCTCAGTGTCACTGCTCGACAGAGGCACAGCAAAATAATGGGTATAGTTCCCCATACTAAAGGGGTGGCGTAAGCCACAAAACGATGGGCTAGGCTTGTAAATGCCCTCGGGCAGATAGCCTAGTATGAACCTATGAACCTATGAACCTATGTAAGCAGATATATATATATCCATATAGGTATATATGGACATACATGTGTAGATATCAATGGGAGATTAAATCATAAATGTCCACATGCACCATTAATGCAGTTGAGAGGCCCCAAACAATATACGTCTTGTACAAATAGGTATACCCACCCCCACAGCCAAACACGTCCACCCTGCAATACACTACCAAGTGTTGCAGGTCCCATAACCAGGTCCTGACATGACATGGGCACAAGATGTTAACAGTACTACATCCCACCTGTATGATGTCAGGCTGGTAGTGGTAACATATCATGCAGTACAGTCTGGCTCCCATCGGAAATGTAAAATGTGGAAGCTATCAACAACCCCAGGATACATATACACAGACACATATATGCACATACAGATATACAGACACACATATGTATATATATATATATATATATATATATATATATATATATAGATATATATATATATATATATATAGATATATATATATATATATATATATATATATATATATATATATATATATATATATACATATATAGATAGATATACATGTAACTACCCATACACACACAGAGAAATGTACAGTAAGATACTCATGTAGAAGGTGCACACAATATGCAACAGCCACTATGCCTACAGTTAACACCTTAACAACTGGACACTGGATGAGCCACCCATACAAATGACATATGTTGCCTGCAACATATACCCACAGAGAGGTCATAGGATAAAACACCACACACAGGTTTGCAGAAATGGAATGCCTTTATCTGTGTACTATTACAGATGTATATGTCATGTCATATAGCTGTTCAGACATTGACATCCATATAAACAGAGTAATGCAACTGTGAAACAGTTATACTAATGCAGTAGTCTGGAAAGGTCCACAACTGATGCTGTCCAGGCCAAGCCCTTTAAATCATACAATAGTAATAAGAGACAGGGCCACAGGATACCACCCAATCAGCAGTAAGTGATGCAGGTGTATAGTCCAGCAGCCGCTCTCTACACTCTGTGCAAAATCTCTAGGTGGTACAGACCTCAGTTGGCCAAATGGGATGTAACTGATATATAACAAGGCATAACTGACACCATCACAGGCACACTGGCAAACAGAACAGTCTGTATGGCAGGAGGCAGTAGGCCTGGAGTAACCCACTTTATGTAAGTAATGTCAAGATAGGTGAAATGTATGGTACTGTATATCCAGATACCTTATGGCAGCTCACCCCTGATACCCCACATTTTGTAACAGCCTAGGTTATGTATGGCGCATCCCCGCCAGACTCAATAATACAGGGCCATATACCACTGTTGCATACCCTGGCCTCTGGAGTGCATATGACCACGCATGTATTGTGTAGGTGAAGCCCACAAATATATGGCCCCAGCCCCATCGTATGTGAGGGGGGTACAACAGCAGTGGACTGCTGGCAGGAATGGCAGTGTGGTATACGTATATGTGCATATGTATCACTATCTGTATATGTGTAGACATATAATGCTCTGTATATGTATATAGCTGAGTGTGTATATGCATATCTGTGTACACATACACACCCATCTATATATGCCGATATGTACATGTGTAATTAGCTATATAGATATCTGGATAATCATATGTACATATATATTCACCATATGTCCTGAACATAGGGTGTAGCCCTACCTCAGCCCCTATAGTCCCAACTCCATAGTGCAAGGGGATGTCGGTACATATAGCAGGTATATTAGTAGACTATTGCTACTGTAATAGGGATTGTCTTCACAGACATGGTGTGTGTGGGAGGTCACATCTGCTTTTCACATGTGTGCCATTGGCTACTGACAGACACCCTAAGGACATCATAGTACAGTACCGCTGCAAGCACATAATGCTCCTGTGGACTACAGCAGAGATATTAGCCAATAGATGTGGACATTCTGACACAGACTGTACAGTCCAGAGGTATACACAGAACCCCTTAGTGCAGAACATGTGGACCAAGCTTGACAATATGGATGTTAACAGCCATGCAGATGGGTATAACACATAACAACTGGTAAACATTTGCCGCCATAGAGTATGCATTCACACACCCATATCTGTTCTGACACATAATAACTGCTGGTGCAGAGGTGCCATGGCCACATACCACCCACTAGATATTGACATACATCTGTACAGCATCTCACCACTCCTTCTGACATATCATGACTGTTACGGGAGGCCCGGCAGCAGTACATCTGGCAAGTATCTGTACATGACATCTCACTGGGTAAGTACACTAAGCTGCTAGGCATGTACCACAGCACTGTGCAGGCTACAGGCAGACTGGCTCAACACTGGCCTAACTCTCCTATGGGGGAATGCACATGTACCTGCATATATAGCAGTCTCTACAGGCATGTCACAGCACAGGGTAAGATACACCTGTGTGGAAGTGCATAACCACAACCAATGTGAACACAGCCACAGCCACATATGGTAAGCTAGCATAATATTACAGTATATGGACTATCTGTTCAACATCATCCTCATATGTGCCGCTCACACACTAACCCTACATATATTTGGCTACTACACAGTGTGGTCTGATACCTGTCTGTGGTATGGGACATGTGTGTGCATGGCCGTACAAACATGTAAGCCAATAAGGTAACATACAGTGGAGCAGCATACAACATCAGATAGGACAGGACCTACGACAATGACATCTACCACAGTCTGTACACAGGACAATGTACATATTGACAATATACACACTGTTGACATTCACCATAAGTACACAAACCTCAGTACTGTAAAAACAACCACAGAATGTCCAGGGTATGTCATCAAATATAACCCCTACTGTATATAACATGTGTAGCAGTCTGATATCTCACTGGCTTGTTATCAGATATGATGATACTAATTTTGGTGTACAGCACATATGCACCTCTTAATGCATGACATATGTACAAAGGATGACAGAGTTGTGGCTGGAAGCACATACACAGGGCCAATATTGACATGTTGCTGTGATAACATTTTGCATTTACTATTGTAACAGGGTCTGTCGCAAAATATGTCCGATAAGGGATATGAAGTCAGTAACTGTCCCAGCTCTGAACACTTACAGACTGCAATCCTCATACTACTTTCTGCAGTTCACAGATACATGCACTATAGGTAACACATGAAACCAAAGGCACCACACACTGCCCAGTCTGCAGATGACCCTAGAGATGGGGAGTCCTCATAAACATAGAACTGACATGACAGGTATTAGTGCATGTAGGGCAGCCATATTCTCACACACCCTGTTAAACCATTACTCCGAATGCAGTATAGCAGCACTTACAGTCTGTAGTCAGATCAGGCACATCCCCCTCCTGTGTGTTGCCCTGTTTCCACAGTGTATGTTGTCAGAGGTAAATCCCTAATCCATCTGAGATGCTGTTTGCCAAACAACAGATCGAGTTCCTGCTCACAGTGAATGAAAAGGCCCAACACCAACATGATGTTCCTAGATACTGGAGTGTATTTCCATGCAACTGGCTATGGGAATGTTACCACAGCTGTTCCACATGCAATCAGCTAGGGGAGGGCTGCAATTCATGCAGAGGCCATCAGCTGATCATGAGCATCACTTAAAATGCACATGCTGCTGCCTAAGCAAAGCAGATGCAGGTCTCCACATCCACCAGTGAGGGAGTGAGAAAGGCAGACAGAGGCAATGACAAGTCAGGGAGGGGAGGGAGAGTAAAACTTAAGCATGTTTGTGTCACACACCTACCAGCACAGGGTATCAAACCCCTGATGACTATATAGTATTATCACATTCCTATGCAGTAATTGGATGTGCCACATAGGTTACCTGCTGTGGAGTTCTCAGAACATATATGTGATGGTGAGTGACATCTGCAACAGGGCTATAGTAGCTGAAGTAGGTGAAATACACATGCCTGTCCGCATGAACAGGTGCCAGCGTCAACACAGCCACACTCTCACAGAGACGCACACACACTGACACACTTGGCAGGGCCAGGGATACAGTTCATCACTAGTGAGATTGCCACAACACATTACTGTGCAGGTATCACATGCACCACACAGGTCATACGGAGGTTATACGGGCAAAGGGTATGTAGAGGGGCCTGACATCAGACAGCATGCTTCAGTATGCCACTGGGGTTGTAGTGAATGCGGATGTGATCATACGCATCATACAACACACACACAGAGTGCCAGTACTGACATGCATGGGTGCATTTCTGCATGGGTATAGGTTCATAGGTTCATAGGTTAGTACTAAGCTAACTGCCCTTGTGAGCCATTTTAAGCCTAGCCAATTATCCTCTGTGAGATTCAAACCCTGTACCTTGTGTTTGTAAGGCAAACACCTTAACCATTAGGCTACCCTCCCAACCATGGATGGGTATCTGGTGGTCCACTGTGCCAGATGGCTATACAAGGCTAGGTGATGGGTATACCTTGGCATCAGGCCACATGCCAATGGTCTGCATTGTGGCTCAGGGCTGTGGTTTCTGCATTTGCCCACACAGGTGGGTATTGTATCCACCATCCAGTCACCTGGGTGACTATTGTGTGTGGCCAATGCTGTGCATCGCTTGCTGTGTATGTGTTCTTTAGTCCATGACATGGATGGTGTCTGGGATGTGCACTCCTCCCACATGCATGTACAGTGACATGTGGAATTGTACCTGGGGTGTTGGGCCAGTGTTGTGTACACAGATTATCATCAGATGTGCCAGTCTTTGCCACCTGTGGCAGGAACTGGTAATGGACAGCAGGTAACCCTGCACCTACATTGATAACATGCTAATGGCATTCCCTGGTGCCAGTGGCAACTGTTCATACAGGGCATGTTTTCAGAAATGGTATGTCCTTTGTGGGTCATGTGATGGCACCACAGGTGTTGTAGGTGTTCAGTGGGGAACATGAGGAAGGTGCACTGTCTGCATGTATGTGCCTACTGGACAGATAGACAGGGTGACATGCCCTCTGTAGCCCACTGCAATCACTCCATAGTTGCTATCAGTGGCCAATATGCAGTCTACTACACACATATTGGCTGTTGCCTCGGCATGTGTGTGTGTGTGTGTGTGTGTGTGTGTGTGTGTGTGTGTGTGTGTGTGTGTGTGTGTGTGTGTGTGTGTGTGTGTATGAGACATGGGTTGAAATTGTGCTCTGGGTAATACTGAGGTTGCTAACTGTAATTGAATGTCCTTGATGTCACATGATGGGTATGGATTTGCACCCCAGCCTCATGGCTATTCCACATCTGTTAACCCTGTACAGTAGACATTGTGATATATACTAGGGCCATCATATAAGAAATTTGCAAAATCCACTCCCTATTGGGCCCAGGTGTTACACACCACACCCACCTCAAGACAAGATACGAGCTACAAACACACAACTGGGATTGTAGTGAATGCGGATGTGATCATACGCATCATACAACACACACACAGGGTGCCAGTACTGACATGCATGGGTGCATTTCTGCATGGGTATAGGTTCATAGGTTCATACTAAGCTAACTGCCCTTGTGAGCCATTTTAAGCCTAGCCAATTATCCCCTGTGAGATTCAAACCCTGTACCTTGTGTTTGTAAGGCAAACACCTTAACCATCAGCCACCCTCCCAACCATGGATGGGTATCTGGTGGTCCACTGTGCCAGATGGCTATACAAGGCTAGGTGATGGGTATACCTTGGCATCAGGCCACATGACAATGGTCTGCATTGTGGCTCAGGGCTGTGGTTTCTGCATTTGCCCACACAGGTGGGTATTGTATCCACCATCCAGACACCTGGGTGACTATTGTGTGTGGCCAATGCTGTGCATCGCTTGCTGTGTATGTGTTCTTTAGTCCATGACATGGATGGTGTCTGGGATGTGCACTCCTCCCACATGCATGTACAGTGACATGTGGAATTGTACCTGGGGTGTTGGGCCAGTGTTGTGTACACAGATTATCATCAGATGTGCCAGTCTTTGCCACCTGTGGCAGGAACTGGTAATGGACAGCAGGTAACCCTGCACCTACATTGATAGCATGCTAATGGCATTCCCTGGTGCCAGTGGCAACTGTCCATACAGGGCATGTTTTCAGACATGGTATGTCCTTTGTGGGTCATGTGATGGCACCACAGGTGTTGTAGGTGTTCAGTGGGGAACATGAGGAAGGTGCACTGTCTGCATGTATGTGCCTACTGGACAGATAGACAGGGTGACATGCCCTCTGTAGCCCACTGCAATCACTCCATAGTTGCTATCAGTGGCCAATATGCAGTCTACTACACACATATTGGCTGTTGATTCGGCATGTGTGTGTGTGTGTGTGTGTGTGTGTGTGTGTGTGTGTGTGTGTGTGTGTGTGTGTGTATGAGACATGGGTTGAAATTGTGCTCTGGGTAATACTGAGGTTGCTAACTGTAATTGAATGTCCTTGATGTCACATGATGGGTATGGATTTGCACCCCAGCCTCATGGCTATTCCACATCTGTTAACCCTGTACAGTAGACATTGTGATATATACTAGGGCCATCATATAAGAAATTTGCAAAATCCACTCCCTATTGGGCCCAGGTGTTACATACCACACCCACCTCAAGACAAGATACGAGCTACAAACACACAGCAGTCATGTCTGGGAGTAGAACCCAACCCTAATTAACTAGTTTATTACACTACAGCACTATGCAATTATAGTACATGCCACGGAGATTACTAAAGTACTCATTTCCCAAAGGTGTATATCACATTGGATGACATCTGCAGGATTGCAAAAGTAGGACAATCGAATTGTAGTGAGTGTGGCTAGGCTAAAATGCATTGCTCCCTACAGACAGTGACAGATTCAAAAACCATTCACAACCAACATGTGTGTGTATAGAACCCCTAACAGAGATCTATATCACACTACAACATGAAGCTGTTATAGGATGCACCACGTGGATTACTGGTGAGCTCCCTACCCAAAGGTGTATTTCACAATGAATGACATCAGCAGGATTGCCAAAGTCGGGCATTTGACATGTACTCAGTGTGATTAGCCTAAAATGCATTGCTCCCTACACAGACATTGAAACACACACAAAACATCCACAACTGACATGTGCAGGTATAGAAGCCCTAATACAGGTCTACATCACACTACCGCAGTACGCAGTTATGGCACATGCTACAGAGATTACTGGGCTACATCCTTCCCAGAGGCATATTTCTAGGAGGATAACATCAGCAGCCTTGCCAAAGTAGAGCATACAAATTGTATGGAGTGTGACTACCCTAAAAAGCATTGCTCTCTACAGAGACAGACACACACACACACACAGTTGCCAAAGCTGGGTTTAGAACTTCTACATGTTGTAGTGTGGTATAGACCTCTGTTAGGGGTTCTATACCCACACATGTCGGTTGTGAATGGTTTTTGAATCTGTCACTGTCTGTATAGGGAATACTATATCACACTACCGCAGTACACAGTTATGGGACACGCCCCAGAGATTACTGACATGCAACTTTTCCAGAGGTGTATTTCTAGGTGGATGACATCAGTAGCCTTACCAAAGTAGAGTATTTAAATTGTAGGGGGTGTGACTACCCTAAAAAGCATTGTCTTCTACACAGACAGACCCACACACAGTTGCCAAGGCTGGGGTTAGAACTCCTACCTATTATATCACACTACAACAGTATGCAGTTATGGGACATGCCATGGAGATTACGAGGGTACAACTTTCCCAGAGGTGTATTTCTAGGTGGATGACATCAGCAGCCTTACCAAAGTAGAGCATTTAAATTGTAGGGGAGAATTTAAATTGTAAGGGGTGTGACTAACCTAAAAAGCATTGCTTTTTACACAGACAGAGTCAGACAAATACATATGCAAACACACACAGTTGCCAAGGCTGGGGTTAGAACTCCTAACTAATACTACAGCAGTATGCAGTTATGGGACACACCACAGAGATTATTGGGCAAAATCTCTCACAAGGGTGTATTTCACAGTGGATGAGCTCAGCATGATTGTCATAGTGGGGCTATGGGGCAGGCAGTGTGCGAGCATGGGCCATAACCCATTCATCTAGGAGTTGGCACCCCACATGTGGGCACAACCTGGGTCATATTTCACAGGTATGTGTATACAGCTGCTGGATGACTACTTCCTTGAACAGTCATGTTGCACAGCTGGCACGTGCACCACATACTCTGTAATGCTGACCGATACCGGTGGCTAGTATCTGTAGTGAGTGACATCTGACCCTCATGTGGTTGTAGCCATTTGGCTGTGTGCTGGGTTGGACAGGCCTAGATGGCTCCTTATCACAGTCACCCAAATCCACACATCTATGTACGCCTTCCTTTGGCTTATTATAGTGTGTTGTCCTTACATATATGCCTGTATTCCTATCCACTGTGTGTGCAAAGTATGAGTGGTGCATACTGAGGAGTGTCTCTACTAACACCTACGGCTGCCAGATATGTCTGGTCCACTGGTGATTGCAGACATGGCCTTCATGTGTTTAAGTGTGTGAGCATGCCCAGTATGACCTTTCAGTATGTTGTTGACTGACTTTGCCTTCATTTCTCTGTGTGTGTGGACATGTCCAGTATGGCCGTCTGTATTGAAAGTGTGGATTGAGTCCAGGTAGTCAGTACTGCAATGCTGACCTTTGTGTTGTTCACCTAGGTAGCGTGCTGTCTCTGCAGGGTATCCATCGATCCTTTGGCATTGACAGTTACTACATTTCTGCATAGGATGGGGGGGTACACCTGACTATTTTTACATTTCTACATAGGACTAGGGGGCACACCTGACTGTTACTATATTTCTACGAAGGATGGGGGGCACACCTGACTTTTCTACATTTCTACACAGGATTGGAGGGGGCACACCTGACTGTTACTACATTTCTACATAGGATGGGGGGCACCTGACTATTTCTACATTTCTACACAGGATTGGGGGAGCACACCTGACACTTGTACACATTTACTAGGACTGTACTGGTATGTCAGGTACTCCATTTCAGTCTGTAGTCTTACCTATCATGCTGACTAGAGGCATACCAGTGTACTACAGATCTTAGCTTTTAATTACCTACATATAAGTTTCTGACTTCCTACCCTTTAGAACTGACATCCCACTGCCTGACCTGCTGTAGTCTGTCTGTGTAGGCCAGGGGGGGCTACCCATAGGCCTCATTCAGAGGCCATAGTACAGCCTTTGTTTGTGTTTGTCTACACTTGTCCTGCTGGCTGTGACTGTTGTGTGAACCCCCCTGACTGGCATGTGTGAGTCACTTACCTTGTGGGTGTCCCAGTATTGAGGGGGCTGCTGCAGAGCTGTCTATGTCGGATGCACATAGTACACTCCCTATACATGGTTAAGCACAGGCAAGTGTAATGTTTGGCATCCCTTTTACTGTAAGTGAGAGTCAGAGAGAGGTGTTATTCCCTGGGTCCCTCCTGTGTCAGTGTATGTGCTATGCGTTGCCTCTTTGCCAAGGCCAGGGCATACTGGGCATGCCTCCTTCTGCCTAATGGGGCAGACTCAGGTTGTTGCTCCTCCAAGTCACTCTGTGCCTGTGCAGGCCTTGGCAATGGTGGAGGGCTATGTGAACCTGCCCTGTACTGTTCCTGCTGCAGCTTTTTCTGCAGGATCATATTGTGTAGCATGGCACATACAAGGACAATTTGGGTACATGTAGCTGGTGAGTACCTCAAGGCCCACCGGATGTGTTCAAGCACCGTAATCATGACTTGAGCATCCCAAACACATGCTCTACTATAATTCTGGTCTGTGCGTGTGCCTCATTATGGAGTTCTTGTTCAGGTGTGTGTGCATTTCTGATGGGTGTAATCAGCCACAGCTCCAGTGCATATCCAGCATCCCCCACTAGGTAACCGTCAGGGATGTCCCCATTGGCAAATCACTGGTACAGCTGCACCAGATGCCAGATGTGGGAATTGTGATAACTTCCAGAGCAGCCAGCACACACATTCATTATTATGCCCTGGGCATCGCACACGACCTGGCAGTTGATGGAGGGTAAGCCCTTGCCGTTGATGTAGACCCTACCCAACTCACTGGGTGGTGCTTTGATGCATATGAGCATGCAGTCTATAGCACCCACTACATCTGGGTATTCTGCTATTTGATGGAGCAGTTGCATATTGCTGGCCAACGCTTCATGAGTGTTAGGGAAATATACGTGCTCAGCAACATGTGCTGACATGGCATCCAAGAACTGGTGGAGTACCCTGGATTTTGATGCCTGTGAAATCCCCATCATATCCCCAGCTGGCCTTTGGAAGGTACCTGTAGCTAGTATTCGTAGGCCTACACATACCTTGGTATCCACTGGGATGGGTTCCCCTCTGTTAGTTTTGTGTGTCAGGCGTGGCCGGCACAGCTCAACAATTTGCTGTAGGAGGTCCCTGTCCACCCTATAGCACTCCACTATCTCCAGCTCATGTAGCCCCTGGTAGGTTACCCTGGGTCTGTACACTCTTCTCCGTCTCCTCACTGTGGGTTAGTCAACAGCATTCTCATCCTCACCATCCTCAGCCTCTTCCACAAGTTGTTGTATGATAGCTACTGCAGCCCCTATCATTTTGCTGTTGTGACTGTTAAAAGCTCCCCGCTTGTTTACACCGGTGGTGTAGAGTGTGTGAAAAAACAGAGGGAAAGGTGTTTGCATAGTTTATAGTAGTGTGCTGGGCTGGGCTGCTGCCTGTGTAATTGGATGATTCTGATACATTTCACCTGCCAGCTATGCTAGTTCTCCTTGATTACCTTCCTACTGCTGTTTTCCCTTCCCATTGCATTCCTGTTTAAGCCCGGGTGCATGCCGCACAGAGTGCTCACATGTGCACACTGCTGCTATTTCCTGGTTTAACTTCTTTTTTCTTTCTGTAAAACCTAGTGCGTGGCGCGCATACTCACTTAGGCTTTGTAAAGAGTGCTAAGCAGGTTTAGAAACACCCCCTAGCTTATCTGTGCTAAGGTAGGAGCAAACCCGAGCCACAGCACTCCAATCTGCTTTCAGTATGCCTGACACCCCCCCATGATGTCACCTAACACCTAGGCTTGCACCAAGCTATTCCTACTCTTACACTGTTGGGACATGTCTCACATGCTGGGATTCACTATCCTTCCCCTCATTTGCATAGGATTGCCTGCTAATGCATAGTTATATGTCTCACACTGAGCCTCCCCCCTTAGCAACCACTACTCACTGGCCATGTTGTCTTCTTCCTGCCATAGACTTGCATGGCAGAATACTGATTTTAGTTAGATTGCTTAATTTAGATTCATTTTGTTATTTTCCCCCGATCCCGTTTGTGTGCCGCTGCCCTATGCTTAAACAGCCGAGATCGGCTAAAAAAAATAAAAGTATATTTTTGTGGTTTTTTTACTGTTTGCAATGCCAATGGCCCTATACTTGGCCATTGGCATGCTTGCAACATAATATGCAGCCTTTCATTGAAGCTGTCACAGCTCCGTTATGGATTTTGCAGAAATGTACTCGGTTACTAACCGAGTACATTTCTGCAGATAGCACTAGTCCTGCATGGATGGTTGCAAGCTTCGTGGATTGCAAAATCACTTCATTTGCATAGATTTCTCCTGCAATTGGGGTGATTTGCATACAAGGGCTTAGTCCATGCAGGATTAGTGCAGGAGTGCTCATGCACACCCCTGCATGCTGTTCCTGGATTGCACGGCAGACATGTTGCATGCTTGAGCTCCTGCACCGATCATGCACACCGTGCAAGCTATAGAGAATCTGGGAGAATGTATTGGCTAATGAGCAGGATTTGAAATAATTCACTAAGGAAATTATTTAGTACAAACTTTATTTCTGTCACTAAACAGAAAACTAAATAAAATTTATGTAACTGAACAGTAAATTACACTAAAATAGAAAACTAAATAAACTAATTGTAATTGAACAGTAAATCACACTAAAACAGAAAACTAAGTAAACTCTATTTAACTAGAATATGAAATTAGACAATGCATTTAAAGAAAAAGGTATACATCACGGAGAAAAGAGAAAACTTTATCCTGCCTTCAGTCTTGACTGAGAAGCCCCGTTGCAGTCAGACAGGAGTCTTCATAGGGAAAACAGCCCTGGGCAGTGCGTCCACTCCACAGGTGAGGCTTCTGCCTGAGTGCAGGGAGCCCCAGCTATATATAACCAAATTGCTTACCACAAGTCATGAGAATCAGTACTTTCCCAGTGTAGGCTGGCTCTTGCTAGATCATTATGTGGTGTTGGCCACCCACCCCAGAAGAAACAGCAATTCCTGCCAAATACAATGATTTTGCAAGTTTCAAGTATTACACTGAAATATTCCAATGACTTTGCAAGTTTTATTACTGTACTGGAATATCCCAGCACACATACACATGCAAGACATATTTCGTAATCAAATGTAGTGACTTTGCTGAAATCACTAAACTGTTCTGGAACACAGCATCATCTCTATGCCTACTGACACTTCCAGAATATAGCATTACTTCATAAGTCAAGGAAGAAATAAAGAAAATAAAGAGAATGTCGAGATATAGTGAGGCAGCTGTCAAATAATCACACTCACTCAATGTACACCTCTTTTATATCACATTCGTATCACAACAATGAACTCAGAATCTTGTATTTACTTATTTATTTATGTGCAGTTTGTTAATCAGGAAAGTCCACTGGGACAGAATGAGGCCATTTGCAATGGAGGCCCAGGGAGAAAAGCTCCATATGCAATTATTACAAAGCTAATATCAACAAAGTTAACAAGTACAATACAATTTTCAAACACTACTAAAACACACAAATATAGAACACAGAATGACAACATTTGAGCAACACAGTAATATAGAAGACAGAATAATAACATTTGATCAACACGGTAATATAGAAGACAGAATAATAACATTTGAGCAAGGTGTTGTAACATAGCATTGAATGAAATTAAAACATACGTATTTTGGACTACATAAGTATAATTTGGAGTGCAGGCACTTATGCATGCAAAAGTTTCATGAGGTGAGAAAGGAAAAGGAGAGGGAGTGGAAATGAAATGAAGGAGTCACTAGGGTGAGTTATGAGAAAGGAAAAGAGGAGAGGAGTGGTAATGGAATGGGAGTCACTAGGGTGAGTTATGAGAGAGGAAAAAGGGAGAGGGAGTGGAAATGAAATGAAGGAAATCACTATGGTGAGTTATGAGAAAAGAAAAGGGAGAGGGAGTGGAAATGAAATGAAAGGAGTCATTAGGGTGAGTTATGAGAAAGGAAAAGGAGAGGAGTGGAAATGAAATGAAGGAGTCACTAGGGTGAGTTATGAGAAAGGAAAAAGGGAGAGGAGTGGAAATGAAATGAAGGAGTCACTAGGGTGAGTTATGAGAAAGGAAAAAGGGAGAGGAGTGGAAATGAAATGAAGGGAGTCACTAGGGTGAGTTATGAGAAAGGAAAAGGAGAGGAGTGGAAATGAAATGAAGGAGTCACTAGGGTGAGTTATGAGAAAGGAAAAGGGAGAGGAGTGGAAATGAAATGAAGGAGTCACTAGGGTGAGTTATGAGAAAGGAAAAGGGAGAGGAGTGGAAATGAAATGAAGGAGTCACTAGGGTGAGTTATGAGAAAGGAAAAAGGGAGAGGAGTGGAAATGAAATGAAGGAGTCACTAGGGTGAGTTATGAGAAAGGAAAAAGGAGAGGGAGGAAATGAAATGAAGGAGTCACTAGGGTGAGTTATGAGAAAGGAAAAGGAGAGGGAGTGGAAATGAAATGAAGGAGTCACTAGGGTGAGTTATGAGAAAGGAAAAAGGAGAGGAGTGGAAATGAAATGAAGGAGTCACCAGGGTGAGTTATGAGAAAGGAAAAAGGGAGAGGAGTGGAAATGAAATGAAGGAGTCACTAGGGTGAGTTATGAGAAAGGAAAAGGAGAGGAGTGGAAATGAAATGAAGGAGTCACTAGGGTGAGTTATGAGAAAGGAAAAAGGAGAGGGAGGAAATGAAATGAAGGAGTCACTAGGGTGAGTTATGAGAAAGGAAAAAGGAGAGGAGTGGAAATGAAATGAAGGAGTCACTAGGGTGAGTTATGAGAAAGGAAAAAGGGAGAGGAGTGGAAATGAAATGAAGGAGTCACTAGGGTGAGTTATGAGAAAGGAAAAAGGGAGAGGAGTGGAAATGAAATGAAGGAGTCACTAGGGTGAGTTATGAGAAAGGAAAAGGGAGAGGAGTGGAAATGAAATGAAGGAGTCACTAGGGTGAGTTATGAGAAAGGAAAAGGAGAGGAGTGGAAATGAAATGAAGGAGTCACTAGGGTGAGTTATGAGAAAGGAAAAGGAGAGGAGTGGAAATGAAATGAAGGGAGTCACTAGGGTGAGTTATGAGAAAGGAAAAGGGAGAGGGAGTGGAAATGAAATGAAGGAGTCACTAGGGTGAGTTATGAGAAAGGAAAAAGGGAGAGGAGTGGAAATGAAATGAAGGAGTCACTAGGGTGAGTTATGAGAAAGGAAAAGAGGGAGTGGAAATGAAATGAAGGAGTCACCAGGGTGAGTTATGAGAAAGGAAAAAGGAGAGGAGTGGAAATGAAATGAAGGAGTCACTAGGGTGAGTTATGAGAAAGGAAAAGGGAGAGGAGTGGAAATGAAATGAAGGAGTCACTAGGGTGAGTTATGAGAAAGGAAAAGGAGAGGGAGTGGAAATGAAATGAAGGAGTCACTAGGGTGAGTTATGAGAAAGGAAAAGGAGAGGGAGGAAATGAAATGAAGGAGTCACTAGGGTGAGTTATGAGAAAGGAAAAAGGAGAGGGAGTGGAAATGAAATGAAGGAGTCACTAGGGTGAGTTATGAGAAAGGAAAAAGGGAGAGGAGTGGAAATGAAATGAAGGAGTCACTAGGGTGAGTTATGAGAAAGGAAAAGGAGAGGAGTGGAAATGAAATGAAGGAGTCACTAGGGTGAGTTATGAGAAAGGAAAAGGAGAGGAGTGGAAATGAAATGAAGGAGTCACTAGGGTGAGTTATGAGAAAGGAAAAGGGAGAGGGAGTGGAAATGAAATGAAGGAGTCACTAGGGTGAGTTATGAGAAAGGAAAAGGAGAGGAGTGGAAATGAAATGAAGGAGTCACTAGGGTGAGTTATGAGAAAGGAAAAGGGAGAGGAAATGAAATGAAGGAGTCACTAGGGTGAGTTATGAGAAAGGAAAAGGGAGAGGGAGTGGAAATGAAATGAAGGAGTCACTAGGGTGAGTTATGAGAAAGGAAAAGGGAGTGGAAATGAAATGAAGGAGTCACTAGGGTGAGTTATGAGAAAGGAAAAAGGAGAGGGAGTGGAAATGAAATGAAGGAGTCACTAGGGTGAGTTATGAGAAAGGAAAAGGAGAGGGAGTGGAAATGAAATGAAGGAGTCACTAGGGTGAGTTATGAGAAAGGAAAAGGAGAGGAGTGGAAATGAAATGAAGGAGTCACCAGGGTGAGTTATGAGAAAGGAAAAAGGAGAGGAGTGGAAATGAAATGAAGGAGTCACTAGGGTGAGTTATGAGAAAGGAAAAGGAGAGGGTGGAGGAAATGAAATGAAGGAGTCACTAGGGTGAGTTATGAGAAAGGAAAAAGGAGAGGAGTGGAAATGAAATGAAGGAGTCACTAGGGTGAGTTATGAGAAAGGAAAAGGAGAGGAGTGGAAATGAAATGAAGGAGTCACTAGGGTGAGTTATGAGAAAGGAAAAGGAGAGGAGTGGAAATGAAATGAAGGAGTCACTAGGGTGAGTTATGAGAAAGGAAAAAGGAGAGGAGTGGAAATGAAATGAAGGAGTCACCAGGGTGAGTTATGAGAAAGGAAAAGGAGAGGGAGTGGAAATGAAATGAAGGAGTCACTAGGGTGAGTTATGAGAAAGGAAAAGGAGAGGGAGGAAATGAAATGAAGGAGTCACTAGGGTGAGTTATGAGAAAGGAAAAAGGGAGAGGGAGGAAATGAAATGAAGGAGTCACTAGGGTGAGTTATGAGAAAGGAAAAAGGAGAGGGAGTGGAAATGAAATGAAGGAGTCACTAGGGTGAGTTATGAGAAAGGAAAAAGGAGAGGAGTGGAAATGAAATGAAGGAGTCACTAGGGTGAGTTATGAGAAAGGAAAAGGAGAGGGAGTGAAATGAAATGAAGGAGTCACCAGGGTGAGTTATGAGAAAGGAAAAGGAGAGGAGTGGAAATGAAATGAAGGAGTCACTAGGGTGAGTTATGAGAAAGGAAAAGGAGAGGGAGTGGAAATGAAATGAAGGAGTCACTAGGGTGAGTTATGAGAAAGGAAAAGGAGAGGAGTGGAAATGAAATGAAGGAGTCACTAGGGTGAGTTATGAGAAAGGAAAAAGGGAGAGGAGTGGAAATGAAATGAAGGAGTCACTAGGGTGAGTTATGAGAAAGGAAAAGGAGAGGGAGTGGAAATGAAATGAAGGAGTCACTAGGGTGAGTTATGAGAAAGGAAAAAGGAGAGGAGTGGAAATGAAATGAAGGAGTCACTAGGGTGAGTTATGAGAAAGGAAAAGGGAGAGGGAGTGGAAATGAAATGAAGGAGTCACTAGGGTGAGTTATGAGAAAGGAAAAGGGAGAGGGAGTGGAAATGAAATGAAGGAGTCACTAGGGTGAGTTATGAGAAAGGAAAAGGAGAGGAGTGGAAATGAAATGAAGGAGTCACTAGGGTGAGTTATGAGAAAGGAAAAAGGAGAGGAGTGGAAATGAAATGAAGGAGTCACTAGGGTGAGTTATGAGAAAGGAAAAGGAGAGGGAGTGGAAATGAAATGAAGGAGTCACCAGGGTGAGTTATGAGAAAGGAAAAGGAGAGGGAGTGGAAATGAAATGAAGGAGTCACTAGGGTGAGTTATGAGAAAGGAAAAAGGAGAGGAGTGGAAATGAAATGAAGGAGTCACTAGGGTGAGTTATGAGAAAGGAAAAAGGAGAGGGAGGAAATGAAATGAAGGAGTCACTAGGGTGAGTTATGAGAAAGGAAAAAGGGAGAGGGAGTGGAAATGAAATGAAGGAGTCACTAGGGTGAGTTATGAGAAAGGAAAAAGGGAGAGGAGTGGAAATGAAATGAAGGAGTCACTAGGGTGAGTTATGAGAAAGGAAAAGGAGAGGAGTGGAAATGAAATGAAGGAGTCACTAGGGTGAGTTATGAGAAAGGAAAAGGAGAGGAGTGGAAATGAAATGAAGGAGTCACTAGGGTGAGTTATGAGAAAGGAAAAAGGGAGAGGAGTGGAAATGAAATGAAGGAGTCACCAGGGTGAGTTATGAGAAAGGAAAAAGGAGAGGGAGGAAATGAAATGAAGGAGTCACCAGGGTGAGTTATGAGAAAGGAAAAAGGGAGAGGGAGTGGAAATGAAATGAAGGAGTCACCAGGGTGAGTTATGAGAAAGGAAAAAGGAGAGGAGTGGAAATGAAATGAAGGAGTCACCAGGGTGAGTTATGAGAAAGGAAAAAGGAGAGGAGTGGAAATGAAATGAAGGAGTCACCAGGGTGAGTTATGAGAAAGGAAAAGGAGAGGAGTGGAAATGAAATGAAGGAGTCACTAGGGTGAGTTATGAGAAAGGAAAAGGGAGAGGAGTGGAAATGAAATGAAGGAGTCACTAGGGTGAGTTATGAGAAAGGAAAAAGGAGAGGGAGTGGAAATGAAATGAAGGAGTCACTAGGGTGAGTTATGAGAAAGGAAAAAGGGAGAGGAGTGGAAATGAAATGAAGGAGTCACTAGGGTGAGTTATGAGAAAGGAAAAAGGAGAGGGAGTGGAAATGAAATGAAGGAGTCACTAGGGTGAGTTATGAGAAAGGAAAAGGGAGAGGAGTGGAAATGAAATGAAGGAGTCACTAGGGTGAGTTATGAGAAAGGAAAAAGGAGAGGGAGGAAATGAAATGAAGGAGTCACTAGGGTGAGTTATGAGAAAGGAAAAGGAGAGGAGTGGAAATGAAATGAAGGAGTCACTAGGGTGAGTTATGAGAAAGGAAAAGGAGAGGAGTGGAAATGAAATGAAGGAATCACTAGGGTGAGTTATAAGTAAGGAAAAAGGGAGAGGGAGTGAAAACGAAATGAAGGAGTCACTAGGGTGAGTTATGAGAAAGGAAAAAGGGAGAGGGAGTGGAACCTAAATGCAGGAGTCACTAGGGTGAGTTATGAGAAAGGAAAAGGAGAGGAGTGGAAATGAAATGAAGGAGTCACTAGGGTGAGTTATGAGAAAGGAAAAAGGGAGAGGAGTGGAAATGAAATGAAGGAGTCACTAGGGTGAGTTATGAGAAAGGAAAAGGGAGAGGAGTGGAAATGAAATGAAGGGAGTCACTAGGGTGAGTTATGAGAAAGGAAAAAGGAGAGGGAGTGGAAATGAAATGAAGGAGTCACTAGGGTGAGTTATGAGAAAGGAAAAAGGAGAGGAGTGGAAATGAAATGAAGGAGTCACTAGGGTGAGTTATGAGAAAGGAAAAGGGAGAGGAGTGGAAATGAAATGAAGGAGTCACTAGGGTGAGTTATGAGAAAGGAAAAAGGAGAGGGAGTGGAAATGAAATGAAGGAGTCACTAGGGTGAGTTATGAGAAAGGAAAAGGAGAGGAGTGGAAATGAAATGAAGGAGTCACTAGGGTGAGTTATGAGAAAGGAAAAGGAGAGGGAGTGGAAATGAAATGAAGGAGTCACTAGGGTGAGTTATGAGAAAGGAAAAAGGGAGAGGAGTGGAAATGAAATGAAGGAGTCACTAGGGTGAGTTATGAGAAAGGAAAAGGAGAGGAGTGGAAATGAAATGAAGGAGTCACTAGGGTGAGTTATGAGAAAGGAAAAGGAGAGGAGTGGAAATGAAATGAAGGAGTCACTAGGGTGAGTTATGAGAAAGGAAAAAGGGAGAGGAGTGGAAATGAAATGAAGGAGTCACTAGGGTGAGTTATGAGAAAGGAAAAAGGAGAGGAGTGGAAATGAAATGAAGGAGTCACTAGGGTGAGTTATGAGAAAGGAAAAAGGGAGAGGGAGTGGAAATGAAATGAAGGAGTCACTAGGGTGAGTTATGAGAAAGGAAAAGGAGAGGGAGTGGAAATGAAATGAAGGGAGTCACTAGGGTGAGTTATGAGAAAGGAAAAAGGAGAGGGAGTGGAAATGAAATGAAGGAGTCACTAGGGTGAGTTATGAGAAAGGAAAAGGAGAGGAGTGGAAATGAAATGAAGGAGTCACTAGGGTGAGTTATGAGAAAGGAAAAGGGAGAGGAGTGGAAATGAAATGAAGGAGTCACTAGGGTGAGTTATGAGAAAGGAAAAGGAGAGGAGTGGAAATGAAATGAAGGAGTCACTAGGGTGAGTTATGAGAAAGGAAAAAGGAGAGGGAGGAAATGAAATGAAGGAGTCACTAGGGTGAGTTATGAGAAAGGAAAAAGGAGAGGGAGTGGAAATGAAATGAAGGAGTCACTAGGGTGAGTTATGAGAAAGGAAAAGGAGAGGAGTGGAAATGAAATGAAGGAGTCACTAGGGTGAGTTATGAGAAAGGAAAAAGGAGAGGGAGGAAATGAAATGAAGGAGTCACTAGGGTGAGTTATGAGAAAGGAAAAGGAGAGGAGTGGAAATGAAATGAAGGAGTCACTAGGGTGAGTTATGAGAAAGGAAAAGGAGAGGAGTGGAAATGAAATGAAGGAGTCACTAGGGTGAGTTATGAGAAAGGAAAAGGAGAGGAGTGGAAATGAAATGAAGGAGTCACTAGGGTGAGTTATGAGAAAGGAAAAGGAGAGGAGTGGAAATGAAATGAAGGAGTCACTAGGGTGAGTTATGAGAAAGGAAAAGGAGAGGAGTGGAAATGAAATGAAGGAGTCACTAGGGTGAGTTATGAGAAAGGAAAAAGGAGAGGAGTGGAAATGAAATGAAGGAGTCACCAGGGTGAGTTATGAGAAAGGAAAAAGGAGAGGGAGTGGAAATGAAATGAAGGGAGTCACTAGGGTGAGTTATGAGAAAGGAAAAAGGGAGTGAGAGTGGAAATGAAAGGAAGGGAGTCACTAGGGTGAGTTATGAGAAAGGAAAAAGGGAGAGGGAGTGGAAATGAAATGAAGGGAGTCACTAGGGTGAGTTATGAGAAAGGAAAAGGGAGAGGGAGTGGGAATGAAATGAAGGGAGTCACTAGGGTGAGTTATGAGAAAGGAAAAAGGTAACAGGAGTGGAATTGAAATGAAGGGAGTAACTATGGTGAGTTATGAGAAAGGAAAATGGAGAGGGAGTGGAAATGAAATGAAGGGAGTCACTAGGGTGAGTTATGAGAAAGGAAAAAGGGAGAGGGAGTGGAAATGAAATGAAGGAAGTCACTAGGGTGAGTTATGAGAAAGGAAAAAGGGAGCGGGAGTGGAAATGAAATGAAAAGAGTCACTAGGGTGAGTTATGAGAAAGGAAAAAGGGAGAGGGAGTGGAAATGAAATGAAGGGAGTCACTAGGGTGAGTTATGAGAAAGGAAAAAGGGAGAGGAAATGAAATGAAGGGAGTCACTAGGGTGAGTTATGAGAAATGAAAAAGGGAGAGGGAGTGGAAATGAAAGGAATCACTAGGGTGAGTTATGAGAAAGGAAAAAGGGAGACAGAGTGGAAATGAGATGAAGGGAGTCACTAGGGTGAGTTATGAGAAAGGAAAAGAGGAGAGGAGTGGAAATGAAATGAAGGAGTCACTAGGGTGAGTTATGAGAAAGGAAAAAGGGAGAGGAGTGGAAATGAAATGAAGGAGTCACTAGGGTGAGTTATGAGAAAGGAAAAGGAGAGGAGTGGAAATGAAATGAAGGAGTCACTAGGGTGAGTTATGAGAAAGGAAAAGGGAGAGGAGTGGAAATGAAATGAAGGAGTCACTAGGGTGAGTTATGAGAAAGGAAAAGGAGAGGGAGTGGAAATGAAATGAAGGAGTCACTAGGGTGAGTTATGAGAAAGGAAAGGAGAGAGTGGAAATGAAATGAAGGAGTCACTAGGGTGAGTTATGAGAAAGAAAAAGGAGAGGGAGTGGAAATGAAATGAAGGAGTCACTAGGGTGAGTTATGAGAAAGGAAAAGGGAGAGGGAGTGGAAATGAAATGAAGGAGTCACTAGGGTGAGTTATGAGAAAGGAAAAGGAGAGGGAGTGGAAATGAAATGAAGGAGTCACTAGGGTGAGTTATGAGAAAGGAAAAGGAGAGGGAGGAAATGAAATGAAGGAGTCACTAGGGTGAGTTATGAGAAAGGAAAAGGAGAGGAGTGGAAATGAAATGAAGGAGTCACTAGGGTGAGTTATGAGAAAGGAAAAGGAGAGGAGTGGAAATGAAATGAAGGAGTCACTAGGGTGAGTTATGAGAAAGGAAAAGGGAGAGGAGTGGAAATGAAATGAAGGAGTCACTAGGGTGAGTTATGAGAAAGGAAAAGGAGAGGGAGTGGAAATGAAATGAAGGAGTCACTAGGGTGAGTTATGAGAAAGGAAAAGGAGAGGGAGTGGAAATGAAATGAAGGAGTCACTAGGGTGAGTTATGAGAAAGGAAAAGGGAGAGGAGTGGAAATGAAATGAAGGAGTCACTAGGGTGAGTTATGAGAAAGGAAAAGGGAGAGGAGTGGAAATGAAATGAAGGAGTCACTAGGGTGAGTTATGAGAAAGGAAAAGGGAGAGGGAGTGGAAATGAAATGAAGGAGTCACTAGGGTGAGTTATGAGAAAGGAAAAGGAGAGGAGTGGAAATGAAATGAAGGAGTCACTAGGGTGAGTTATGAGAAAGGAAAAAGGGAGAGGAGTGGAAATGAAATGAAGGAGTCACTAGGGTGAGTTATGAGAAAGGAAAAGGGAGAGGGAGTGGAAATGAAATGAAGGAGTCACTAGGGTGAGTTATGAGAAAGGAAAAGGGAGAGGGAGTGGAAATGAAATGAAGGAGTCACTAGGGTGAGTTATGAGAAAGGAAAAAGGAGAGGGAGTGGAAATGAAATGAAGGAGTCACTAGGGTGAGTTATGAGAAAGGAAAAGGAGAGGAGTGGAAATGAAATGAAGGAGTCACTAGGGTGAGTTATGAGAAAGGAAAAGGAGAGGGAGTGGAAATGAAATGAAGGAGTCACTAGGGTGAGTTATGAGAAAGGAAAAGGAGAGGAGTGGAAATGAAATGAAGGAGTCACTAGGGTGAGTTATGAGAAAGGAAAAAGGAGAGGAGTGGAAATGAAATGAAGGAGTCACCAGGGTGAGTTATGAGAAAGGAAAAGGAGAGGAGTGGAAATGAAATGAAGGAGTCACTAGGGTGAGTTATGAGAAAGGAAAAGGGAAGAGGAGTGGAAATGAAAATGAAATGAAGGAGTCACTAGGGTGAGTTATGAGAAAGGAAAAGGAGAGTGGAAATGAAATGAAGGAGTCACTAGGGTGAGTTATGAGGAGAAAGAAAGGAGAGGGAGTGAAATGAAATGAAGGAGTCACTAGGGTGAGTTATGAAAGGAAAAGGAGAGGGAGTGGAGTGGAAATGAAATGAAGGAGTCACTAGGGTGAGTTATGAGAAAGGAAAAAAGGAGAGGAGTGGAAATGAAGGAGTTACTAGGGTGAGTTATGAGAAAGGAAGGGAGAGGAGTGGAAATGAAATGAAGGAGTCACTAGGGTGAGTTATGAGAAATGAAAAAAGGGGAGAGGGAGTGGAAATGAAATGAAGGAGTCACCAGGGTGAGTTATGAGAAAGGAAAAAGGAGAGGAGTGGAAATGAAATGAAGGAGTCACTAGGGTGAGTTATGAGAAAGGAGGAGAAAGGGAGTGGAAATGAAATGAAGGAGTCACTAGGGTGAGTTATGAGAAAGGAAAAAGGAGAGGAGTGGAAATGAAATGAAGGAGTCACTAGGGTGAGTTATGAGAAAGGAAAAGGAGAGGAGTGGAAATGAAATGAAGGAGTCACTAGGGTGAGTTATGAGAAAGGAAAAGGAGTGGAAATGAAATGAAGGAGTCACTAGGGTGAGTTATGAAAGGAAAAAGGAGAGGAGTGGAAATGAAATGAAGGAGTCACCAGGGTGAGTTATGAGAAAGGAAAAAGGAGAGGGAGTGGAAATGAAATGAAGGAGTCACTAGGGTGAGTTATGAGAAAGGAAAAGGGAGAGGGAGTGGAAATGAAATGAAGGAGTCACCAGGGTGAGTTATGAGAAAGGAAAAGGAGAGTGGAAATGAAATGAAGGAGTCACTAGGGTGAGTTATGAGAAAGGAAAAGGGAGAGGGAGTGAAATGAAATGAAGGAGTCACTAGGGTGAGTTATGAGAATGTAAAAAGGGAGACAGAGTGGAAATGAAATGAAGGGAGTCACTAGGGTGAGTTATGAGAAAGGAAAAAGGGAGAGGGAGTGGAAATGAAATGAAATGAACGGTGTCACTAGGCTGAGTTACGAGAAAGGAAAAAGGAGAGGGAGTGGAAATGAAATGAAGGGAGTCACTAGGGTGAGTTATGAGAAAGGAAAAAAGGGAGAGTAGAAATGAAATGAAGGAAGTCACTAGGGTGAGTTATGAGAAAGGAAAGGAGAGGGAGTGGAAATGAAATGAAGGAGTCACTAGGGTGAGTTATGAGAAAGGAAAAGGAGAGGGAGTGGAAATGAAATGAAGGAGTCACTAGGGTGAGTTATGAGAAAGGAAAAGGAGAGGGAGTGGAAATGAAATGAAGGAGTCACTAGGGTGAGTTATGAGAAAGGAAAAGGAGAGGGAGTGAAATGAAATGAAGGAGTCACTAGGGTGAGTTATGAGAAAGGAAAAGGAGAGGAGTGGAAATGAAATGAAGGAGTCACTAGGGTGAGTTATGAGAAAGGAAAAAGGGAGAGGAGTGGAAATGAAATGAAGGAGTCACTAGGGTGAGTTATGAGAAAGGAAAAGGGAGAGGAGTGGAAATGAAATGAAGGAGTCACCAGGGTGAGTTATGAGAAAGGAAAAAGAGAGGTAGTGGAAATGAAATGAAGGGAGTCACTAGGGTGAGTTATGAGAAATGAAAAAGGAGAGGAGTGGAAATGAAATGAAGGAGTCACCAGGGTGAGTTATGAGAAAGGAAAGGGAGAGGGAGTGGAAATGAAATGAAGGAGAGTCACTAGGGTGAGTTATGAGAAAGGAAAAAGGAGAGGAGGAAATGAAATGAAGGAGTCACTAGGGTGAGTTATGAGAAAGGAAAAAGGAGAGTGGAAATGAAATGAAGGAGTCACTAGGGTGAGTTATGAGAAAGGAAAAAGGGAGAGTGGAAATGAAATGAAGGAGTCACTAGGGTGAGTTATGAGAAAGGAAAAGGAGAGGAGTGGAAATGAAATGAAGGAGTCACTAGGGTGAGTTATGAGAAAGGAAAAAGGAGAGGAGTGGAAATGAAATGAAGGAGTCACTAGGGTGAGTTATGAGAAAGGAAAAGGGAGAGGGAGTGGAAATGAAATGAAGGAGTCACTAGGGTGAGTTATGAGAAAGGAAAAGGAGAGGAGTGGAAATGAAATGAAGGAGTCACTAGGGTGAGTTATGAGAAAGGAAAAAGGAGAGGGAGTGGAAATGAAATGAAGGGAGTCACTAGGGTGAGTTATGAGAAAGGAAAAAGGGAGAGGAGTGGAAATGAAATGAAGGAGTCACCAGGGTGAGTTATGAGAAAGGAAAAGGGAGAGGAAATGAAATGAAGGAGTCACTAGGGTGAGTTATGAGAAAGGAAAAGGGAGAGGGAGTGGAAATGAAATGAAGGAGTCACTAGGGTGAGTTATGAGAAAGGAAAAAGGAGAGGAGTGGAAATGAAATGAAGGAGTCACTAGGGTGAGTTATGAGAAAGGAAAAAGGAGAGGAGTGGAAATGAAATGAAGGAGTCACCAGGGTGAGTTATGAGAAAGGAAAAGGAGAGGAGTGGAAATGAAATGAAGGAGTCACTAGGGTGAGTTATGAGAAAGGAAAAGGAGAGGAGTGGAAATGAAATGAAGGAGTCACTAGGGTGAGTTATGAGAAAGGAAAAAGGGAGAGGGAGTGAAATGAAGGAGTCACTAGGGTGAGTTATGAGAAAGGAAAAGGAGAGGAGTGGAAATGAAATGAAGGAGTCACCAGGGTGAGTTATGAGAAAGGAAAAGGAGAGGAGTGGAAATGAAATGAAGGAGTCACCAGGGTGAGTTATGAGAAAGGAAAAGAAAAAGGAGAGGAGTGAAATGAAGGAGTCACTAGGGTGAGTTATGAGAAAGGAAAAGGAGAGGAGTGGAAATGAAATGAAGGGAGTCACTAGGGTGAGTTATGAGAAAGGAAAAGGGAGAGGAGTGGAAATGAAATGAAGGAGTCACTAGGGTGAGTTATGAGAAAGGAAAAGGAGAGGAGTGGAAATGAAATGAAGGAGTCACCAGGGTGAGTTATGAGAAAGGAAGGAGAAGGGGAGTGGAAATGAAATGAAATGAAGGAGTCACCAGGGTGAGTTATGAGAAAGGAAAAAGGAGAGGGAGTGGAAATGAAATGAAGGGAGTCACTAGGGTGAGTTATGAGAAAGGAGAGGAGTGGAAATGAAATGAAGGAGTCACTAGGGTGAGTTATGAGAAAGGAAAAAAGGAGAGGAGTGGAAATGAAATGAAGGAGTCACTAGGGTGAGTTATGAGAAAGGAAAAAGGAGAGGGAGTGGAAATGAAATGAAGGAGTCACTAGGGTGAGTTATGAGAAAGGAAAAGGAGAGGAGTGGAAATGAAATGAAGGGAGTCACCAGGGTGAGTTATGAGAAAGGAAAAAAGGAGAGGGAGTGAAATGAAATGAAGGAGTCACCAGGGTGAGTTATGAGAAAGGAAAGGAGAGGGAGTGGAAATGAAATGAAGGAGTCACTAGGGTGAGTTATGAGAAAGGAAAAAGGAGAGGAGTGGAAATGAAATGAAGGAGTCACTAGGGTGAGTTATGAGAAAGGAAAAGGAGAGGAAATGAAATGAAGGAGTCACTAGGGTGAGTTATGAGAAAGGAGAGAGGGAGGAGTGGAAATGAAGGAGTCACTAGGGTGAGTTATGAGAAAGGAAAAGAGGAGTGGAAATGAAATGAAGGAGTCACTAGGGTGAGTTATGAGAAAAGGAGAGGAGTGGAAATGAAATGAAGGAGTCACTAGGGTGAGTTATGAGAAAGGAAAAAGGAGAGGAGTGGAAATGAAATGAAGGAGTCACTAGGGTGAGTTATGAGAAAGGAAAAGGAGGGAGTGGAAATGAAATGAAGGGAGTCACTAGGGTGAGTTATGAGAAAGGAAAAGGGGAGGAGGAGGAAATGAAATGAAGGGAGTCACTAGGGTGAGTTATGAGAAAGAAAAAGGAGAAAAGGAGAGGAGTGGAAATGAAATGAAGGAGTCACTAGGGTGAGTTATGAGAAAGGAAAAAGGAGAGGAGTGGAAATGAAATGAAGGAGTCACTAGGGTGAGTTATGAGAAAGGAAAAGGGAGAGGGAGTGAAATGAAATGAAGGAGTCACTAGGGTGAGTTATGAGAAAGGAAAAGGAGAGGGAAATGAAATGAAGGAGTCACTAGGGTGAGTTATGAGAAAGGAAAAGGGAGAGGAATGAAATGAAGGAGTCACTAGGGTGAGTTATGAGAAAGGAGGAGGAGGGAGTGGAAATGAAATGAAGGAGTCACTAGGGTGAGTTATGAGAAAGGAAAAAGGAGAGGAGTGGAAATGAAATGAAGGAGTCACTAGGGTGAGTTATGAGAAAGGAAAAGGGAGAGGGAGTGGAAATGAAATGAAGGAGTCACTAGGGTGAGTTATGAGAAAGGAAAAGGAGAGAGAGTGGAAATGAAATGAAGGAGTCACTAGGGTGAGTTATGAGAAAGGAAAAAGGGGAGAGGTGGAAATGAAATGAAGGAGTCACTAGGGTGAGTTATGAGAAAGGAAAAGGAGGAGAGGAGTGGAAATGAAATGAAGGGAGTCACTAGGGTGAGTTATGAGAGAGAAAGGAAAAAGGAGAGGAGTGGAAATGAAATGAAGGAGTCACTAGGGTGAGTTATGAGAAAGGAAAAGGAGAGGAGTGGAAATGAAATGAAGGAGTCACTAGGGTGAGTTATGAGAAAGGAAAAGGAGAGGAGTGGAAATGAAATGAAGGAGTCACTAGGGTGAGTTATGAGAAAGGAAAAGGGAGAGGGAGTGAAAGAAATGAAGGAGTCACTAGGGTGAGTTATGAGAAAGGAAAAAGGGAGAGGGAGTGGAAATGAAATGAAGGAGTCACTAGGGTGAGTTATGAGAAAGGAAAAGGAGAGGGAGTGGAAATGAAATGAAGGAGTCACTAGGGTGAGTTATGAGAAAGGAAAAGGAGAGGAGTGGAAATGAAATGAAGGAGTCACTAGGGTGAGTTATGAGAAAGGAAAAGGGAGAGGAGTGGAAATGAAATGAAGGAGTCACTAGGGTGAGTTATGAGAAAGGAAAAGGAGAGGAGTGGAAATGAAATGAAGGAGTCACTAGGGTGAGTTATGAGAAAGGAAAAAGGAGAGGGAGTGTAAATGAAATGAAGGGGTCACTAGGGTGAGTTATGAGAAAGGAAAAAGGAGAGGAGTGGAAATGAAATGAAGGAGTCACTAGGGTGAGTTATGAGAAAGGAAAAAGGAGAGGAGTGGAAATGAAATGAAGGAGTCACTAGGGTGAGTTATGAGAAAGGAAAAGGAGAGGAGTGGAAATGAAATGAAGGAGTCACTAGGGTGAGTTATGAGAAAGGAAAACAGGAGAGGGAGTGGAAATGAAATGAAGGGAGTCACCAGGGTGAGTTATGAGAAAGGAAAAAGGAGAGGAGGAATGAAATGAAGGAGTCACTACGGTGAGTTATGAAAAAGGAAATATCGATAGGGATTGGAAATGAAATGAAGGGAGTCACTAGGGTGAGTTATGAAAAAGGAAAAAAGGGTGAAGGAGTGGAAATGAAATGAAGGAGTCACTAGGGTGAGTTATGAGAAAGGAAAAGGAGAGGAGTGGAAATGAAATGAAGGAGTCACCAGGGTGAGTTATGAGAAAGAAAGAAAGGGAGTGGGAATGAAATGAAGGGAGTCACTAGGGAGAGTTAAGAGAAAGGAGGAAATGGAGATGGAGTGGAAATGAAATGAAGGAATCACTCGGGTGAGTTATGAGAAAGGAAAAAGGGAGATGGAGTGAAATGAAATGAAGGGAGTCACTAGGGTGAGTTATGAGAAAGGAAAAAAGGAAAGGGAGTAGAAATTAAATGACAGGAGTCACTAGGGTGAGTTCTGAGAAAGGATCAAAGGAAGAGGGAGTGGAAATGAAATTAAGGGAGTCACTAGGGTGAGTTATGAGAAAGGAAAAAGGAGTGGAAATGAAATGAAGGAGTCACTAGGGTGAGTTATGAGAAAGGAGAAAGGAAAGGGAGAGGAGTGGAAATGAAATGAAGGAGTCACCAGGGTGAGTTATGAGAAAAGGAGAGGAGTGGAAATGAAATGAAGGAGTCACTAAGGTGAGTTATGAGAAAGGAAAAGGGCAGATGGAGTGGAAATGAAATGAAGGGAGTCACTAAGGTGAGTTGTGAGAAAGGAAAAAGGAGAGGGAAATGAAATGAAGGAGTCACTAGGGTGAGTTATGAGAAAGGAAAAGGAGAGGAGTGGAAATGAAATGAAGGAGTCACTAGGGTGAGAAAAAAAGAAAGGAGAGGGAGTGGAAATGAAATGAAGGAGTCACTAGGGTGAGTTATGAGAAAGGAAAAGGAGAGGAGTGGAAATGAAATGAAGGAGTCACTAGGGTGAGTTATGAGAAAGGAAAAGGAGAGGGAGTGGAAATGAAATGAAGGAGTCACTAGGGTGAGTTATGAGAAAGGAAAAGGGAGAGGGAGGAAAAGTGGAAATGAAATGAAGGAGTCACTAGGGTGAGTTATGAGAAAGGAAAAAGGAGAGGAGTGGAAATGAAATGAAGGAGTCACTAGGGTGAGTTATGAGAAAAAGAAAAAGAGAGGGAGTGGAAATGAAATGAAGGGAGTCATTGGCATTAGTTATGAGAAAGGAAAAAAGGGAGAGGGAGTGGAAATGAAATGAAGGGAGTCACTAGTGTGAGTTATGAGAAAGGAAAAAAAGGGAGTGGAAATGAAATGAAGGGAGTCACTAGGGTGAGTTATGAGAAAGGAAAAGGGGAGAGGGAGTGGAAATGAAATGAAGGGAGTGGAAATGAAATGAAGGGAGTCACTAGGGTGAGTTATGAGAAAGGAAAAAGGAGAGGGAGTGGAAATGAAATGAAGGGAGTCACTAGGGTGAGTTATGAGAAAGGGAAAAGGGAGACGGAGTGGAAATGATATGAAGGGAATCACTAGGGTGAGTTATGAGAAAACAGAAAAGGGAGAGGGAGTGGAAATGAAAGGAGTCACTAGGGTGAGTTATGAGAAAGGAAAAAAGGGAGAGGGAGTGGAAATGAAATGAAGGGAGTCACTAGGGTGAGTTATGAGAAAGGAGAAAGGGAGGAGTGGAAATGAAATGAAGGAGTCACTAGGGTGAGTTATGAGAAAGGAAAAGGAGAGGAGTGGAAATGAAATGAAGGAGTCACTAGGGTGAGTTATGAGAAAGGAAAAGGAGAGGGAGTGGAAATGAAATGAAGGAGTCACTAGGGTGAGTTATGAGAAAGGAAAAGGGAGAGGAGTGGAAATGAAATGAAGGAGTCACTAGGGTGAGTTATGAGAAAGGAAAAAGGAGAGGGAGTGGAAATGAAATGAAGGAGTCACTAGGGTGAGTTATGAGAAAGGAAAAGGGAGAGGAGTGGAAATGAAATGAAGGAGTCACTAGGGTGAGTTATGAGAAAGGAAAAAGGGAGAGGGAGTGGAAATGAAATGAAGGAGTCACTAGGGTGAGTTATGAGAAAGGAAAAAGGAGAGGAGTGGAAATGAAATGAAGGAGTCACTAGGGTGAGTTATGAGAAAGGAAAAGGGAGAGGAGTGGAAATGAAATGAAGGAGTCACTAGGGTGAGTTATGAGAAAGGAAAAGGAGAGGGAGTGGAAATGAAATGAAGGAGTCACTAGGGTGAGTTATGAGAAAGGAAAAGGAGAGGAGTGGAAATGAAATGAAGGAGTCACTAGGGTGAGTTATGAGAAAGGAAAAAGGAGAGGAGTGGAAATGAAATGAAGGAGTCACTAGGGTGAGTTATGAGAAAGGAAAAGGAGAGGAGTGGAAATGAAATGAAGGAGTCACTAGGGTGAGTTATGAGAAAGGAAAAGGAGAGGGAGTGGAAATGAAATGAAGGAGTCACTAGGGTGAGTTATGAGAAAGGAAAAGGGAGAGGAGTGGAAATGAAATGAAGGGAGTCACTAGGGTGAGTTATGAGAAAGGAAAAAGGAGAGGGAGTGGAAATGAAATGAAGGAGTCACTAGGGTGAGTTATGAGAAAGGAAAAGGAGAGGGAGTGGAAATGAAATGAAGGAGTCACTAGGGTGAGTTATGAGAAAGGAAAAAGGAGAGGAGTGGAAATGAAATGAAGGGAGTCACTAGGGTGAGTTATGAGAAAGGAAAGGAGAGGGAGAGGAGGAAATGAAATGAAGGAGTCACTAGGGTGAGTTATGAGAAAGGAAAAGGAGAGGAGTGGAAATGAAATGAAGGAGTCACTAGGGTGAGTTATGAGAAAGGAAAAAGGGAGAGGAGTGGAAATGAAATGAAGGAGTCACCAGGGTGAGTTATGAGAAAGGAAAAGGAGAGGAGTGGAAATGAAATGAAGGAGTCACTAGGGTGAGTTATGAGAAAGGAAAAGGAGAGGAGTGGAAATGAAATGAAGGGAGTCACTAGGGTGAGTTATGAGAAAGGAAAAGGAGAGAGGAGGAAATGAAATGAAGGAGTCACTAGGGTGAGTTATGAGAAAGGAAAAAGGAGAGGGAGTGGAAATGAAATGAAGGAGTCACTAGGGTGAGTTATGAGAAAGGAAAAAGGAGGGAGTGAAATGAAATGAAGGAGTCACTAGGGTGAGTTATGAGAAAGGAAAAGGGAGAGGGAAATGAAATGAAGGAGTCACTAGGGTGAGTTATGAGAAAGGAAAAGGAGAGGGAAAGGAAAAAGGAGAGGAGTGGAAATGAAATGAAGGGAGTCACTAGGGTGAGTTATGAGAAAGGAAAAGGGAGAGGGAGTGAAAATGAAATGAAGGAGTCACTAGGGTGAGTTATGAGAAAGGAAAAAAGGAGAGGAGTGGAAATGAAATGAAGGAGTCACTAGGGTGAGTTATGAGAAAGGAAAAGGAGGGAGTGAAATGAAATGAAGGAGTCACTAGGGTGAGTTATGAGAAAGGAAAAGGAGAGGAGTGGAAATGAAATGAAGGAGTCACTAGGGTGAGTTATGAGAAAGGAAAAGGGAGAGGAGTGGAAATGAAATGAAGGAGTCACTAGGGTGAGTTATGAGAAAGGAAAAGGAGAGGAGTGGAAATGAAATGAAGGAGTCACCAGGGTGAGTTATGAGAAAGGAAAAGGAGAGGAGTGAAATGAAATGAAGGAGTCACTAGGGTGAGTTATGAGAAAGGAAAAGGAGAGGGAAATGAAATGAAGGAGTCACCAGGGTGAGTTATGAGAAAGGAAAAAGGAGAGGGAGTGGAAATGAAATGAAGGAGTCACTAGGGTGAGTTATGAGAAAGGAAAAAGGGAGAGGAGTGGAAATGAAATGAAGGAGTCACTAGGGTGAGTTATGAGAAAGGAAAAGGGAGAGGAGTGGAAATGAAATGAAGGAGTCACTAGGGTGAGTTATGAGAAAGGAAAAGGGAGAGGAGTGGAAATGAAATGAAGGAGTCACTAGGGTGAGTTATGAGAAAGGAAAAGGGAGAGGAGTGGAAATGAAATGAAGGAGTCACTAGGGTGAGTTATGAGAAAGGAAAAAGGAGAGGAGTGGAAATGAAATGAAGGAGTCACTAGGGTGAGTTATGAGAAAGGAAAAGGGAGAGGAGTGGAAATGAAATGAAGGAGTCACCAGGGTGAGTTATGAGAAAGGAAAAAGGAGAGGAGTGGAAATGAAATGAAGGAGTCACTAGGGTGAGTTATGAGAAAGGAAAAAGGAGAGGAGTGGAAATGAAATGAAGGAGTCACTAGGGTGAGTTATGAGAAAGGAAAAGGAGAGGGAGTGGAAATGAAATGAAGGAGTCACTAGGGTGAGTTATGAGAAAGGAAAAGGAGAGGGAGTGGAAATGAAATGAAGGAGTCACTAGGGTGAGTTATGAGAAAGGAAAAAGGAGAGGAGTGAAATGAAATGAAGGAGTCACTAGGGTGAGTTATGAGAAAGGAAAAAGGGAGGGAGTGGAAATGAAATGAAGGAGTCACTAGGGTGAGTTATGAGAAAGGAAAAGGAGAGGGAGTGGAAATGAAATGAAGGAGTCACTAGGGTGAGTTATGAGAAAGGAAAAAGGAGAGGAGTGGAAATTAAATAAAGGGAATCACTGGAGTGAGTTATGAGAAAGGAAAAGGGAGAAGGAGTGGAATTGAAATGAAGGAGTCACTAGGGTGAGTTATGAGAAAGGAAAAGGGAGAGGAAGTGGTAATGAAATTAAGGGAGTCCCTAGGGTGAGTTATGAGAAAGGAAAAAGGAGAGGAGTGGAAATGAAATGAAGGAGTCACTAGGGTGAGTTATGAGAAAGGAAAAGGAGAGAGGAGTGGAAATGAAATGAAGGAGTCACTAGGGTGAGTTATGAGAAAGGAAAAAGGAGAGGAGTGGAAATGAAATGAAGGAGTCACTAGGGTGAGTTATGAGAAAGGAAAAGGAGAGGGAGTGGAATGAAATGAAGGAGTCACTAGGGTGAGTTATGAGAAAGGAAAAGGAGAGGGAGTGGAAATGAAATGAAGGAGTCACTAGGGTGAGTTATGAGAAAGGAAAAAGGAGAGAGTGGAAATGAAATGAAGGAGTCACTAGGGTGAGTTATGAGAAAGGAAAAGGAGGAGTGGAAATGAAATGAAGGAGTCACTAGGGTGAGTTATGAGAAAGGAAAAGGAGAGGGAGTGAAATGAAATGAAGGGAGTCACTAGGGTGAGTTATGAGAAAGGAAAAGGAGAGGAGTGGAAATGAAATGAAGGAGTCACTAGGGTGAGTTATGAGAAAGGAAAAGGAGAGGAGTGGAAATGAAATGAAGGAGTCACTAGGGTGAGTTATGAGAAAGGAAAAGGAGAGGAGTGGAAATGAAATGAAGGAGTCACTAGGGTGAGTTATGAGAAAGGAAAAAGAGGAGAGAGGAAATGAAATGAAGGAGTCACTAGGTGAATTATGAGAAAGGAAAAAGGAGAGGGATAGGGAATGAAATGAAGGAAGTGACTAGGGTGAGTTATGAGAAAGGAAAAAGGAGAGGAGTGGAAATGAAATGAAGGAGTCACTAGGGTGAGTTATGAGAAAGGAAAAGGAGAGGAGTGGAAATGAAATGAATGAAGGAGTCACTAGGGTGAGTTATGAGAAAGGAAAGAGAGGGAGGAAATGAAATGAAATGAAGGAGTCACTAGGGTGAGTTATGAGAAAGGAAAAGGAGAGGAGTGGAAATGAAATGAAGGAAGTCACTAGGGTGAGTTAGGAGAAAGGAGAAAAGGGAGTGGAAATGAAATGAAGGAAGTCACAAGGGTGAGTTATGAGAAAGGAAAAAGGGAGAGGGAGTGGAAATGAAATGAAGGAGTCACTAGGGTGAGTTATGAGAAAGGAAAAGGAGAGGAGTGGAAATGAAATGAAGGAGTCACTAGGGTGAGTTATGAGAAAGGAAAAGGAGAGGAGGAAATGAAATGAAGGAGTCACCAGGGTGAGTTATGAGAAAGGAAAAGGAGAGGGAGTGGAAATGAAATGAAGGAGTCACCAGGGTGAGTTATGAGAAAGGAAAAGGGAGAGGGAGTGGAAATGAAATGAAGGAGTCACTAGGGTGAGTTATGAGAAAGGAAAAGGAGAGGGAGGAAATGAAATGAAGGAGTCACCAGGGTGAGTTATGAGAAAGGAAAAGGAGAGGGAGTGGAAATGAAATGAAGGAGTCACTAGGGTGAGTTATGAGAAAGGAAAAGGAGAGGAGTGGAAATGAAATGAAGGAGTCACTAGGGTGAGTTATGAGAAAGGAAAAGGAGAGGGAGTGGAAATGAAATGAAGGAGTCACTAGGGTGAGTTATGAGAAAGGAAAAGGAGAGGGAGTGGAAATGAAATGAAGGAGTCACTAGGGTGAGTTATGAGAAAGGAAAAGGAGAGGGAGTGGAAATGAAATGAAGGAGTCACTAGGGTGAGTTATGAGAAAGGAAAAGGAGAGGAGTGGAAATGAAATGAAGGAGTCACTAGGGTGAGTTATGAGAAAGGAAAAAGGAGAGGAGTGGAAATGAAATGAAGGAGTCACTAGGGTGAGTTATGAGAAAGGAAAAAGGGAGAGGGAGTGGAAATGAAATGAAGGAGTCACTAGGGTGAGTTATGAGAAAGGAAAAGGAGAGGAGTGGAAATGAAATGAAGGAGTCACTAGGGTGAGTTATGAGAAAGGAAAAAGGGAGAGGAGTGGAAATGAAATGAAGGAGTCACCAGGGTGAGTTATGAGAAAGGAAAAGGAGAGGAGTGGAAATGAAATGAAGGAGTCACTAGGGTGAGTTATGAGAAAGGAAAAGGGAGAGGAGTGGAAATGAAATGAAGGAGTCACTAGGGTGAGTTATGAGAAAGGAAAAAGGAGAGGAGTGGAAATGAAATGAAGGAGTCACTAGGGTGAGTTATGAGAAAGGAAAAGGAGAGGAGTGGAAATGAAATGAAGGAGTCACTAGGGTGAGTTATGAGAAAGGAAAAAGGGAGAGTGGAAATGAAATGAAGGAGTCACTAGGGTGAGTTATGAGAAAGGAAAAGGAGAGGGAGTGGAAATGAAATGAAGGAGTCACTAGGGTGAGTTATGAGAAAGGAAAAGGAGAGGGAGTGGAAATGAAATGAAGGAGTCACTAGGGTGAGTTATGAGAAAGGAAAAAGGGAGAGGAGTGGAAATGAAATGAAGGGAGTCACTAGGGTGAGTTATGAGAAAGGAAAAAGGAGAGGAGTGGAAATGAAATGAAGGAGTCACTAGGGTGAGTTATGAGAAAGGAAAAAGGAGAGGGAGTGGAAATGAAATGAAGGAGTCACTAGGGTGAGTTATGAGAAAGGAAAAAGGGAGAGGGAGTGGAAATGAAATGAAGGAGTCACTAGGGTGAGTTATGAGAAAGGAAAAGGAGAGGAGTGGAAATGAAATGAAGGAGTCACTAGGGTGAGTTATGAGAAAGGAAAAGGAGAGGGAGTGGAAATGAAATGAAGGAGTCACTAGGGTGAGTTATGAGAAAGGAAAAGGAGAGGAGTGGAAATGAAATGAAGGAGTCACCAGGGTGAGTTATGAGAAAGGAAAAAGGAGAGGAGTGGAAATGAAATGAAGGAGTCACTAGGGTGAGTTATGAGAAAGGAAAAAGGAGAGTGGAAATGAAATGAAGGAGTCACTAGGGTGAGTTATGAGAAAGGAAAAGGAGAGGAGTGGAAATGAAATGAAGGAGTCACTAGGGTGAGTTATGAGAAAGGAAAAGGAGAGGGAGTGGAAATGAAATGAAGGGAGTCACTAGGGTGAGTTATGAGAAAGGAAAAGGAGAGGGAGTGGAAATGAAATGAAGGAGTCACTAGGGTGAGTTATGAGAAAGGAAAAAGGGAGAGGAGTGGAAATGAAATGAAGGAGTCACTAGGGTGAGTTATGAGAAAGGAAAAGGGAGAGGAGTGGAAATGAAATGAAGGAGTCACTAGGGTGAGTTATGAGAAAGGAAAAAGGAGAGGAGTGGAAATGAAATGAAGGAGTCACTAGGGTGAGTTATGAGAAAGGAAAAGGGAGAGGGAGTGGAAATGAAATGAAGGAGTCACCAGGGTGAGTTATGAGAAAGGAAAAGGAGAGGAGTGGAAATGAAATGAAGGAGTCACTAGGGTGAGTTATGAGAAAGGAAAAGGAGAGGAGTGGAAATGAAATGAAGGAGTCACTAGGGTGAGTTATGAGAAAGGAAAAAGGAGAGGGAGTGGAAATGAAATGAAGGAGTCACTAGGGTGAGTTATGAGAAAGGAAAAGGAGAGGGAGTGAAATGAAGGGAGTCACTAGGGTGAGTTATGAGAAAGGAAAAGGGAGAGGAGTGGAAATGAAATGAAGGAGTCACTAGGGTGAGTTATGAGAAAGGAAAAAGGGAGAGGAGTGGAAATGAAATGAAGGAGTCACTAGGGTGAGTTATGAGAAAGGAAAAGGAGAGGGAGTGGAAATGAAATGAAGGAGTCACTAGGGTGAGTTATGAGAAAGGAAAAGGAGAGGAGTGGAAATGAAATGAAGGAGTCACTAGGGTGAGTTATGAGAAAGGAAAAGGAGAGGGAGTGGAAATGAAATGAAGGAGTCACTAGGGTGAGTTATGAGAAAGGAAAAAGGGAGAGGAGTGGAAATGAAATGAAGGAGTCACTAGGGTGAGTTATGAGAAAGGAAAAGGAGAGGAGTGGAAATGAAATGAAGGAGTCACCAGGGTGAGTTATGAGAAAGGAAAAGGGAGAGGAGTGGAAATGAAATGAAGGGAGTCACTAGGGTGAGTTATGAGAAAGGAAAAAGGAGAGGAGTGGAAATGAAATGAAGGAGTCACTAGGGTGAGTTATGAGAAAGGAAAAAGGAGAGGGAGTGGAAATGAAATGAAGGAGTCACTAGGGTGAGTTATGAGAAAGGAAAAGGAGAGGAGTGGAAATGAAATGAAGGAGTCACTAGGGTGAGTTATGAGAAAGGAAAAGGAGAGGGAGTGGAAATGAAATGAAGGGAGTCACTAGGGTGAGTTATGAGAAAGGAAAAAGGAGAGGGAGTGGAAATGAAATGAAGGAGTCACTAGGGTGAGTTATGAGAAAGGAAAAAGGAGAGGAGTGGAAATGAAATGAAGGAGTCACTAGGGTGAGTTATGAGAAAGGAAAAAGGGAGAGGAGTGGAAATGAAATGAAGGAGTCACTAGGGTGAGTTATGAGAAAGGAAAAGGAGAGGGAGTGGAAATGAAATGAAGGAGTCACTAGGGTGAGTTATGAGAAAGGAAAAGGGAGAGGGAGTGGAAATGAAATGAAGGAGTCACTAGGGTGAGTTATGAGAAAGGAAAAGGAGAGGGAGGAAATGAAATGAAGGAGTCACTAGGGTGAGTTATGAGAAAGGAAAAGGAGAGGGAGTGGAAATGAAATGAAGGAGTCACCAGGGTGAGTTATGAGAAAGGAAAAAGGGAGAGGAGTGGAAATGAAATGAAGGAGTCACTAGGGTGAGTTATGAGAAAGGAAAAGGAGAGGAGTGGAAATGAAATGAAGGAGTCACTAGGGTGAGTTATGAGAAAGGAAAAGGGAGAGGAGTGGAAATGAAATGAAGGAGTCACTAGGGTGAGTTATGAGAAAGGAAAAAGGGAGAGGAGTGGAAATGAAATGAAGGAGTCACTAGGGTGAGTTATGAGAAAGGAAAAGGGAGAGGGAGTGGAAATGAAATGAAGGAGTCACTAGGGTGAGTTATGAGAAAGGAAAAAGGAGAGGAGTGGAAATGAAATGAAGGAGTCACTAGGGTGAGTTATGAGAAAGGAAAAGGGAGAGGGAGTGGAAATGAAATGAAGGAGTCACTAGGGTGAGTTATGAGAAAGGAAAAGGAGAGGAGTGGAAATGAAATGAAGGAGTCACTAGGGTGAGTTATGAGAAAGGAAAAGGAGAGGAGTGGAAATGAAATGAAGGAGTCACTAGGGTGAGTTATGAGAAAGGAAAAAGGAGAGGAGTGGAAATGAAATGAAGGAGTCACTAGGGTGAGTTATGAGAAAGGAAAAGGAGAGGAGTGGAAATGAAATGAAGGAGTCACTAGGGTGAGTTATGAGAAAGGAAAAAGGAGAGGAGTGGAAATGAAATGAAGGAGTCACTAGGGTGAGTTATGAGAAAGGAAAAAGGGAGAGGAGTGGAAATGAAATGAAGGAGTCACTAGGGTGAGTTATGAGAAAGGAAAAAGGAGAGGAGTGGAAATGAAATGAAGGAGTCACTAGGGTGAGTTATGAGAAAGGAAAAGGGAGAGGAGTGGAAATGAAATGAAGGAGTCACTAGGGTGAGTTATGAGAAAGGAAAAGGAGAGGAGTGGAAATGAAATGAAGGAGTCACTAGGGTGAGTTATGAGAAAGGAAAAGGGAGAGGGAGTGGAAATGAAATGAAGGGAGTCACTAGGGTGAGTTATGAGAAAGGAAAAGGAGAGGAGTGGAAATGAAATGAAGGAGTCACTAGGGTGAGTTATGAGAAAGGAAAAAGGGAGAGGAGTGGAAATGAAATGAAGGAGTCACTAGGGTGAGTTATGAGAAAGGAAAAGGAGAGGGAGTGGAAATGAAATGAAGGAGTCACTAGGGTGAGTTATGAGAAAGGAAAAGGGAGAGGGAGGAGTGGAAATGAAATGAAGGAGTCACTAGGGTGAGTTATGAGAAAGGAAAAGGGAGAGGAGTGGAAATGAAATGAAGGAGTCACTAGGGTGAGTTATGAGAAAGGAAAAAGGGAGAGGGAGTGGAAATGAAATGAAGGAGTCACTAGGGTGAGTTATGAGAAAGAAAAAGGAGAGGAGTGGAAATGAAATGAAAGGAGTCACTAGGGTGAGTTATGAGAAAGGAAAAGGGAGAGGAGTGGAAATGAAATGAAGGAGTCACTAGGGTGATGAGAAATGAGAAAGGAAAAGGGAGTGGAAATGAAATGAAGGAGTCACTAGGGTGAGTTATGAGAAAGGAAAAAGAGAGGGAGTGGAAATGAAATGAAGGAGTCACTAGGGTGAGTTATGAGAAAGGAAAAGGAGAGGAGAGGGAGTGGAAATGAAATGAAGGAGTCACTAGGGTGAGTTAAGAAAGGAAAAGAGAGGGAGGGAAATGAAATGAAGGAGTCACTAGGGTGAGTTATGAGAAAGGAAAAGGAGAGGAGTGGAAATGAAATGAAGGAGTCACTAGGGTGAGTTATGAGAAAGGAAAAAGGAGAGAGGAGTGGAAATGAAATGAAGGAGTCACTAGGGTGAGTTATGAGAAAGGAAAAGGAGAGGGAGTGGAAATGAAATGAAGGAGTCACTAGGGTGAGTTATGAGAAAGGAAAAAGGGAGAGGAGTGGAAATGAAATGAAGGGAGTCACTAGGGTGAGTTATGAGAAAGGAAAAAGGAGAGGAGGAAATGAAATGAAGGAGTCACTAGGGTGAGTTATGAGAAAGGAAAAAGGGAGAGGAGTGGAAATGAAATGAAGGGAGTCACTAGGGTGAGTTATGAGAAAGGAAAAGGAGAGGAGTGGAAATGAAATGAAGGAGTCACTAGGGTGAGTTATGAGAAAGGAAAAAGGAGAGGAGTGGAAATGAAATGAAGGAGTCACTAGGGTGAGTTATGAGAAAGGAAAAGGGAGAGGGAGTGAAATGAAATGAAGGAGTCACTAGGCTGAGAGGAGAGGAGGAGAAATGAAATGAAGTGAGTTATGAGAAAGGAAAAGGGAGAGGAAATGAAATGAAGGAGTCACTAGGGTGAGTTATGAGAAAGGAAAAGGGAGAGGGAGTGGAAATGAAATGAAGGAGTCACTAGGGTGAGTTATGAGAAAGGAAAAGGGAGAGGGAGTGGAAATGAAATGAAGGAGTCACTAGGGTGAGTTATGAGAAAGGAAAAGGAGAGGAGTGGAAATGAAATGAAGGAGTCACTAGGGTGAGTTATGAGAAAGGAAAAGGAGAGGAGTGGAAATGAAATGAAGGGAGTCACTAGGGTGAGTTATGAGAAAGGAAAAGGAGAGGGAGTGGAAATGAAATGAAGGAGTCACTAGGGTGAGTTATGAGAAAGGAAAAGGAGAGGAGTGGAAATGAAATGAAGGAGTCACTAGGGTGAGTTATGAGAAAGGAAAAAGGGGAGAGGTGGAAATGAAATGAAGGAGTCACTAGGGTGAGTTATGAGAAAGGAAAAGGAGAGGAGGAAATGAAATGAAGGAGTCACTAGGGTGAGTTATGAGAAAGGAAAAAGGAGAGGTGGAAATGAAATGAAGGAGTCACTAGGGTGAGTTATGAGAAAGGAAAAGGGAGTGGAAATGAAATGAAGGGAGTCACTAGGGTGAGTTATGAGAAAGGAAAGGGAGGAGAAATGAAATGAAGGAGTCACTAGGGTGAGTTATGAGAAAGGAAAAGGAGAGTGGAAATGAAATGAAGGAGTCACTAGGGTGAGTTATGAGAAAGGAGTGGAAATGAATGAAGGAGTCACTAGGGTGAGTTATGAGAAAGGAAAAAGGGAGAGGGAGGAAATGAAATGAAGGAGTCACTAGGGTGAGTTATGAGAAAGGAAAAAGGGAGAGGAGTGGAAATGAAATGAAGGGAGTCACTAGGGTGAGTTATGAGAAAGGAAAAAGGAGAGGAGTGGAAATGAAATGAAGGAGTCACTAGGGTGAGTTATGAGAAAGGAAAAAGGGAGAGGGAGGAAATGAAATGAAGGAGTCACTAGGGTGAGTTATGAGAAAGGAAAAGGGGAAGGAGTGGAAATGAAATGAAGAGTCACTAGGGTGAGTTATGAGAAAGGTAAAAAGGGAGAGGGAGTGAAAATGAAATGAAGGGAGTCACTAGGGTGAGTTATGAGAAGGGAGGAAAAGGAGTGTGAGTGGAAATGAAATGATTGGAGTCACTAGGGTATGTTATGAGAACGGAAAAAGGGAGAGGAATTGGAAATGAAATGAAGGGAGTCACTAGGGTGAGTTATGAGAAAGGAAGAAGGGGAGAGGGAGTGGAAAGTAAATGAAGGGAGTCACTTGGGTGAGTTATGAGAAAGGAAAAAGGGAGAGAGAGTGGAAATGAAATGAAGAGTCACTAGGGTGAGTTATGAGAAAGGAAAAAGGAGAGGGAGGAAATGAAATAAAGGGAGTCACTAGGGTGAGTTATGAGAAAGGAAAAGGGAAGAGGGAGTGGAAATGAAATGAAGAGGTCACTAGGGTGACTTATGAGAAAGGAAAAAGGGAGAGGAGTGGAAATGAAATGAAGGGAGTCACTAGGGTGAGTTATGAGAAAGGAAAAAGGGAGAGGGAGTGGAAATGAAATGAAGGGAGTCACTAGGGTGAGTTATGAGAAAAGAAAAAGGGAGAGGGAGTGGAAATGAAATGAATGGAGTCACTAGGCTATGTTATGAGAAAGGAAAAAGGGAGAGGAAGTGGAAATGAAATGAAGGGATTCACTAGGCTGAGTTTTAAGAAAGGAATAAAGAAAAAGGAAGGGTGATTAGAAATGATATAGAGGGGGTCAGGTAGTGTGAGAGCATGAGCATTCCCAGTGAGAAGAGAGATGGGAATGGAGCATGGTCTTGAAGACAGAGTGGTTTTGGGTGATTTCAATGTGGGGGGGGGGGTAAATTCCATCGATGAGAAAGACAGGAGAAATTGTCCATGTGAGCATATGAAGTTCTGGTTCCTGGACTTGAGTAGTCTGTCAGGATGATGCAAATGGAGTATGGAGTACAAGGAATGGCAGTTAGAGGGGTTTGAAAATGAGTTTGTGAATAGTTAGCAGTTGAATGTAAGAGAGATAGTGAAGGAGTTCCAGTCACTTCAAGGAATGGAGTGCATCACTGGTGTGGGAGGAGGATTTGGTCCCTGTAGCAAACTTAGATATTTTATTGTAAGAGGATGACAGTTTTGACTTTAGAGAGGATTGATGGTTGGTGAGTAGAGGGCTCCATACAAGAGAGAGGGGATGAGATAGGAAATAGAGAGTATATGTTTGGATGAGGGAGTGAGTTAATGGCTGTGACAATACTGCATTTTGAGCTTTTGGTGTGTTTTCTTAATACTAGTTTGTATATGAATGTCAAACTTTAAATGTTCATCAATGATAACACCTAGCAGTTTTGTATGGGAGATGATTTCAATGGGAATCTTATTCTGACTGACTATGGAGAAGGAATTTTTAACAATAGAGGTGTTTTTAGATGGGGTAAAGATCATAATTTTGATTTTGGATGCATTGAAAGCAAGGTGATTACGCAGTATCCAAGACTCGGTACAAGAGAAGGCATCTTGTGTTAGTTGCTTGAGTTTGGGGAGGGATTGAGCATAGCAAATTATTGTGGAATCGTTCGCATATTGGACAAGTTTGGTATTAGGAATGCACTGAAGATGTTAAAAAGTAATGGAACCAGTATAGAGCCTTGTGGAACTCCTGTTGGAGTCTGAAGGAAGGAAGAGGCACTAATGTTCCACTTGACAGCTTGTTGTCTATTAGAAAGGTAACTGGAAAACCAGTTAATAAGAAGGGGGAGAGATTGAAAAGGGAGTTTGGACAAGAGAAGTTTGTGGGAAACAGTATTGATGGACTTTGATAAGTCTAGGAGAAAGGTAGATACAATGTTGCCAGAGTCTCAGGTGCAGTTGATGATGTCAAGGAAGGAGAGAAGGGCAGTGGTAGCACTATCTCCAGGTCTAAATCCATGTTGAGGTGGAGAGAGAAGTTGCTTTTCTAGGAGGTTGGGAAAGAGTTGCAAGTGTATGCATTTTTCAAGGACTTTTGAGATAGGGAACAGGATGTCTGTATCACGGAAGTTGGAGATTTCAGAATTGTTGCCTCCTTTGTGAACGGGAATGAAGAATGCTTTCTTCCAGAGGAGGGGTACATAGGATTCTTGGATTGAACGGTTGATAAGTATGGTGATTGGAAGGGTTATGCCATCTGCAGCTAGCTTGACAAAGTTAGATGGAAGTTTGTCTGGGGCATGAAAGCATGGTTTTAGCTTTAGGAGAAGTTTTTTATGGTGTGGAGAGAAACAGATTGTATGGTAAAGGGGAGAGTTGAGTAGTGTTGATGTCAGTGGGAGTAGAGTTGAGGGTGTGGGATGAGGATGGAGTAGAAGTGTTATTGGAGAATGATGTGGTGAGCATGGCTATTGAATCAATAAAGAAAGAGTTTAATTGGGTAGCTAAGATTTGATCTGGAGAGTTAGGGTCAGGGCAGGGATTTTCTTTTTTGCCAGGAGAGAGGAGGGCAGATATACTGTTCCAAAAACTTTTTTTGGGGGGGAGGGGTTGGATCTATGATTGTTTTGAAGCTTGGAGTAGTAGGACTTTTGGTCTAAAGAATTTGTTTTTTCACTTTATTACAAAGTTGCTTATACTCAGTAAGGGTGTTAGATTTATGGTAATGCTTCCAAGATTTATCTCAGAGATGCATGAGTGTAATAGTTGTTTAGTCAGCCAAGGGTTAGATTTGGTTTTGATTCTTTTAGTTCTGCTAGGAGAAAAGCTATCTAGTAGTTTATTGAATGTAGTATTGAAGTATGTAACAGCGTCGTCAAGAGGGAGAGTTTTTACAGGGTTCCAGGTCATATGTTTTAGTGAATCAGAGCAAGCTAGAAGGTTGAAGTTTTTCAGGGTACGGGTTGTTATGTAGTTGTGGTGAAGATGGAGGGAGGATGGTGAGTGATGAGCAGAGGCAATGAGATGATTGCTGAGGGAGTCGGGTAGGGTGCCGTTTTCAGAAATGGAGTTAGGGTGAGAAACTAATATCCAGTCCAGAATACTACGGGAGTTGTTATCTTTATTAAATCTGGTAGGAAAGGTAATTATTTGGGTGTAGTTGTATAGGTTTATATTCTGAGGTGATGTAGGTGATCGAATAGAAACCTCATTTATATGTATGTCACCTAGGAGTATAGTTTCATTGTTTATGTTGGATGAGAACCAAGCAAGGATATCTTCAAGAATGGGGATGTTATTTCCTGGTGGAATACAAAGGGCAGCTATGTTGGATGAGAACCAAGCAAGGATATCTTCAAGAATGGGGATGCTATTTCCTGGTGGAATACAAAGGGCAGCTATACATATGTTTTTATGGTTATTAATTTTTAGGAGGGCCAAGGTTAGTTCAGCTGTTGCAAATTGGGGTATAGGCTTGGTAAAGGCTATCACTGTTAAGGAGGAAGAGAAAAGTAGGGCTACTCCACCACCTTTCTTTAGAGTTCTGTCATTTCTTATGATCTTGTAGTTGGGAGGGGTAATTTCAGAATGTGGGGTTTTAGCCATTTTTTGTGATAGAGAGAATATCAGGGTGGTAATTGGATAGCCAGGCATGAAGGGTAGGAAATTTATTGCATAAACTTTGGGTGTTAACTGTAGCAAAAAGGAGAGCTTTATGGTGAGAGGGTGAGGAAGACAAGTTAGGGTTAGAAACATAGTTGTCTAAGGGTCCGGGATTAGGATGCATGTCACCAGAGAGGAGGATAGAGATTAGTTGAAGTAGGAAGGAGGCAAGCTATTTAGATTCTTTGGAGTTGGAGTTGAGAGCAGGGTAGCTGGAGAGGCTTGGATTGTGAGGGATTGTGGCTGTATTACAGATATCAGGAAGAATCCTTCTAGTAAAGAGGAGAGGGTCATTATAGTAATAAAGGTGAGTAGAGATGGAAGTTGAGAGCTGAGATTCTTTTAAGGCATGTATTAAAGTTGTATGATAGAAAGGGGAGTAAGAAAATGATTTGCACGGTTGTGTAAGGTTATAGTATGCTATGAGGATGTGCAGGGGGGAGAAGGAATTAACAGAAGGTAAAGTGATGTGTGGTCTTTGGCAGTAAGAATAAGGAAGGAGGGAAGGTTCATAGGTTCCTAGGTTGGTACTAGGCTATCGGCCCTAGGGCCTATACAAGCCTAGCCATAACAATTCCCTGGTTATTTCTTCCCACAGTATTTACTTTCCTGGACTCCTATCTAGCAGGGTGACTGACATGATCCCCGGGGTGAATTTCCTGTCTAAGGAAAGAATAGGTAAGGGGAGGGTAGTGGGTAGTGGAAACAGGAGGCGTTAGTGGATGAGGAGGTGGGTGGGGATTGTTCAGATAGGCTGAATGCTAGAGGGGGTGTGGTCTTGGGGTTATAAGTGTAGAGGCACTCGGGTTGGTGGGAATTGGGGGCAGGGTAGAGGAGCAACATGAACCTGAAGGGTGAATGGAGCAGGCAGAGCTGAGAAGGAGGAAGGAGCAGGAGAGAGCAACAAAAACAATCAGTGATACAGGCACTCCCAAACACTCAAAGGTACTGACAAGCTCGGAGGTATGCTACTTATGAGTTAAGGTTTGGTCTAATACAAGGAGAATTAAACAGGTGTGATAGTTGTGCACAGCCAATGGGAAAGGACTACAGGCCTTAGCACTGCAGGGAGCAGGGAAAAGTATTGAAAGTTGCCTAATACAATGAGCGGGAATATATCGCCACCTAGTGGAGTTCCTGAGAAAAGTAAAATGTAGAATCTACCTATTACAGTGAGTGAAGTGGCTGGAGGTGAGAAAGCTGGGAAAAGGGACTGCTTCAGAACTGCTAGTGTGCACACCGTGGGTTAGCAATACAAACACCTTAAAAATAAGCTTTAGCAAAAAGTATTGCACATACACACAGATGGAGGGGGTTATTTTTTAGAATATCCCTGGATTTCTTCTTTGGGAGGTATGTTCCTCAGTCTACATGGAGCTGTAAAAGGGGGGGACCTGATAGAATAATACCTGAGTGAGCTGAAAAAGACAGAGAAGTACTTTAATATAGAGGCATGGAAGAACTGAGAGAGGCAGTAATAGGATAAGCTGGAGAAATCCAAGTACATGTGATAAGTACAGCACAAAGGAAGAGGGATAGACAGTTCAGAATGGAAATTGAAGAACAGTTCCAGGGAGATATAAAAACATTAGATGGAAGCAGCATAGTTAAATGTAATGCAATAAGCAATGGGTGCATATGCAAAACTGAGTTGCTCTAGGAGAACTAACAACAGCAGGAACTTATTCACTATACAGTCAGCACATACAAATGCAAGTTCCTCTATAAGAACTGACAACAGCAGCTTATTCACTTTGAAGATAGCAGACTACAGAAGGAACTAATGCATTTTATGGCCAGAAGTGACCACAGCAGATGTATTGCACACATAAGGCACTAGTGTAGAAAATATTCTGTATATCTCCCTTTGACCACACCAGTTGCAAGAGCTAGTCAGGGGAACAACACATTAAGTGATTGGTGATACTACATTTAGATCCTGTATGTATTGGGGCTATTTGTAATTCCCAAACTTCTGTTATATTAATAGGGGTGGTCAGATTAAATTATTTAATAATACCAGGGCATGCTGAGTGCGTGGTATCATACCAAAGCTGAAAGATATTTTGCAATACACTATATGGGAGGAAGGCACTGCTGGACACGCTCTAAGCATTACGTGCTATTGAAAATATGGTATGGTATTAAACTGTATTGTGAAGAATCAGTTAGGTCGGGTAGCAAAGCAGAAATGCTGAATACTAAACAGAAGCATATGAGTTATCACATTTAAATGCTTATACACATTAGGAAAGCAAACTACTTAGAAAAGTTTTGACCAGGTTGTTCACAGGTAGAGAGTTTCCACACAGTTTAGCAAGTAGCACAGGGATGAGAATTTCAGGCAAAAAACAATTAACAAGCTTGCATTTGTAATTAAATAGTAAAAACAGATGGGGATACAACAAAGGTGGAGCAAGTCAGGCACAGAGCAAACAATGAGACCTGACAACAGTAACTGTGCAATTACAGAGCAATGAACAGAGCAGTAAGACTAAAATATATTATACATAGCTGTTTAGCACATACAAATGTAATCAGGCACTGTAACTTACCAGTGATCACACACACAATGTATTGCAGTAGTGACCGATGGGCAGGAATGTTAATTTAAAAAGAAATGGCGTCACAGGTAACACCACTAGATATAGACTTAGGGATAGGAAGGGGAAGGAGAGGGGAGGGGACTGAGTGAAATGAGTGGAGGTGGGGAAAATATCCAAAGGGAGACAGTGCTAAGGAGAGGGGGAGGGGACTGAGTGAAACGAGTGGAGGTGGGGGAAATATCCAAAGGGAGACAATGCTGAAAAGGAAGAAGGAGCAAAAGAGACAAACAAAAATAATCAGTGATACAGGCATTCTCGAGCACTCAAAGGTACTGACAAGCTCAGAAGTATGTTACTTATGAGTTAAGGTTTGGTCTAATTCAAGGAGAATTGAACACGTGTGACAACTGTGCAAAAAATAATGGGAAAGGACAACAGGCCTTAGAGCTGCAGGGAGCAGAGAAAAGTATTGAAAGTCCCCTAATACAATGAGCAGGAATATATCGCCACCTAGTGGTGTTCCTGAGAAAAGTAAAATGCAGAATCTACCTATTACTGTGAGTGAAGTGGCTGGAGGGGAGAAAGCTGGGAAAAGGGACTGCTGCAGAACCGCTAGTGTGCACACCGTGGGTTAGCAATGCAAACACCTTAAAAATAAGCTTTAGCAAAAAGTATTGCACATACACTCAGATGGAGTGGGTTATTTTTCAGAATATCCCTGGATTTCTTCTTTGTGAGGTATGTTCCTCAGTCTAAATGGAGCTGTAGAAGGGGGAAACCCCTAGAGAAAAATACCTGAGCAAGACGCAGATGGAGAGGGTTATTTTTCAAAATATCCCTTGGAACTTTAGCAAGAACTTACAGTATTATTATATCTATTATTCACTGGGTCATATAAATATGGGAAGATTCCTCAAGATTGGAGACATGCATTTATTAAACCTGTCTTTAAGGAAAAGGGGAGTCATACAGAACCTTAAGTCTACTTTCATGATGTGGAAAAATAATGGAGAATGTAATATTGTATAAGTTATTTTCAAAATTGGGTAGGTTTGAGCTTGAAACCATATATTAGCATGCATATCTTGAAATAGATCTATTATCACCTTTAACATTATGTTCTATAAAAATATAATAACAGCTATGAATGAAAAGTTTTGTTGTGATATAATTTATATAGATTTAATTTCAGCATTTGACAGGGTCATACAGAAAACACTGATTAATAAATTAGAACAAGTAGGTATTGTCGTACACTTAATAAGATGGATAGCTGCATGGCTTACAAATATGACATGGCAAATATCATACAACAACTGGACAGGTGAAATCCTTGGTTACTGTCAGAGTGTCCCACAGGGCTCTGTCCTAGGCCCTTACTTGTTTAGATTGTATCCTTCAGACCTAAATTTTTCATCTGAGGTGTTCTACAGTCTATATGCAGACAACCTGCAATTGGATAAACTGATTACATGTGTTACAGACAAGGCATGTCTGCAAAATAACTTGACTAAATTGACCATTTGGGCACAGGAGAATAATATGCTGATAAATACATCAAAAACTAAGCATATGAGATTTGGGAGACATAAATTGAAAGGTGAGTATTTAATACAGCACACAGTGATTGAAACTGTAGACTCATTTAAGGACCTGTGTATATGGGCAGATCCAGCTATGAGTTTTTTCTAATCATATCAACCAACTGGTTAATGATAGTTATAGAACTAAAGGTTGTATAAAAAGATTTATCTTCTTCTTCTAGCTCTTCCTGGTTAGAGGTCACCACAGTGGATCACCTGTCCGCTCATGAATGGCAGTGGAGTTTTACGGTGTTGAGTTACCAGTCCGACACCCAACCTTCCACAGAAGGCACACACACATCACAAACTCACACCTAGGGCCAATTCAGAGTGTCTAATCCACCTACAGCATGTCTTTAGGATGTGGGAAGAAACCAGAGCACCCAGAGGAAACCCACGTAACCACAGAGAGGACATGTAGACTCCACACAGAAGGCACCCCAGCCAACGATCGACCCAGAGAACCTCTTGCTGTGAGGTGGCAATGCTAACCGCTGCACCACTGCGACCTGTATAAAAAGATTTATAAAGTCTAGGAAATCAGAAATGATGAAGTCATTGTTTGTTAGTTACATTAAACCAAAACGTGGGTATGAAATAATAATATGGAAACCCTATAACAAAACAAGCATGAGTAAACTGGAAAGAGTACAGCGGAAATATACCAAGGGAATCCATGGATGTGAAAATGTAATTTATTATGAAAGACTAAAATATCTAAACTTTCACAGTGTCTCTTACAGATATCTAACAGGAGATCTTATTCAGGTATATAGGGCATTTAGAGACAATTGCCTCTGGGAATGTTTGGGGTTATCAAAAAGTACTAGAGAATCATCAGACAACCTATGTAGAAGATTGGGGTCCAAATGGAGAGATGATAAGTCACTAAGCAAAGGAGAGTAGTATTGCTGAATTTGAATTCATCCCCAAAGTCTTGGTGAGTACCTTCACAAGGTGGACCCTGTTTTTCAGAAAATCTCATCAAGATGACACTGATATATAGACTGCATTTATATAGCATATATCATGGACAGAAGTAGGTCAAAAATAAAAAAAAAGATAGCTGGGTACACAAGACCCAGGATAAAAATGTGCCCAATCCTGGTAGGAGCATTATTGCCAGGACTGAACAAAAATGACAGTGAAGAATCCTCAAAATACAGAAATATTCCTACAATGGGGCCAGGCCAGGCTCATGGGGATGATGGTCCCCCCTGTTGTAGAAGGAAGAAGCAATCTGCAAAAATCTCAAAAACTGATAGGCCAAAAAGAAGATCGATAAAAAACAAAAGACTGGAATATTGAGGATAAGAAAGAAATGATGTATTATTACTATTATTCAAAAGGCCCAGACTTTCCAAACACAAGATACACAAAAAGACTAAGAAAGAAATTAGATGAAAGAAAAATATTTCCACAAGAAAACTGTCAGAAGCCTGAAATAAAAAAATGGTGTTCATTAATACAACAGCTTTGTGAAAAACAGTATATACACCAAGAAACGTTGATCTGTTTGGAAAAAAAGCAACTGAGGAAGTGTGAAAATATAAACAACAAAACACAGAGATTTTTGAAAAGTATAAAAAAGAAATATGGACATGGAAAAGAAAGAGAGATTTGATATGACACAATATTTATGCAATGGCAAAACCCAAATTAATAAATATAAAGAAGGCAGCCCCAAAGATATTCAAAGAGAAATACAGGCAAAGGCATCCAGATATGGAAAATTTCACAATAAAAAAATAATATCCGAAAGTGAGAAGAAGATTAGTAAAGTAGAAGTTAAAAAAAAAATAGAAGTTGAACATATGGAATACCTGCAAAGTGAAGGATTGCAAAGGAGAAAGCAAAACTAATGAATACAGAAAGAATAGCACCAATGATATGTGAAGAAAAATACAGGCAAAAGAATCCTGTCATGGAAAATTTTCAAAACAAAAAATAAGAAGACAAAGAGGAAAAGTGGAAAGGAGATTAGTAAAGGAGAAGTTAAAGAAGTAGAAGCTGAAGTTATGAAGTACATGCTAAGTGAACAATTCAGTGTAGAAAATCTAATTCAGAGAACACCACAACAGGCTAGAGCAATGGACATCCAAATTAAGTGGAAACCAGTGGAACAGAAAGCAATTGGTCAGGTGCCATATGAAGGTATTTATATATATATATATATATATATATATATATATATATATATATATATATATATATATATATATATATACACACACATACATAGCTCTCTCTCTCTCTCTCTCTCTCTCTATATATATATATATATATATATATATAAATATATATATATATATACGGGTCCATATCAGATGATTGAGTTGTAGGACACTGAAGACCATATGGTCGAGACCACATGACCGAAGTTTTGCAACCTCAAACACTTTGTATTACGATCACCTAACAGTGCAGAACTCAGGATTTGCCATTTTCCTCACTATAGTGCAATCTAGAAATTGGCATATTTAAGTAGCAGGGGGTGTGGGGGGGTGCAGGGGGGGGGCTTGCCCCCTGCAAAAATGTCACGGTAAGTTGTTTTATTTCATTTTTGTGTTTTTATTTTTTTCAAGGTTGCAAAACTTCTATCATATGGTCTCAACGATATGGTCTTCAGCATTTTTCAACTCAACAATCTGATGGGGATCCATATGTACACACATATGCACACAGACACACACACACACACACACACACACACACACACACACACACACACACACACACATATATGTATGTGTGTATATATATATATATATATATATATTTATTTATTTATACATATATATGTGTGTATATATATATATATATATATATATATATTTATATATATATAAATATATATATATAGATAGATATATAGGTTCATAGGTTCATAGGTAGGTACTAGGCTATTGGCCTTAGGGCCTATATAAGCCTAGCCAAAAGGTACCCTGGCTTTTACCACCAAGAAAATTATTTTCCTGTGCCACTGTCGAGCAGAGCCAAAGAAGTGATCCCTGGGGTGAATTTCCTATCTCCCATCCAATCATCTAGAGTTTTCTTGAAGAGTGCTAATGAGGAGCTTTGTTTGATATAGATAGGTAGTTTGTTCCAGAGTATGGGAAGTCTCTGGGACAGGAATCTATCCCTCCAGCATGTTCTGTTTATTGTGGTGACAAGGTTTAGGTCCCTAGAGCATGCAGCTTGGAGGGATTGGGATTTCTTTAAGTGGAGCATGTCCAAAACCTCTGGGTTTGACATAGCTTTGTATGTTAGGCAGAGATCGCCTCTGAGTAGGCGATATGCAATGGAATAAAGCTGCAGTTTTTTGAGACGGTCTACGTAGGGCATCTGTTTGAAGCTGATAATCCTCTTGGTAAGATATTTCTGTGGCCTTTCAAGTTGTTGTAGATGTCTTGTGAGGTACATAGCTAAAGGTTCGTTGTACTCTATAATGGGTCTAATGAGTGTTGAGTAGAGGGGAACAATTACCTCTTTTTTCCTGGATGAGAAACCTTTTGTGATGAGGTGTGCCATGTAGAAGGATTTCCTGACTACTGTGGCGATGTGATTATCAAAGGAGAGACTACTGTCCACCTGTGTCCAAAGGTCTCTTATCACACTTTCAGTGTTAAGTAGACTACCACCTATATGGTAGCTCATGGGTACAGAGTTTTTACCAAAAGGGATGATAATGCACTTTTTGGCATTGAGCTTGAGGCCATGGCTTTGACACCAGGCATCTGTCTCAGCGAGGCCCTTTTGTAGGATGTCCACATCTTTTGGAGTTTTGATTATGGCTCATAGTTTGCAGTCACCTGCAAACTTCATTAGCCAATGACCTTCTGTGTTAGCCTGTACTTCAGAGAAGTAGATACCAAACAGGAGAGGACCCAGGACTGAACCCTGTGGTACTCCACTTTTCACTGGTCTGAAGTTGAATTTGGAGTCTGCTACTTTTACAGTGTGGGTTCTGTCAGCAAGCCAGTTGACAACCCATCTTGTGACATAGGAATTTATACCTAGTTTAGTGAGTTTATCTATAATTCCAGAGTGGGGGATGGTGTTGAAAGCCTTGGCGAGATCTAGATAGGCTGTGTGAAGCACCTTACCCTAATCTACGGCTTTGGTGACCACTTTAAAGAAGTCTATCAGGTTTAGGCGACATGATCTGCCTTTTGCAAACCCAAACTGGGTAGGGTCCAGAGTTTGGAGATTACAAATGTCATTGTTTATCAATTCCAAGATGATACATTCCATAGCCTTGCCGACCAGGCTCGTCAGCCCAATGGGGCGGTAGTTTCCGGGGTCCGTGGTTGCTCCCCCTTTGTGGAGTGGGATAACCGTCTCTGTGTGCCATTCAGTGGGCACATAGCCTTAGGTGAGGCTATGATTAAACATGGTACTTAGGTGGGGTGCCAGTTTGTTTTGTAGTTCATGTAGAACGCAGCCTGGGATGTTGTCAGGTCCCATGGATGCTGTGTTCTTGGCTTTGGAGAGTGTGAATTTTACCTGTGCAGCCATGATTGCAGGAACTTTGCATTCTTCCTGTATAAAGATGGGCCCTTTAGGGGATGAGAGGGGTTAAAGTTAGCACTGAACCTATCTCCCAGGATGTTGGCAATATCAGTTGGTTCTGTATATTTAGTGTCATTGAGCTGTAACTCTGAGCAGATCTGAGTGTTGCTATTGAGATTCTTGACATAGCTATAGAATGCTTTGTGGTTGTCTTTAGAGTCAGTGGTGATTTTGTTTTCGTAACTAACTTTGGAGGATTTTATGAGGGTTTTCAGCTTCTTACTGAGGCTGCCCAGGGAGTTCCTCCAATCATGGGATTTTACTATTTTTTGCAGCAGTTTCTTTCTTCTGTTGTAGAGTTTGTTTATGGCAGGAAACCACCAGATTGGCTTCCTTTTTTTGGAGGATAGCATCTTGGTTCTGTTAGGGATTGCACGATCCATGCACTCATGTAAGTGCTTATAAACTGCATTTGTGCAGGATTCAGCAGTCATACCTTTATTGTCCATCAGCATGGGTGTCGTGAAGTTTGCCACTAGTGTCTTAAGAAGCGTGAAGTTGGCTTTGGAGAAATTTTTTACAGTGGTTTCCCTAATGAGGGGTGTGGGTGGGATATGGATGTCTAGGGTGAATAGCTTATGGTCGGATCTGACCAACGAGGATTGACCTCTGGTGTGGAGCACCAGTTGCCCATGTTGGTAAGACCAGGTCTAGGATATTGCTGCCCCTGGTGGGGGTGTGGATAAGTTGATCCAAGGCATTGGAATTTATGAATTCTAGAAAACGTTGAGCACAAGAGTTGGTACATGAGTAGTTGAAATCACCCATTATTAAGGTGTTAGGTTGTACTCTAATATTTTCCAGTGTATAAAGAAATGAGGAATGGGAATCCTGGTGCATGGTAGGGGATCTCTAGCAAGCTACAATTTGGATTGCGGTGTGGCCCAGAGTTAGTTGCACTTAGATAATCTCATATGCATTATGCTGAGCAACTAGCCTGGAGTTGTGGATATCCTTAATGAATATGGACATGCCTCCATCTTTAGTGTTTTGGTCCAGGTTAGGTGGCCGAAAGGTGTGGTATGACTTATAGCCTGGTAATGCAGGGGTACTCTCTGGAGCCTTGAACCAGGTCTCTGTCACTGCACAGATGTCGATGTTCTCCATTTTAAGGAGTGCCTTGAGTGAGTGCATTTTGAGGTTTATATTTCAAGCACTGAGTAGCAATATTGTCAGTTTTTGTTTGCTTGTACCTGTTATGGTGGTGAATTTATATATGTATATATATATATATATATATATATATATATATATATATATATATATATATATATATGTGTGTGTGTGTGTGTGTGTGTGTGTGTGTGTGTGTGTGTGTGTCTAAATATATATATATATATATATATATATATATATATATATATCTATATATATATATACACACACACATATATATATATATATATATATATATATATATATATATAGATATATATATATATTTTTTTTTTTAATGATTTTTGTTACCTAATATTTTGTAAATAATCAGGCATCACCAAGACAGAATTTACATAGGACATTTTTTGTCTTGTTTAAACACTGTAGTCTGATATTTTATTGTTATAAGAAGTATTTTAAATTTGTAAACTGACATTGTGGAGTTACTTGCACAATACTACATAATTCTTTGCTAGTGTTATAAACACTGAATTGTTTCTATTTGTTTTTTTGTTTTTTTTTGTTAGTTTAAGTTAGGCCTTACTTTCCCTACTAACTCTCCACTAATACAAATTTAGTACCTACCAGCATACCCTCACTCTTCCCTCCACACTCAAAACCACACCACCAACAGTATCTAACCACCACTCTCACAAAAAATGCATCTCAGACTAGGAATTCTTTGTTTTACACTCACATACCTAACCTACATCACAACCATTCATACTAACACAATATTAGAAAACACTGCATTCCATATAACACAAACTTACACAAAATCAAACACACCCTGAGATTTCCCTATCAATGCCACATTATTTAAAGACAACTCAATACTACGCATATATAAGTTCCACATAACCACTTCTTACACGAGAAAAATATCACTTTGATCCAACACAGAAGTATCACACACTATTAAATATATACTTTTTATCGCAAAGTAACTACTCACTTCAGGAGACATACACCCAAACCCAGGACCACTGAACACTCTACTATCAACCAAACAAACCTCTGAACTATCGATACTTAATATAAACATTAGGAGTATATCTAACAAACTTCCTGACCTACATGCATTTATAGCCCACTACTCACCAGACATACTAACCATTACTGTGACCTGGCTAAAACCAGACACCTAAGATGAGGAAATCCTTCCGCCAGGCTATAATATATTAAGACAGGATAGAGTAAGCAAGAAGGGAGGTAGAATTGCTGTCCTCTTTAAAAGTACACAACATAAAACCCCTATAAACCCCTTTACCTAAATTTCAAAATACCAAAATCTTAGGCTCAGTCCTATATATCTAAACAACGCCAAAAAAATCAATATACTCTGCTGTTACATTCCCCCAGGAAATAACTCCTCCACCATTGAAGAAATCCTACACTGGACTAAAGATAATCTTCCTCAGGAAACCATCCTACTAGGTGACCTAAATACTGACTGGTTAGCATGTATCTCTAACAAACCCACTAACCACATCAATCTCTTTGTTTTTTTCCCAACTCATCCAAGAACACACTAGAACAGATAAAAAAAAAAAAAAAAACAATCTATACTATACTGGACACTAGTCAATTGTCCCAAACAAAACTAGCAGACAGGATGCTTACCAGACACTCTAAGTGACCATCTCCCCACAGTCCTCCTTCGTAAATGCACCAACTTAGCTAAACCCATAGCTTTTAGACAAGTGCGAGATGACCATAAACTAAATATACAGGATCTTAACTCCATTCTAAAGCAATGTAACTGGGAACCACTTAAAACCCTAAGTTTAGACCAGGCCATCGACTACTTTAATAGCACTTTCACTAATGTCCTGAATTTAGTTACACCCATTACGAAAGTTAGAGTTAAGACAAACTACGCACCATGGCTAAGGAAGGACACAAGAGCCATACTGAAGTCAAGAGACAAGGCTTGGAAAATGTGGAAAAGAGAAAACACTAGCCTATCCAAATAAAACTACCAACAACTCAGAAATCAGGCCAAGAAATTAACTAAATTGCATAAACATAATTATTTCCTTGCTGCCCAAAATAATCACTTAAAAGACCCTCAAAAGTTTTGGCATACTATCAACTCACTGTTAAAACCAGGTAAAACCACCACTCCAACTCCCACCTCCACCAACAATACTAAAGACATAGCCTCCCAATTTAATCAACACTTTACAGAATCTATCCTGACTTTATCCTCCCAACTATCCAAAAACAAACTTTCAGATATCGCAACAAAATACCCTGATAACATCCCCTCCTTTACTCTCTCATCTGTTCCTACCTGTACTATTAAAAACTCCTCCTAAAACTGAAGCCTACCCCCTTGCTGCAGACAATCTTCCTGCTAACTTCCTAACAGTAGCTTCTGAGTCCATTTCTTACCCTGTATCCACCCTTATCAATTGTTCAATACAGGAAGCCTACATCCCTCAACTATGGACATTTTAATTTATTATTCCACTTCACAAAGGTGGTAGTTCCTATGATTTCTATAATTATCATCCAATTGCACTTCTATCCCCTCCATACTACTCAAAAATTGTATATACTCTCAAGTAATGAATTTTCTAAACTCACACAGTCTTCTCTCCTCCACACAACATGGCTTTCAGCAACACCATAGCACAACAACTGCTCTTCTCTCTTTTACTAATTGTAAACCAACACAGAAACAACAACTTTGTATCTGCTATATTTTTAGTCCTCTCGAAAGCATTTGACATGGTCTCACACTCCTTTCTTCTAAACACCCTTGCCTCTAGCCTTTGCCAACTATTGCCTGGTTTAAAAATGATATGTCAGATAGGCAGCAGTCTGTCCAATGGCAAGGTATACTATCTCCTTTACTCCCAACAACCATAGGTGTACCACAAGGCTCTATATTAGATCCTCTTCTTTTCTCCATTTTTACTAACAATCTTCATATCTCCATCCACCCTGCTACACTCATACAGTACACAGACGATTCAACTCTTATCTGCTCTGCATCCTCACTTACCACGTTACAACAACTCACTCAGGATTCCTTTAGCTTAGTGTAAAGTTGGATTACTCAGATCCAACTTATCCTAAATCCCCAAAATACTAAAGTGGTTCTTTTCACCCCCAACAAATCTATTCATACCTCTCTATCCTTCTCAATCACTTCCAAAAAAGGTACTATCATCACCCCCTCTGATCACACCAAACTCTTGGGTGTAGAAATTGACAAAAACCTACAGTTTGATGTCCACATTTCACAAACTATCAAAAAAGTCCATAAAAAATGGAACACTATACAGACACAAAAACTTTCTCTCAAAACAAGCGAGAATCTCCCTAGCCCAAACCCATCTATGGTCCACTCTAATGTATGCAGCACCAATCCTTACCCATATCAGAAAACATGATCTTGCTAAACTTGTGACATGTTACAACAAAATTGCCAAGTTTGCTAATAACTGCACCTTCAGAACCCATCACTGTCAGGCTCTAAAGGAGCTACAATGGCTAGAATGTCCCCAACTACTCAATTGCCATCAACTAATCATTGCCTACAATATTGTGAGACATCCTGATGGAACCCCAGCACTAAGTCACCTACTCACACCCTACAAATCAAATTGTCCCCTTCACTCCACTGACAAATCACTCCTTTGTAACTCTAAGGCTAACAACACTGCAGGTACAGCACTATTCTCCCATAATGTAGCTAAATCCTGGAATAACCTTCCCCCTGCTTTATCTTCTGCCTCCACTATTATGCTGTTCAAAAACTCACTTAAATTACACAATGAATTCCTGGCTATGTCTACGCATTACCTAACCTTCACTGTTTCTACCACCCAAGATAGCTTCATATCGAATTATTCCTACTGTAATTTTTCTACAGTATCAGGAATTTTATTTTCTGCTCAAGTTTCTAATAGTTATACTAGCTCATGCTAAACTTACACTAATTAATTTCTAAGTAGTTTCTGTTAGTCTCTATAGTCAGTTATAATACTTATCTAGTGCCAGTTTCTGTTTCTGTATTGAAAGTTGTATTTTTTATATAATGTCAAATTTTGTTTTTTGTATCAAAAGTTGTATTTTTATCTATTGTCAATTTTTTTTGCTTCTGTATAGATGATCATATTGTTCAACTATTTGTTTTTCTTTACTGAATATGGAGCTTTTCTCCCTGGGCCTTCGCTGTAAATGGACATGTGTCCAGTCGGACTATCCCGGTAAACAAATGTTAAATAAATAAATAAATAGGACATCATTTTTTACAAATATTCTTATATTCCCCTTAGATCAGGTGTATGTATAGCATGTCACATATAAGCAAGTTGTAAGCTGTGTTTGTGAAATGCAGATGTGCCTCATATTGCTTAACAATAATAATTCAATATGTTTAATAATTTGTGGTGTATCCTACACAATCGAGTGTAAGAATCCATCCATTGCCTCAGCTACCACAATCCAAGTTCAGAGCTGGTTGCAAGCCATTTTGTTCTAAAATGTTAACATTGAGGATGTCTAGAAAAAAAAGAACGGTTCACTTAAATCTAGCAGACAGTTTATTCAGTCCTTGCAGGCTCATTCTGTTATGCAGATGTCCCTGACAAGTAAGGATTTATAACACTTAATATCCATATTTCAAAACATACACAGTAGACCAGTATTTCTGAAGGCTGGAAAGTCTCCCTGCTTTCCCCAGTAATGATATTTGTGTGTCCCAACACCCGTACATAATTATTTACACTAAATGCTGAACAGCTATGAAGATGAGTGCGTTACACAGACACATTAATTTTCTGTATCCTGCTTATCTCTGAAATAGAGCAAGATCAAGGTACGAATATATATAAGCAAGCCGGTATAGTGTTGATGCCCCTGTGTCTGAAGGACACAGCTGTTTAACCCCCCTCAAAATAAAAGTGATGCAAAATGATGTTCTTAGGAGCTGTATGCAGTGATGAACATTTTTGTCATGTTCTATTGAGATTTCTCAGTTTATCCAGACATGCTGTATTCTGACTGCGAGCTCATGTTAATGTAAGGTTATCCATGTATATTTAATACAGTTACACTTTAGGAAATTAGATAATGCTGTATCATTATCCATGAATATTAAAAGACTCCATACAAGTACCTGATGTTTTTATCTTTTTATATAACTATTATAACTTAAGAAGTAAGTGGTGGCCCAGTGGACTAAGGTATTAGCCAGTACAATACTGACTACAATAGTAATAGGTAATGATTATTCAGTGGTTAAATGATCATTACTTGCTGTTACCATAGCATTCAGTAACAAGCAGTGATCATTTAATATGTAAATATCAGCTTTCTCCAACAGTTTTGGACTTCTGTGGTAGAATTGTCCTATTATTTTATTAATTTGCTAATGGGCTAAGCCCATACCTCTCAACCTGGAAACATCAAAAATCTGGACAAGGCACATGAAAAATAGGTACAAATCTGTACGCTGATTAACATAAAATGTGCATACATAATTATGTAACCCCACCCACTCCAATGGAATTGTGGGATACCAACATTCAAATTCAAACTGAAGGACAGACAACCAACATATAGCACCCCTTCAGCCATTCCAATGTCCCATTACCTGGCTATTCTGTCTCACAATGAAAATAGACTTGGCAAGGGCTGCAGTAAAAAGTCCCTGTTTCTGCAATGCCCAGAATTGCAAATCAAAGACACATTATCCATAATGAAGAAAGACTGCATTATCAGTTAATATGCATGTTCCTGAATTATTGTTGAATATTAAGCATAAAGATCAGCACTTTCCTGCGGTAATTAATTGCTTACCACCTATGTATTGTGGAATGTCATGCCTCTAGCATGCCTACAAACAGCTAGCATTCCTGAGCATTACCTGACAAAATAAACTTAAAATGCATGAGATAAACAAACAGAAATATTTTGTGAACAGGAAAAACTATTAAAATTGCAAAAATAGCAATGTTATTAGTAATAAGTATTCTCTACAATGGTAATTGTACATTCATAGTCTTTCCATAAACAGTATGATATATTGCACACAAGCCCAAGTTATATTTCTGCTAAACTTTCACAAACTCCTTTTCATATCTTAAACTATACAACTTAGACATTATACTGTTAGAACACTTCTGTTAGAACACTTCTGTTAATCAGACATAAGCTTTCACATGACAACAAGAAATTAATTTATAAATGTATGTTTATTGGGATATTTACAGAAATATGAAACATGCTTAATTGTACAATTGGCAATAAAAATAACAGTGAATATACAGTGCAGCTATCAGAGACAAGTTTTCTTCAGTAACATCTAAGGTTTCATCTGATGTCATGTAACACTTTGAAGTCACTTGTTTTTGAAGTAAGTATATATGGAGATATTGTTTATTTTCATAATCACTAGCAAACAACGATCAATATCTTGGGTATACTGTAATGTAAGCTCACATTGGCAATACATTTTCTTGTCTCCCACCATGTCATATCTCACCATACCACTCACTAACATGCAGGGCTGTCAGTTATGAAAACAAAAAAACACATAAAAACATGGATCATAAGTAACAGATAGCTATTAATCTCTCCACTGCAGCACAACCTAGAGTCACAATTTTAGTGTTTTGTTAAAAACTCTTTCCACTTTCTATTACTTATACTGTCTCTTATTAGCTGATAATTTGCTGAAAAATAAAAGGAAAAAGTGTATAAAAAGTAGGATGTGTTGCACAAGTGGCAAACCTTACTATACCATTCTAGCCATCCATGTCTCACAGCTGCTACCATTGCCTACAGATATTCAGGGTGGCTGTAGTACAACAACTCAAACAACTAAAGGGGTTGCCAGCTGCCCTGGTCATCTGGTCTGTCAGGTCACATGAGACAACCATTTAAAATGAACCTACATTTGGTCACAATTGCCAGTCCTTGAATTGTCTGTGTAGGAAATGTAACATGATTCTGCTCTCCTTAGCACACAGTGCAGGCAGTCTCCATAGAGCAAGATCTCAACAAACATCTAAATGAATCTGCAACAATTCAGATTGGCAGCCTGAGAATCATGACACAAGCATGCATGCATCCATGTGCATGTGCGCGTACACACACACACACACACACACACACACACACACACACACACACACACACACACACACACACCAGTTCCTTACCTGCCTGAGTAGTTATTCCTCTGTTCGGCTTGGCGAACTACAAGCTCTTCTTCTGTTCGTTCAGCCCGCCAGCTTGCTCCATTAATCCCGGCCGGCGAACTGCTCAGCTTCCTCCTGGCATGTTGCTGTCATTAATCCTGGCTGTCCAGCCGCCGCCATTAATCCTGGCTCGAATTCCCGCCGTATCAGGCAAACTGCTCAGCTTTCTCCTAGTGTTGCTGCCCCCTCCTACTGTTGCTGCCCAGCCGCCGCCATTAATCCCGGCTCGAATTCCCACCATTTCAGCCAGCCGGAAATGATGATGTGAGCTCCTTGAGCTCAATTCTGACTGGCTGGTAGCCTGGCAGAGCTGACGTCATTGCGCACGTGATGACGTCAGCTCCGACAGCACGAAAATTTTAAAAATGCAAAGAAAAATCGGAAATGAAGGGGTGCCACTCAGGAATCGTGGCACGCCTTCATTTGGACCCCAAAACTCAGTAAAAAACGAGTAATTCAGAATGGTTGGGAGGTCTGGCTAAGCCCACTGGCACAAGTGCCCCTTTTCATGGGTGACACAAAAGCAATATCTAGTTAAAAGACATTCACTAGATAAATGGAGGTGGAAGCAATCAAACTCTGTACCCTTGACTTCAGGATGCACTTTGTTAACAGCTCAGTCTTAATCTTTTGCACTAACTGCCAGATTAATGCTCTAAATGTTAATGAGCAGAACAAAATTATTGTTCTACAATTAGTTACTACTAAGGTAAAAAATGTAAGTGGTCTGTTTGACAGCTAAAGGGTCAGCTATTTTCTTTGTGTGTGGATGTTTCACCTTCACATGTAAAATTTTTTAAAACAAGTTTCCAGTTTGTTTAATCTTGTCTGGATTGATTTGGTGATGCATTCTTTGACTGGCTATGATATAGTTCTCTACAAGATGTATGTCAGAACATCCACATAAGTAGTACAGATTTACACCATGAGGAAATGAGAGAAACATTCTTTGCAAATGCTCTTAAATGACAGAATATTATACACAAGTACAGAGCTGGTAAGAAACCATTTGATCTGATAATATAAACACATAGAGTCACTTTTGCTATTTCTCATATCCCACAAAATAATATTTGTTCCAATACTGCAGCATGGCTAGCCAAGCAACAGTGTGAACATTGGCTCCAGATGATGGTCATTGCTGATGTGACAACTGATTCCATGTGCAGAAATGGAATAATGGGGTTAAAGATGGAAGATTCATCTGTTTCAAAATCATCTGCTAACAAATGTTGACTGTGGGAAAAAAAGGTTGGACAACTTGTATGAGTTTGCCTTTCTAGTGCAGCTTCCTGAAGCAGTGTTTACTGAAACATAATTCATTGAAAACATCACTAAATTTACACAGCATAAAGTGGTTCATAGGTTCATGGGTGTTTACTAAGCTAGCAACCACAAGGGCCCTTTTAAACCTATCCATGTATCTCAAATTCCTGACAAGTTCTCATATCCTTGACAATTGTAATCAGGGGCTTTGGAAATTAAATATTTACAAGCAGGGGCCTGGGACATAACCCATTTACAGGCTACCTTTGTCAATTACAGACATAAGTGCCAAACCAGGGGTGAATTTCATGTTCCCTATCCAGTTGTCCAAGTTATACTTGAATTGAGTAAGGGAGGAACTCTGCTTCACATAGATGGAGAACCTGTTCCAGAGAAGGGGAAGTCTCTAGAATATATACCTTTTTCTTAAGCAGGTCCTATTTATATCACTAGCAAAGTTTAAGTCATTAGAATGGGTAATTCTGGTGCTGTTCATTTTGCAGAGATGTAGAGAGTCCATCGGGATGAGATCTTACAATGCCTTGTATGCCGGGCATAGACCTCCCTTCAATAGATTGTAAGAGACAGAATACAGGGATAGGGCCTAGAGACAGTCTGCAGAGGACATGTTACTTATGTTGTCTATTCTTTTAGTGAGGAACGCCTGTGGATGTTCCAGTTGTTGGATGCGCCTGATATGGTACATACCAAAGGGGACATTGTACTCAATGATAGGTCTGATGAATGCCAGACATAATGGATCAATGACTTCCTTGGTCCTAGATGCAATATCTTTGTTTAGAAGATGCAGAACATAGAATGATTTTCTCACTACTGTACACACATGATGGTCAAAGGCTTACACAGAAATATAGTATACTGGCAATATTAAAGGAATAAAAAGTAAAACAAATTCAAAGAGAACCTTATTCAGGAGGGCAGTCCCCTGCTCCAAGTAGGAACTTCGCCAACATTCTCTACTTAACTATTATTCTAACTTATAGTTCTTTGAACATTTTAAAAGTAGCTAGCTTTGTTAAGCAAAATAATTAGACTATGGTGTTAGAAGAATACATAAGAAGCATTTGTAAGTAAGCCTCACCACAATGGGGAATACAGGACATTGTCCTCTGCATAATGCATTATTTATGGTAATTAAATATTTTTCTTTTCCATCTGTATTATGTTTAGTATGTGATTCCACATAATGACTTCCAATCATTTCTATTTTTAATAAAAGATTTTCAATTAATTATGCTTTTGTACCATCTGTTTTAAGAAGTTGAATCAGAACACTTTAATGTATGATGTTTACCACATATACATTTCTACTGCACAGTGGAAGAACAAACAGTTGCACTGCCCTGTTTGCTAGAATAATCCTTCACTTACAAGCATTAATATCTACATTTGTAGAGCAAGCTAAATAGGCCAGATGTTGTTTCCATAGCAATTCGTCCCATTGCTTTTTGTTGACACACAACCAAACCACAAAGACATTAGACTACTGAAAATTAAAACAATCCAGCAACACACTATCAAAACATAAACACATACAAAGTAACAAAGCATTTTATGAGTAGTCTTCCCCCATCCCGCAATGTGGAATCTTCAACCTCACCCCTCTTTTCTGCAAACATGATAAGGCTGATGTAAAAAGATAAACTTACTACACAAACGTTTCATCATTTCTCTTCATTCTGAGCCACCTAACACTGAGATCAGTATGTACATAGAAAGACAGGACTAATGAAATCAATCTTTTGCTGTCTGCCATTTCATTTAATTTGGGATGATTCACCATATCTTGACAAACCAACACAAAATGAAGCAACAGGTTCATATTCATGTCTTTTAGGTAATCTATTCATTTTATTTTCATCATTACCTCTGTTTACATTTGCCACTTACTGAAGATGACTAAGAATATGAGATGTTCATTTCTTCATTTCTTCCTGTAGTTGAGAGTTCAATTCCCTTAGCTTCACTTTGCCAATGGTATAATTCAAAGCAAGTCTATTAACCAGGCAGTGCATTTGGAATTTGGTCCATGGACCTCACTGGATTCCTGGAATGCATATGTAGCAACTACCTATGAATCTGTTATGTTTCACTATCACTTCACTACAATATGTTTTTGGGCACAGACTACGTATTATAGAATTATATGAGTTCTTTGCAAGGGTGTTTCAGATTTCCAAGTTTCCTTTTCTTTTACTTGTTTTTGAAAGTGAACTATAGTTCTTAAAATTTAGTAAAACATTTTCTTTAACTGTAAATGTTATGAGACTACGGTTATGTGACTATGTTGGGAGGGTGGCCTAATGGTTAAGGTGTTTGCCTTACAAACACAAGGTGCAGGGTTTGAGTCTCACAAGGGATAATTGGCTAGGCTTACAATGGCTCGCAAGGGCAGTTAGCCTAGTATGAACCTATGACATCCCTCCTACTAGACTATCAACGTCAATACTGTCCACTGACAGTGGTGGGGAATGTTCACTTAGAACAAAAATAAATACACACAGTAATTTCAGATGCAGCTCTCTGCACACCAAACACAATTTCCCTTAAGAGCACATAGGGAGTGCACCCACTCCTGGGGCTGGATTTTCCTTTCCAGGACCCAAATAAGACTCCACACTGACACAGGAGAAAATCAATGCTCTGTGTCCCTGTTACAAGTAGCTGTCACACGCACTTTTTGAGATTTGATTTACACACACACACACACACACACACACACACACACACCCCACGAAAAGGCTGGCATAGATTTACCCACTATACCCCCTCTACTCAGACTGTAAGGTAGATTCACTGCCACCAGACAACAACTTTAAGGCTCTTACCAGCGTACCCAATTACTCTTAGTCAAATTAATACTTATACAAATGGCAATTTTAACCAAGCAGCAAGACTTTCAGAAGCATGAAGCCCACAATGCCAAAAAATAAATTAAATTACTCCCAAAGGTTAACATATTTTCTAAAAGACCAGCCACAATGAAAGGTATAGACATATTTAACAATAAATAATAAAACAGAAAACATGAAAATACTGAATATCTATTTACAATAGACACCATAGTTTCAATTCAAGGGAAATATAAAAAATACAGATGGGAAGACACAGGCAGATGCAGCAAAACAGCATTTAATTAATCTCACTATATTTTCTAACTAATTGAAGAATTACTGTTCCCTAGTCAAGTTGCTTACAAAAGCAAGGCAAGATGAGGTGAGTGTGTGGTCCTTGTTGTCAGGTTTCCAAAATCAGAGTACTGAGTATCACTATCACATCTCTCACTAATATCTAAAATAATTTCAATGCTGGTTATAGAATGGCATCACATCTGGTCATCTGATTCTGTGGTTCCAACACTAACCCCTGACTAGAAGCTGAACAAGGATCTAACACAGATGTGCCACAATACACACTAGGAATTTGCTAAGGCATTTGGAGACTATAAAACAATTCCAATAATTCCACCTCTCCTGGAGAGACTAATCAGCCATTCTCTGACACCCTAGGGTAACAATTAGTACACCACTAAAGGAAATAAGAGCCCAGGCCTTTCCCAGACATTGTGTCTCTGGCTGCATTCAGGCCTCAGATAACATTTTTTATGGCCTAAACCAAGTCATTTAATTTCTGGCTATTTTTCTTTTGGTTAGCTGCAATAAGCTTAACCCCTTCCTTTCCAGCCTCCTCTGTTAACATATATACATTTTTCTCCATTACAACTTTACAATCTGATATAAATGTATATTTATTTTCTACCCAGCATTGTTTTTAACACAAGCAGCTTTACAAATACATTTTTAACACAAACATCCATACAAATCAATTTAATATACAAATGAAATACAATTCTTTACAAAACTCCAGCTAGCTATGCTGGCATATGTTACACATGCACTGCCCTACTCCCTCTGTCATAGATGGCACTACCACACATCATCACATCTCTCCACCCTCTGAAGACACAAGTTTTTCAAGTGACCCTGGGGAAACATGTTTGAGAGAAATGAGGCTGTCTGGGATAAATCTACCCATACCCTGTCTTCATATTCCATCTGCATTGGCATTGTTGACCTCACTACGATACTGCTCTAGGAGGGTGCATCCAGGTTTCCCAGTGAACATGTCCCCAGACTTCTGCAACACTGCTTGGATTTCTTGAACCTGGGTAGGGGATAGCCACTGGGACACTGCTACCTCTTCCAATGAGTTGTCAGTCTGAGCCTCACTGAGAAGATCAGTTACCAGATCCCCCTCAGACACCTCCTGCCACCCACTGCAAATACTCAGGAAAAAGGCCTCCCTATCATGGTAAGGCTTCATCATGTTAACATGATTCAGTTTGTGCATCTGCCTCTTGCCTAGCAGTTCTACCATGTAGTTGACATCACTGACCTTCCTTACCACTTTGAAGGGTCCTTCTCATTCTGCCTAAAGCTTATTGTGTCTGACAGGAATGAGAGCCATAACCTGCTGTTCCCATGGAATACTCTTGCGCTTGAGTATTCCTTTCATACCAGACCTTTTTCCTGCAGTGGGTTTCTCCTGGACCAAGCCCATGAGCTCCCTAAGTCTTGTCCTCTGGTTTAGGACATATGCCACAACAGACTCCTTTTTGGATTCACACTCACCCTCCCACACAATCATAAATCAGATCCAAGGGCCCCTTCACCTTATGCCCATACAGTAATTCAAAAGCTGAAAAACCTGTGGATTCCTGGGGTACCTCTTGGTATGCAAACAACAGATGGAGCAAATATTTGTCCTACTAGCTCTTAAACTGGTCTGCAAATGCCCTTAGCAAGGTCTTTAATGTAGAGTTTAACCTCTCCACAAGAACATTAGTCAGGGGGGGGTGGTAGGGTGTGGTCATTAGGTGCTTGACCCCTCAGCACTCTCACAGACAAGCCAGCAGGTCTGACACTGAATTGGCACCTCTATCAGTCAGTATTTCTCTCAAAAAACCTACCCTGATGAAAATATCTAATAAAGCATTTGCCACTTTCTCTGTTTAAATGGAGAACAGAGCCACCACCTCAGGGTGGGTTCCTATTAGCTTTTCGAATGCTCTTTGATTGACAGCTAATATATGAAACCACAAAACCTCAAATGGCTGGAACAGTGATTTTTTTCCTAGGGAAAAAAATTGCTGGGCCATTGTCGGGACTTTGCAGTTTCCTCCACTGTGGTGCGATCTCAAAGTTGGTATATTTAAGTAGGGGGGCATGGGGGGGCACATCCCTCATGTTGGGGGGTGTTATTTTGTTCGTGGATTTGTTTTTTTTTTGTTTTTTAGTTTTTTAGGAACAGCGATTTTCTTCCCTGAGAAAAAAAAATCACTGTTCTGGCTGTTCGAGTTTTTGTAGTTTCATATATTAGCTGTCGATCAAAGAGTGTTCGCTCTTTTGAGTGTTTGACAAGGTAATATTAACCCCTCAGGGTACCTAGTAGCATAGTCTACATTTATTCCCTGTGGAACTTGGGGTATTCAGAGGTCCCACAATATCCATAGCTACCCTCTGAAACAGCTCCTGAATCACAGGCAAAGGCATCAAAGGAGCATTGACCGTGTCTCCTGCCTTGCCTACATGTTGGCACTGCTAATAGGTTCTGCAGTACCCTGTTACATCCCTTCCACAGGCCAATAAAAGTTCTGCATACTGTCTCTTGGTATGCTTTATGCCCAAATGGCCTGCAAAAGAAATGCCATGGGCTATGGTTAGAAGTGCCAGATGGCAGGCTCTAGGCATTACCAGCTGCTGTATTACCTCATCCTCTGTCCCCCCTCAGGGGTCCACTCTCTGTACAGTAACCCTTAGTTCCAGTATGCAGAATCCCCTTTTCCTTGAGAATCAGGTGCTTCCTTAGCTACTTTCCTCAAGACGCATAGTATAGGGTCTGAAAGACAAGGCTGTCTCAAGTCTATCTTTGTGAGCCTTTCCAGCTCCCCTTCTTCAGGAAGTCTGACATCCTCTGACAGTGGTGCCTCATTGTCAGCCTGGGTACTAACACTCAACTCTGCCCTTGCAGTCACTCTGTTCAAGGGAACATCAGTATCCACCAGCAGCTGTGGCTCATCTTCAGGCTCATTGATGCAGGGTAGCTCCCTTCATGAAATAGCCACCTCACCAGCCCTGGCTTCAGGGAAGGGGTCTGTCTGGGTCTCCACTAGGCTACCAGACCACATGCCTGTCTCCAAGCCTGACTGTGTGTGACTGCATCCACAAAGGTACTGCATTATCAAAATCATTCCCTATCAAGACATCTGCAGGGATATCCTTAAACATACCTACTTGCTCCCCCCCCCCACCAGTCAAGGTGAACCCTGGTCAAAGGAATTTGGAATGAGGTTGCTCCTAAGGCTCTGACTTGAGTGGACTGCCAAAGCAAGTACTGGTCTTCTTTAACCACTGCAGGCTTCACAATGTTTATGTCAAAGGCTGTGTCTCTCTTAACAGTAGCTTGTTTTACATCCACTAAGACAGAATGCAAACTCCAGTGATAGTATGGTACCCCTGTTATCTCCAGACAACTTACTACTGGCATTCTGTTATTCCCACTTGCCGGCTCCCCTACCTTTTGGTCCCCGCCTTGCTTCACTGGACATTTGTATGCTACATGGCCCCTCTGGTTACATTTAAAACATCTAAACCTTGATCCTGGCTGTGCACCTGAACTAGTGGCTTCCCCTGTTGCTGGTGGACTTTTTGGGGTATTTTAGCTTGCCCACCATGGGTTCCCTTATATCCATATGCAACACTGAGTATCCCCTTCTTGTGCATGGTGCCCTGCTTGCCAAGTAGAGATCCCCCTTTCTCCCCAGCTCATCGGGAGAGTTACACTCCCAGTCTGCCAAAGAGATTCTCATGTCCTCAGGCAATGTGCTAAAGACTTGTTCCCACACCAAAAGTCTGCCAACCTTTCAAAAGTGGTGACCTGACACCCACTCACCCATCTATGAAAATAAGTGCTTAGCTCAGCAATATAATCATACACACTTTCATCTGACTTATGTCTATGCTCACAAAACGTTTTTCTGTGAGCTTCAGAAGTTAAGTTAAAATATTCCAATAAACACTGTTTAACCTTGTCATAATTTAAACAAATAGTATCAGACAATTTAGTTACAACTTCAGCATGGAGTAAGGGGGTCTGGAACCATACCCAGAGCCCTTGGTCATCATCATATTGTCTACATACTCTATCAAATATATGAATCAAACTATTGAAATCATCACCTTCTTTATACTGTGGAAGAAATTTGCTCACCTTTGTTGCTTCTGGTATTCAGTTATTCCCTTCCCCATTACCTTCATGACCATGTCGAACGGTCAGCATGTCCCTCTCATGTTGACGCTGCTTCTCCTTTTCTTCAGCCTCCATATGCTGCAGTCTCTCTGCCAATTCTATTTCCAAATGTTTGGCCTCCAGTTCAAGTGTCTTTAGCTCCAGATGGGTTTTTGAATCCTCTGAGGAAAAGGTGAACTGTCCTGTTTCTGAGGGCTGCACATCCACATCACCAGACTGGCTGTCTTCCTGGTTGCTGGTCCATGCTGCAGCTGTGACTAAGGCTGAAATCATTTTCCTTTTAGTCAAGTTGGCATGTACCAGTCCCTGGGATTTCATAGGATCATAGGATCATAGCAGATTACTAGGCTATCGACCTGAAGGTCATTTTAAGCCCAGCTGTTTCAACCCAATGTAATACTGTAGAGGTACTAGTCAATACCCGAGACTGCATTTAGTGACATCCCAAATAGAACCAAGATGCTCTCATCCAAAAAAATGAAGCCGATCTGGTGGTCCCCTGCCATAAACAAACTTTATAACAAAAGGAAGAAACTGTTGCAGAAAAGAGGAAAATCCCAGGATGCAAAAAACTTCCTTTCCAGCCTCAGTAAGAAACTGAGATCCCTCCTAAAATCCTCCAAAGCTAGTTACGAAAATAAAATTGCCTAAGATTCCAAAGACAACAACAAGGCATTCTATAACTATGTCAAGAATCTAAATGGCATTGCTCAGATCTGCTCTGAGCGAAAACAGAATGGCATTAAATATACTGATCCCAATGATATTGCCAATATCCTGGCAGATTGATTCAGTGCCAGCTTCACCCCCCTCTCACCCCTTAAATGGCCCATCTCAATAACAGAAGATTGCCAAATTCCGGTAATAACGGACACACAGGTAAAAAAACGCACTCTCCAAAGCTAAGAATACAGCATCCATGGGACCAGATGACATCCCGGGCTGTGTACTACATGAACTACAATATGAAATGGCACCTCACCTAAGTGTCATGTTTAATCATAGCCTCACCTCAGGTTTTGTGCTCACTGAGTGGCGCACAGCTGCAGTAATCCCACTCCACAAGGGGGGATCCACCTTGGATCCCAGAAACTACCGTCCCATCCCGACCCCACCCCCTGCCCAGAAAACCACAGTGAAAAACTTCTCTAAAGCAAATTTCACACTCCTCAAAACCGAGGTGGAATCCTTCAAAGCCCCCGGGCCTGTGGAAAATACGGCCCAGACCGCAGAATCCTTTATAAACGCATTCTATGAACACCTTCAGGAATGCATGGATCATGCGATCCCAAATAAAACCAAGACCCAATCCTCCAAAGGCAGACGTCCTGTCTGGTGGATCCCAGCCATAAACAAACTATACAATAGAAGGAGGAAGCTACTAAATGATAGAGCAAAATCCCAATAAGGGAAGGCAACACTGATCAGTATTAGCAAAGACTCAGGGCACTCATAAAATTGTCTAAGGCCAGCTTCGAGAGAAAATTGCACAGGACACTAAGGATAATCACAAGGCTTTCTTTAGTTATGTTAGGAACCTGGGTGGTAATTCCCAGATATGCTCAGAATTAGTCCAAAATGACAAAAATACACTGAACCCACAGCCATTGCCACCATCCTAGCTGACAGGTTCAGGTCAAACTTCTCCCCTGCCCACCAAAAGGGCAAATATATATCCGAGCAGAGTGCTGCCCCCCTGACATCTCAGATGCTCAGGTAAGAGCCGCCCTCTGCAAAGCAAAAAACACAGCATCAATGGGACCAGACGGTGTCCCGGGCTGCGTCCTACATGAACTCCAAGAAGAGCTAAACCCAAACATAAAACTACTGTTCAATCTCAGCCTTACTACAGGATATGTGCCCAAAGAGTGGCATACAGCAACAGTGGTCCCTCTCCATAAAGGTGGTGCCTCAACGGATCCTGGAAACTATCGCCCCATAAGCCTGACTAGCTTGGTCTGCAAAGCTATGGGAAGGATCATCATGGACCTCATAAATAAAGATATTGGGGACCTACAGACACTGGATCCTACCCAGTTCGGCTTTGTTAAGGGCAGATCCTGCCTCTTAAACCTGGTTGATTTTTTTTAAACAGTCACCAAGGCCATTGACGAGGGGAAGGTGGTCCACACAGCCTACCTGGACCTCGCAAAAGCCTTCGATACAATACCTCACTCGGGCATTATAGATAAGCTCACCAGCTTAAATATGAACCCCTATGTCACTAGATGGATTGCAAACTGGCTCAAGGACAGAACCCACATTGTTAGAATTGCTGGAGCCATGTCAGACTCCAAACCAGTTACAAGTGGTGTCCCACAAGGCTCAGTCCTGGGACCTCTCTTGTTCGGTATATATTTCTCAGAGGTACAGGCCAACACGGAAGGACTGTGGCTGACCAAGTTCGCAGATGACTGCAAACTGGGTGCCATAATCGACTCTCCAGCCGACACAAGCATCCTCCAAAAGGGCCTCATAGAAACAGACAACTGGTGCCAGAGCCATGGCCTCAAGCTAAATGCCAAAAAGTGTATAGTCATCCCCTTTGGCAAAAACAAAGTGCCCACAAATTACCACATATGTGGTAATCCATTAAGTACAAAAGAAGTAATTAGGGACCTGGGGACCCAAGTTGATAGCAATCTCTCATTTGACAACCATGTGGCCAAAGTGGTTAGAAAAACATTTTATATAGCCCACCTAATCATGAAGGGATTCACATCTAGATCAGGGGAGGTCATTGTGCCTCTTTACTCATCCCTCATCAGGCCCATAATTGAGTACAATGCCCCTTTTGGGATGTACCTTACCAGACACCTGCAGCAACTGGAAAGACCCCAAAAGTACCTCACCAAGAGGATCAAAGGGCTCAAACAGATGCCATATGCTGCCCGGTTAAAGAAACTCCAGCTCTACTCAATGGCATACCGCCTGTTCAGAGGCGATCTGTGCCTGATGTATAAAGCCATGTCCAACACGGAATTAATGGACATGCTGCACCTCAGAAAATCCAAATCCCATCGAGCTACCCACTCGAGAGACTTGAACCTCAGCACTGAAATAAATAGGACATACTGGAGGGACAGATTCATAACCCAGAGGCTCCTTTCACTCTGGAATAAAATCCCAGTCCAGGTTAGGCAGAGTCCCTCACTGACTCTCTTCAAGAGGAATCTTGATGAGTGGATGGGAGATCGTAGGTTTACCCCAGGTATCACTTCTGTGTCACTGTTAGACAGAGGCACAGTATACTAACCTCGAAAAAGGGCATAGCAAAATAAATTTAAAATGGGTGGCGATAGCCAAACACATTCTGGCTAGGTTTATAAATGCCCTAGGGCAGATAGCCTAGTATGAACCTATGAACCTATGAACCTATCAGTCTGACAAGCCTTATCTGCAAGGCCATGGAGCGTATTATCATGGAACTTCTAAACAAAAACAGTGGCAACCTTCAAACACTGGACCCCACCCAGTTTGGGTTCGTGAAGGGCCGATCTTGTCTCCTGAACTTGATTGACTTCTTCGAATCAGTCTCCAGAGCCATGGACAAGGGTAAGGTGGTCCACACAGCCTATCTAGACCTTGCCAAGGCCTTTGACACCATCCCCCACTCTGGAATCATAGATAAACTTACTAAGCTGGGCATTAATCCCTACGTCACCCAATGGGTTGCTAACTGGCTTACTGATAGAACCCACACTGTAAAAGTAGCCGACTCCAAATCCAGCTCCAGACAAGTGACAAGTGGAGTACCTCAGGGTTCAGTCCTGGGACTGCTCTTGTTTGGCATCTACTTCTCTGAAGTACAGGCCAACACTAAGGGACTCTAATAACAAAGTTTGCAGATGACTGCAAACTGGGAGCCATTATTGAATCCCCAAATGATGTGGATACTCTACAAAAGGGCCTTACAGAAACAGATGCTTGGTGCCAGAGCCATGGGCTCAAGCTCAATGCCAAGAAATATACAGTTATCCCCTTTGGGAAAAAACATGTATCCATGAATTACCATATAGGTGGCAGTACACTAAACACCGAAAGTTTGATAAGATACTTAGGGACACAGGTGGACAGTGGTCTCACCTTCGATAACCACATCGCCACAACAGTCAGTAAATCCTTCTATGTGGCACACCTCATCACTAAGGGCTTTTCATCCAGAAAAAAGGAGGTCATTGTCCCACTGTACTCATCCCTCATTAAACCCATTATAGAATACAATGCCCCGTTTGGTATGTACCTCTCAAGACATCTGCAACAACTGGAAAGGCCACAGAAATACCTCACTAAAAGAATCACAGGCCTAAAGCAGATGCCCTACACTGACCGCCTTAAAAAACTCCAGCTATACTCTGTCACATATCGTCTACTCAGAGGCGATCTTTGCTTAACATACAAGGCCATGTCAAACCCAGAGCTGTTGGACATGCTACACTTAAAGAAATCCCAATCCCTCAGAGCCACACGCTCCAGGGATCTAAACCTTGTCAGCACAATAAACAAAACATGCTGGAGGGATAGGTTCCTGACCCAGAGACTCCCCAGACTCTGGAATAGATTGCCCATACATGTCAAGCAGAGTGCCTCTTTGGTCCTCTTTCAAAGGAACCTTGACGATTGGATGGGAGAAAGGAAATTCACTCCGGGGATCACGTCAGTCGCCCTGCTAGACAGGGGTCCAGGGAAGTAAATAGTGTGGGAAGAAATAGCCAGGGAATTGTTATGGCTAGGCTTGTATAGGCCCTAGGGCTGATAGCCTAGTACCAACCTATGAACCTATGAACCTATGAACATGTCCAGGAAGGTTGTGGGCACCATCCCTGATAAGAATTTATTGTGCTCCATCCACTCGTCTAGGTTCCTTTTAAACATTCTTGGCTAGGGTCCATTATAAATCATTCCTTTTCTGTTTCCCTGACTGAAAAGGAATTGATTCTAGCTAATTAGGGGTAGAAGATGAGAAAATGGATTTCTTATTAAGCTGCATTCTTATTTAGCTGCAAGTGCTGTGAGACTACTGTTGCTGTGTGACTGCATTGGTGGCTTTTGAATTGCCCACCCCTGCTGTAAATTAGACTTTTGTGTCTCCTCCTAGCCTCATCTTATCTGCTCATTCTACTGGACACTGGAAAGATCAAACTAGGATGGCTTGAGTTAGCCACTTTTTCTTATCATCCCACTCACTTACTGCACAATGCAATATTCAGAGTATTAATCCCTTTCTTTAATATTACAGTCTATAATACCTGTGATGAAACTGACAATCACTAGAGAGCCTGGGAACTGTTTCTCTACAATCAACTGGGGAATAGTGCTTTTGTTTTGATGCTGGTGAGAGAACTGTATCCAACAATAGCTGAGTTCATATTTCTCGTAAGGAATCATCTTGGGATTAATGCTACTCTTTTGCTTATGATGAGAGAAGAAGCTTAAATCATTCATGGGATCAAAGGTGTTTACTAGACTGTCTACCAGGAGGTCATTTCAAGCCTAGCCATTTCATCCCAATGTAATACTATAGATACACTAATCAATACACAGGATTGTATTTAGTGATGACTGCCCATGTCGAACAGGGTTGTGGGCATTATCCCCGGTAAGAATTTATGGTGCCCCATCCACTTATCCAGGTTCCTTTTGAACAGTGTCATAGAGGTGCTCTGCTTCACATTAATTTGTAACATATTCCAAAAATGTGGTAGTCACTGGGAGACAACTCTGCCCCTCCAGCATGCTCTATTTAAGTCACAGATCATATTTATGTCCCTGGAATGGGTAGCTGTAGTCTCTTTTGATTTATAGGTGTGCAGCAAGTTCATTAGGTTTGGGTCTGAGATTGCTCTGTAAGGCAGGCATAAGTCTCCCCTAAGAAGTCTATATGATACAGGGTATAGTGACAGGGACTTTAGTCAGTCTCTGTAAGGCACATGCTGGAGTCCCTTGATCTTCTTTAGTTAGAAACCTCTGAGATCTCTCCAACTGCTGCAGGTGCTTCATATGGTACATGCCAAACTGGGCATTATACTCAATTATATCCCCTGATTATTCCTATAATTATTCCAATTATATCCTCAATCCGCTGTTTCTTCCTCTTCTTACCAAACTTCCAAACATTTACATGCTTTGTCTTGTAAATAAGACTGACATTATTTAAACTCTAATCAACTTATTATTTAAATCCTTCTACCTGATATGAACTATTGTACATAACTCTTACTATCTGTTTTAGCTGTCTTAAGCAATACTCTGTTCACTGTTACTGTTTCTCAAGTGTTTTTTGATATCTATTGTACATAACTCTTACTGTATTATATCTGTTTTAGCTTTCTTAAGCATTATTCTGATTACTGTAACTTTTCTCAAGTGTTTTTATATCTAGAATGTAATAACTACCTGTTTCTATTTTGTTTATTAATCCTTATTTTACCATGTAACAATATTTTATACTTTTGTATATCTGTGTGGAGCTTTTCTCCCCGGGCCTCTACTGAAAATGGAAATATATCCAGCTAGACTAGCCCGGTCAACAAATGTAAAATAAAATAAATAAAATAAATAAAATAAAAATTATGGGCCTGATTAGTGACAAGGAGTTATGACCTCATTTGCTCTAGAGTCGATGCCTTTACTAATCATATGTGCTACTTAGAAAGCCTTCCCTACTACAATAGACACATGGTGGTCAAAGTTAAGGTCACAGTCAACTTGTGATTCCAGATCCCTTACCACTTTGTAGGTACTTAGGGTATTGTTGTTGATTTGATAGTGTAAAGGGACATTGTTTTTGCTGAAGGGAATGATGATGCCTTTCTTTCATTCAGTGTGAGACTGTGACTGAGACACCACTTGTTGGTCTGCGTAACATCCTCCTGAAGTATACTGACATCATTCAGGGAATCAATAAATGCACCTAGTTTGCAGCCGTCCACAAACCTGGTCAGCCTAGATGCATATATCTCTGTTGAGACCAGCACCATCTACACTACCAGACATAATACACCTCTGCTAAGCAACTCCGAACCTCATAGGTGATACTCTCCCTTTAGCCCACATTACTAAGCACATGGTACCATGGATTTATGCTTTGCAACAGTGTCTGTAGCCAGTCAAGTTGAAATGGGCATTCTGAAACAATGTATCAGTTGTCTTGTGTTTTCTAATAACCATCTACTACTCAAGCAAAATTAAACAGTGTATGAGAGATGCAGTTATTTAATGTTATTAGAGGAAAAACTCTCACATGAAGACACTACAGAAAACAGACAGCTTGTCAGTACTACACAACACCACCCTAAAAATGTCACACACATTTCAGACAAAACACATAGCGCTACATAAGTTGATGCTTTTAAAAGCAACATACCTAAACTGCAATGGCCTCTTAAATGTAACCTAAGAAATATGTACCCTCATCTACCTCACAAACACACAACACAGGTAACGTCCAGTTTGAAACATACATCTAAAAGTCACAGTATGTCAATTCAAATGTCCATAAGGCAAACCTCAGCACAATTCAACATCTTAGCCATGGGTGACTATAATGTGAGATACACTAATGCACTCACATGGCTGTGCACGGAAAGGGCCATCGTCAGTTGCCTATCAGGTGCCAAGATTCACCATGACACACTGACACTCAAGTCCTTGTACTACAACTACATATATAACACTGTCATAGCACATGCAGGACTAAATAACTAGAAATAGATATCCCTGGACTATATGAATAGAAACATAAGGGAGCTCTCAGAATATGTATTAGAGACTGATATGAACTTAGTTTTGAGCAGCACTTTACCATCTTCAAGAATTATGCCACAATATGAACAAAAGATTATTTACTTCATCAACTGGCTTAGCTTCTGATGTCATTCAGATCGGATCCAATATATATCAGTCTGGGACATGGAAGGCAGTCCTTACTTCTTTGCCAGGCATGGTCTGCACCTGTCTCTTCAAGGATTTCATATATTGGCTAAAACCTTGACCACCGTGCTAGTGCCTTTTTTTAGGCAACATCAGTCCTCAAAAGCTTCCAACACAACAAAACAGAAACTGGAGATTATAAAGGTATTTCAACTCAATGGTAGGAGCCTTAACAAAAATTCCACTCCCACCAAACATTCCTTACTCTGGAAAACTGATGTTTGCATCATCACAAAAATGTGGTTCAAGGCCATTGAGAGCTTCCCATGAGTGCAGGGTTTCAATGCCAATCTCACTTTCAGCCATACTCCACTAGATAAAGGCACTAAAGGTAGTGGTATCGCCATGTTTGTAAAAAAAAAAACAAAAACACCTCATCTCCCGAATAGCTTGACAAGATAAAAATCTGGCATTCCTCCACATCCAACCTACCATTAACAAGACCCCTTATCACATCTCTGCTATGTATAGGACCCATTCTATGTCCCCCACAGCCCATAACTCCTATGTAACTAGTATGGAGTCCCTAAACATTAAGCCAAACCCCATTTTTCTTGAGGACTTCTACTACTACTCCATTAACTGGGAGATGTATACATATTCTAGCATGTAGGAGATTTCTGGACCTCACCTGTAGAAAGTCTAAGGACCAGTTAGTCCACACACCAATCAGGAGTGAAAAATACTGGACTTGGTCCTCAAAAGTAAGGGACAGCTCTGCTCTGTACCAATTGTAACTAACCGTGGCCAAACAGGACGACATAGTCACATTTGCATTAAGACTGAAGCCAGAAACATCTTTTAATACCTCAGTATTCAGAGATTATGCTAAGGCTTATCTATGGAAACTATGTGGTGATTTGGCTGAATTTGCACCCCCTTCAACTCAATAACCTGCTTATGTGGAATCCTCTATTGCCAAATATTATGCACATGGGAAATAGCTGCATATATGCATGTATCCCCTTACAAAGTAAATGGAAATCAAATTCAAAAATAAACCCATGTGGTAGAATCCAAATATAAACAGGCTTTTATAACAAAAGAAAAAATGTACATTATAATAAATGCAACTGTGAAGTTGCAGAAAAACACTCTTGCTAAACATAACAAGGAACTCTGGTCCCTGTTCAAATCAGTCAAAGCCAGATATGAGGTAAAAATATCCACCTAGGGAAAGGACAGGCACAAAACCTTCTATAAACAATGTCCAGCACTGCAAAGAATTAATAGTAAATGGTATCACATTCATGGAATCCAATGACGTAGACAACATGCTAGTGAACAAATGTATTTCCAACCTCTCCGCACCTACATTTCCAAATTTCCAACCAGCACCTACCCATCTCTCAAGTCTTCCTTGAACAAATCCTCATGGCACAATCCATGGTTAAGACAACTGCCTCTGCAGGGCTGCATAACATAATGGGTTGCTTACTGGACAGCCTGAAACAACATGTACAGAGGCTAATCAATAGTAGCTTCCAAACAAGCTTTGTTCTGGATGAATATGGAACAACTGTTATTCCTTGGCCTAATGGTGGAGGGGCAATGGACCCAGGAAATTATAGACTACTGTATCTGACCACCTCATCGGTAAGGCTGTGGAAAGTATCATTATGAACTAATAAATAATAGCATAGGTAACCTATAAACTCTCAACCTAATCCAGTTTGGATTTATCAAGGGCAGATGCTGTCTACTTTAATTCATTGACTTTAAATTTACTGAAGCAAGGTCTGAGGCAAATAAGTGCATACTGCATGTCTACATCTTACAAGGGCATTCAACACCATCACACACTGAGGTCTTGTAAATAAACTATCCCAGCTAAATGTTAGTTTCTGTGTAATTCATTGAATAGCATACTGACTCACAAATAGAACCCAAGAAATTAGGGGAGGTTGTTATGCCTCTTTTCAAAGACCTGTCACTAATGGTGTACCACAGGGTTCAACCCTTGGGCCTCTACTCTTTGAAATTTACTTCTCAGAGGTCAAAGCTGTTAAAGGTTTATGGCTGACTATGTCTGTAGATTGCTGTAAATGTGGTGCCATAATAAACTCCCTAGTGGTTGACAAGATGACCCACTGAGAGCAGCAACTGATGAAAGCTCTGTGACTGAAAACCTCTCTGACAGAAAATAAAATCAAAAAGTTAACATTTGGAGATACTTGTTAGCTAATCATATTCACAAATAGTCAGGGAAAAGATTTATACCTTCAAATTCTTCAAAAGATGTACCCCCAGATTTACTAATCCTCTGTGCAGGGCTAATCTAGTCCTGCATGGAAGCGACAGTTTAAGAGGAGGACAGCAGCGCCCATGCATATTAACGAAGGTGCACTGCCTGAACACCTAATGCTACATGGAACACGGACGAGTGCAGGGGGCATGTCTTAGAGCAGAGCTCTCAGAATAAACATGCCCCTGCAAAGTAGAACAGAAGAATGTGTAAATAAATGAGCAAGACCACTCATAGATGTCCGCATATCCCTACCAACAGTCTCCATGTGTTCAACAGCAACAGTACATTTAAAAAAAAATGCAGAAACCCTTTCATTTATTGTTTTCAAAACCCCGAGTACAGCTAACCATAGGTGCGCGGGTTTGCTCGCTTAGCTATGGTTAAAGCAGCTGAAAAGGATGAAGAGGATAACAAGGAATATATATGCAAATGAAGCAGCACAGCAATAATGTAGTGGTTAGAGCATCTGCCTAACGAACAGGCATTCCCGGTTTGAGTCCCACTGCAGCACATATCATTTTCCATGTGAAATCAGTATATGAACATTTTTTAACAACTTATTGCCATATAACCTACATAATAACATTTAAATGTGAACTGGAGTACTGCATAAAATGCACATGTGAAGTGTCAGTGTCATAATGAATAAGGCACTAGTCAGCATGTATAAGCACAAATAAGTGGTAGTAAGCGTGTCTAAGTGCGTATGTGTGGGGGTAAGCATTGCCCACACAGATTAAGCAAAGTAGAAGCTAACTGAGTGTAAGAAACAGTAACCAGAGGTTAGCAGTGCTTACCGTCATGCAACAAAAGTAAGAGCACTGACAGTACCAAAGCTGGGAAGAAAGAATCAAAACAAAGTTGCAAAGAATAAATCCTTACAAAACAATGGTAAGCGCTTTCAGGGATCTACCTCTTCATCAGACAACAGTTAAAAATCCCATAATTAATTAAATACTGGAGGTTAGTCACATGATGTTTCAAATTTTCAGTTGTACCCAATAAGGACATAACAATTAGTGCATCAGTACATATTAGCACAGTTAAAGAGACCATACACTAAAGAAATTATAGCTAAGATAAATAAGAAATGTGCATAACCTTGTATGGTGTATAACTATATATAATAAAAACCTGATAATCCTAGCGACAACACTATATATCCATATATATATATATATATATATATATATATATATATATATATACATGTATATAAAAAAATACATAAATATACAATACCAGTGCATCCAGCTTATATAGATACATACATTAAATTTTTTTATGTGAAATATAAAATGCTAATATATATATATAGAAATAAATAATCATACAATCTAAAATATAATGTAAAAAATATATAGAAAATGTATTGTAACATATTAAAAATTTAGAAATTCAAGAGAATCAATGTTTCAAAGGTCGAGCTTTTAAAAAAGGTTTAAGTGACACCATTTGATTCAACCCTGGGGGCTTGTCTGCATTAAATCTAATAATCCATTTCTGCTCAGCAGCTTCTGTGTCATTACATAAATTATACCACCTTAATTTCTCAGACAATATTTGTAAAACCAGAAATTTAAAAATATGTTCAGGGCCTGTATTTATGTTGTGCATAGCAATCGCACTAGTCTCCTTACAGTTCCTAATATCCCTATAATGTTCCAGGATCCTGTCCTTCATGCGTCTATTGGTCTTACCTATGTAGAAGCTGTAGCATACTACAGAGTAGGCAGAGTAGACCACGTTTGATGTGGAACAATCAGTGTAGAGATTACTGCTATGACTGAATTTCACAGAGAGGTTATAGGAAAAAACACCACACACAGGTTTGTATAAATGGAACACCTTTATTTGTGTACGATAACAGTTCTAGATGCCATATCATATAACTGTTCAGACACTGACATCCATATAAATAGGGTAATGCAAATGTGAAACAGGTATACTTATACAGTATTCTGGAAAGGACCACAACTGTTGCTGTTCATGCCATGCCCCACAGATGTGACAATAATACAAAACAATGAACAGTATGTAATGCAGGTGTACAGTTCAGCAGCCCATGTACACTCTGTACAGATTCAGTAGGTGGTAAAGACATCAGTTGACCAAATGGGATGTAACTGTTACACTGTAACAGCCCACTGACAAGCAGAACACTCTGCATGGCAGGAGGCAGTAGGCCTGCATCAACCCACTTAATGTACGTAATGCAGATATAGGTGAAGTATATGGTACTGTACATCCAGATACCTTAAGTCAGCTCACCTCTGATAGCCACACAAAGCTTGGTATGTAGGTGTAGGACAGAGGCTGGAACACAGGCCTATATCTGGACAACTGTTGCCATGCACTCAGCAAGTCGCTGGTGTTACAGGATAGTCTGCAACATACCCTTAGTCAGGGGATTTATGTTAGAAAGTTCAATTGATGTAGCCTTGTACTGATAGCACTCAACACACACAGTGCCAGTAAAATATCTGACACAGAACCAGTACTGTTACCAGAACCAGAACCAAAAAAAAAGCTCTGCAAATTACAAGTGTAAATCGCAGCCAGTTAGCCAGCTGCTGTTCAACTAGCCATCTATCCAACAAGAGGTATGTGAAGTACATATACATGTAACAGAATGTAGTACCTGGTCCATCATAATGGGACAGATAATTTTGAAATAGCTATATGTGCCATCATGTGTTGTTGTGATGATGTTCAGCTGAACAACTGTGATGGACAATAGTGCTTGTCCCTGTGGGTAATGGGCCATAGGCCTTAACTGTGCAGGTCAGCACTGACAGATAGGATGTAAGCCATCACAGTGTGTGTGTTGTGTAATTGGAAGTATGTATATTACATGGCCAATAGCTGGTGGTAGATGTAATGCCATCATAGGTGCATAGCTTTGGAGGTAGGTACTAGGCTATTGGCCCTAGGGCCTGTAGAAGCCTAGCCAATAGTTACCCTGGCTTTTGCCACCCAAGAACTTTAATCTCTTGTGCCACTGTCAAGCAGAGCCACAAAAGTGATCCATGGTGTGAAATCCCTATCTCCCTGCCAATCATCCAGATTTGACTGGAAGAGTGCTACTGAGGAGCATTGTTTGATATAGATAGGTAGTTAGTTCCACAGTATGGGAAGTATTCGAGACTGGAATGTATCCCTCCAGCATGTGTTGTTTATTGTGGTGACAAGGTGTAGGTCCGCACAGTGTGCAACTTGGAGGGATTAGGATAACTTTAAGTGGAGCATGTCCAAAAGCACTGGGTGTGACATAGCTGTATATGTTAGGCAGAAATCGCCTCTGAGTAGGTGATATGCGACAGAGTAAATCTGCAGTTTAATGACACGGTGTGTGTAGGGCATCTGTTTGAGGTTAGTAATCCTCTAAGTGAGGTAGTTGTGTGGCCATTCCAGCTGTTGTACATGTCTTGTGAGGTGTATACCAAAAGGGGCATTGTACTCTATAAAAGATCTAATGAGTGATGACTAGAGTGAAACAATGGCCTATTTTCCCTGGATGAGAAACCTTTTGTGATGGGGTGTGCCATGCAGAAGGATTCCTTGACTACACTGGTGATGTCATTATCAAAGAAGAGACTACGGTCCACCTGTGTCCAAAGGTCTCTTATCACACTTTTGGTGTTAGGTTGACTACTGCCTATGTGTTAGTTCATGGGTACAGAGTTTTCACCAAAAGGGATGACAATGTACTTGCTGGCCTTCAGCTTCAGCCCACAGCTTTGACACCAGCCATCTGTCCCAGTGAGGCCCTTTTGTAGGATGTCCACATTGTCTGGAGTGTCAAGTATGGCTCCTCGTTTGCAGTCATCTGCGAACTTCATTAGCCAAAGACCTTCTGTGTTAGCATGTACGTCAGAGAAGTAGATACCAAACAAGAGAGGACCCAGCACTGAACTCTATGGTACTCCACTTGTTACTGGTCTGATGTTGGGCTTGGAGTCTGCTGCCTTCACAGTGTGGTGTCTGTCAGTGAGCCAGTTGGCAACCCATCTTTTCACATATGGATATATACCTAGTTTAGTGGGTTTCTATAAAATTCCAGAGTGGGGGATTGTGTTGAATGGCATGGTGAGATAGAGATAGGCTGTGTGAACCACCTTACCCTCATCTACAGCTTTGTTGACCGCTTCCAAGAAGCCTATCAGGTGTAGGAAACATGATCTGCCTTTTACCAACCCAAACTGGGTGAGGTCCAGAGTTTGGAGATTACCAATGTCATTGTGTATAGGTTCCATGATGATATGTTCCATAGCCTTGCAGACCATGCTTGTCAGGTTAATGGGGTGGTAGGTCCTGTGGTCTGTGGTAGCTCCCCCTTTGTGGAGAGGGATAACTGTTGCTCTGTGCCATTCAGTGGGCAGATAGCCTGAGATGAGCCTATGATTGAACATGGTACTTAGGTGGTGTGCCAGTTCATTTTGTAGTTCAAGTAGAACGCAGTCTGGCATGTTGTCAGGTGCCATGGATACTGTGTTCTTGCCTTTGGAGAGTGTGCTTCCCTGTGCAGCCGTGAGTACAGGAACTTTGCATTCTTCCAGTATAGAGATAGGCCCCCTAGGGTATGAGAGGGGGGGTAAAGGCAGCACTGAACCTATCTGCCAGGATGTTAGCAATATCAGTGGGTTCTGTATATTTAGTGTAAGTGTGCTATAAGACAGAGCAGATGTGAGTGTTGATGTTGAGAGTCTTGACATAGCTATAGAATGCTTTGTGGTTGTCCTCAGAGTCGGTGGCAATTTTGTTTATGTGGCTAGCTTTGGAGGACCCTATGTGGGATCCAAGCTTATTACTGAGGCTGACCAGGGACTTCCTCCAATCATGGGGTTTTACTCTGTTTTGCAACAGTGTATTTCTTCTGTTGTAGAGTTTGTTTATGGCAGGGGACCACCAGATTGGTTTCTATTTCATTGGAGGATAGCATATTTGTTCTGTTAGGTACTGCATGATCCATTCACTCGTGTAAGTGCTTATAAACTGCATTTGTGTAGGATTCAGCAGTCATACCTCTATTGCCTGTCAGCATGGGTGCTGTGCAGTTTCCCACATTTGTTTTACGAAGTGTGAAGTTAGCTTTGGAGATAGTATTAACAGTGGATTCCCTAATGGGGGTTGGAGGTTTGTGTTCAGATCTGACCTACTAGGAATTGACCTGTGGTGTAGGGCACCAGTTTAGCATGTTAGTAATGACCAGGTCTAGGATATAGCTGCCCCTGGTGTGGGTGTGGCTAAGTTGATCCAAGGCATCTGGATTGATGAATTCCAGAAAACGTTGAGCACAAGGGTTGGTACAAGACAACTTTTCACAGTTAATGGACGGGTACGTGAAATCGGCCATTATGAGGGTGTTAGGTTGTACCCTAATATTTTCCACTGTATCAAGAAATGAGGAGTGGAAATCCTGGGGCATGGCGGGTGATCTGGCATGCTACAATTTGATTTGGGGCCTTGCCCGGAGATAGTTGCACTTGGATAATCTTGAATGTATTATGCTGAGCAACTAGCCTGGAGGTGTGGATATCCTCAATGAGTATGGACACACCTCCGCCTTAAGTGTTATGGTCCAGGTTAAGTGGCCGAAAGGTGTGGTATGAATTAGAGCCTGGTAATGCAGGGGTACTCTCTGGATCCTTGAACCAGGTCTCTGTTACTGCACAGATGTCAGTGTTCTCCATTCTAAGGAGTGCCTCGAGTGAGTGCATTTTGAGGTGTAGACTACTAGCATTGAGTAGCAATACCCTCAGAGTTTGCGTGCTTGTACCTGTTACGGTGGTGAATTTGTCATTTGAACCCTGCCTAAGAAAGGCATTATAGAGGTGCCGACAGCCTTAGCCCATACCAGGAATCCCAGGGGCGACAGGCGCAGGCCATCTCTGGCAAAGCATTGTGGTTTGTCCATCATGATATTCCAGGCAGACAGATACTGGATCCACTTAGAATGACACAAGAAGCTTAGCCAATTGTTGATGTTAATCATTTTGTCATTGTACTGTGGCATCATTTTGGGTGATGGCAAGATGCTACACAGGGCTAATGTCATACTTGCCTGGGCTACAAGATTGGACAGCTCCTCCATGTCTCTTATCATGTAGTCCAGGGAGGTATGGTCCAGGTCATTCAAACACACATGGAGAATGACAGAGTCATAGTTATACTTGTTGTGGAGTGACCTGAGTGCATACATTATGTGTTGGTTCCTGGCACCATACAGGCAGCTGACAGTAACTTTCGCCTTGCATAGCCTGGTGAGTAGAACATCAGTGTGCCTGACTATAGAGTCAGCTATGACTAGAGTGTTGGGTTTGTTGTTAGGCCTTATGTGCTGTGATTGAGTGGCACATTGGCTTTGTGGGCTATGTGTCATTTGGATTGTGTTGGGGATTGGAGATTGCTTGCATTTCTGTCTTGGAGGTCCATGTTGCTTAGGCAGGGGTTTATTGAGAGCCTACTCGAATGTAGGTGTGTGTTTGTGTTTCTATGTATGTGTTTTGGTGGTGAAGGTTTTCAGGGACTATGCAGTAAGTGTGGTGTGGTGCAAGTGTTCACCTACTCCTCTTGACTGTCTAGTCCAGTCTTGGGTGAAGAGAGCTTTGATTCCAGTTTGGCTATATAACTGCATCTCTCACACATTGTATTGTTGGGTGGTAGGAGGAGAGGGTTGTCTGTGTACATGAGTCAATAGCTGCATTGCTCCAAGATGGCAGGATGCAGCAGCTAGACAAGAGAAAACACTGGGACTTGACCCTTACACATGCCAGGATATGTGCCTATTTATTAAATACTAAAACTGTGTCCATCAAGACAAGTGAGGAAAGCTGAGTGCTGTAATAATTGGTAGCTTAATTAGTGCTTAAATTGAGTTGTGAACAACTGCTGAGCTCAAAGAAACATACTTGAGTGTTGCAACTGAAAGACTGGCTAGTTCTATGAAACAAATGTAAGCTAGAAGGCATCCGTCCAACACAAAGAGGCCTAGTCACTCAGAACCTTAAAAACAGTCATATTATGATGGCCATGTGGCAGACACAGGCCATCAGTTGCAGGATACTCAGGTGAATCTGTATTGTAGCATGCCGGGGTGTCATAGGTGTGTAACACGCTTACCTGCAATAAGCATCTACATATACCCCACTAATGTCAGGCCAATTGCATATGTGGCACCTGTTCATGTTGGAGCAAGGCAGAACACTGCAGCTGTGCAGGAAGGTGTGGTGAGATTGTGGAGCTGATGTCTGAATGTACCCAGCATAAAGGTATGCATGTGTGTACATATGCCACATATGTAATATATAAAGATATATATTTATATCAGCATGTATGTCCAGAAATATATATATATATATATATATATATATATATATATATATATATATATATATATATATATATATATACCCATGTGTATACATATATATGTGCACATATATACATCACATATATTTACACATATATAGATATATACCTATATGCACATGTCTACATAAATACAAACACACACACAAACATATATGTCTGTACAGACATGTCTCCTATATTACTACCACAGTGATGCGTGCTATGTGCGAAGCAGCAGTACACATAGCAATACACACAAATATTTACAGGTGGCAGTGTGTGCACCATGGAGGGGTATGTCATATGTTATTCCCTTGTTGGTACCACATAGCCTCCATCTGGGAAGTATGCAATGGGAATATGGGGAAGTATGGCAGCTACACATGTGGAGGTGGTCAGGTGTGGTAGATATAGAGGACAGTCTACAGGGGTTGTAAGTGACACATGTGGTGGCTAAACACCGTGGATGGTGTGATGTGAATGCCCCATGGGCCTCAAAATAGCCACAATGGGAGCAAGCCTCCCACCCAATGCTACTTACAACAGCAGTCCATGTCCTTAAGGTGTCTGGTCTGGAAGCTGAGCAGGACGAGCATGTTGGCCCTGTGAATGTGTACTGTGTCCTTCAGACTGATGTAGTACATCCCTCATGTGTCTGTGGAGGCCGGTATGGCACAGACTATAGACCTGAGCCCAGGGGACAGGAACATGTCTGTGTGCCCTGGGGGGGGGGGCAATATGCCCTCAGAGTTTCCACTTGCTGGTATTGCTGTAACAGCACATGAGGAGTCCCCATGTTGGGACACACATGTGATGTGGCCAGGTATCATGGGCAGATGGTTGTGGAGAAATGGATCTGCTTGCCAATAGAACATATGCATGTTATTGTGTCACTGTTATAGAACATATGGTGGTAGTAATAGTCTACACAACCCTGATACATCTCAAACACCATGCAAAGATTTCCTCCAATAACACAGACTGACAGATGTGCAGCAATCACAGATCAGCCATACCACTGGCATACCTGTAACCACAGTACCCCTGACAATGGCATGCAGGTGAATAGTGTGTAACAGGCCAGCAATGATAGTGTCTACACAGGGGACATGGCTACAATCACATAGCAGAAGGTGTGGTACAATACAATATCTGTCCAACTGCTAGTTAAGCCGTAGACTTAACTAATGAGTTGTGTGTACAGTCAGTTGAAGCTGATATGGTGGGGGGGTGACAAAGATGTGTATTAAGAAATGTGGTAACCTTGCTGTATGAGTTGCTCAGACCTGTGTACATCTTTATGTCTTACAGACCCTATGACACATGCACATTTGCCCACATTCCCAAATGAAGAAAACGAGATATTGTTCACATACATGATCCAGCACTATGCTGTGCTGTTTGGCAGGCATGCACATGAGCTGCAGGAGTGGTCTGCCCTGTGGAACGACATACTCCACAGGGTCAATGATGTCAGACATCACAATCACAAATATGAGCAGGTCCAGCATTATTGCAGTGACCTGCTTCGCCATGTCCGGCACCATGCTGCTGAAGTCCAGGGGGATCACCTTGCCACAGGGGGGCCATGCCATCCATCCTCTCCTGACATGTGTGGACGAGCTTCTGGCCAGCCTCGTGGCACCTGCCCATCCCAACAGTCTACAACAACATGGGATAAGGCATTACAGTACTCTACATTATCATTTGGGTCTAGGCAGCAACATGTGGTGTTCAGTGTATGGGGCACTGCAAAGTGACACACATGTAAGGCTTACTTGTCATGCATCTGCTTAAGAGTAGAAGGAGGGGGGGGTCACAGCATGACACACCAGTGCACTGCAGCTGGGAAACTAAGGATGGTAAGAATGTCTCTCTCTGTACATAGTCAGGGTCAGGACCTGTGGCAGTCGTAACCCTACACACACAGCAATAGTGATGGCAGTGTGTAAACACCATGGGATGTGCACATGAGCAGACCTTGCAATCATGCAGAATAGTGGGATATGTGTAGGGCAGACTGAACATACACTGGCAAATGCACATGGCCCATGCTTGTATACCCCCGCCAGGAGCAATGACTGCTGTAGTACACACAACAAGAGGTGTAATAAACCGTCATGATAGGGGTGTGCACACATATGCCCACATGATGTGTATGCATTGTGGTCAGCAGCTGCACACCTAACACCATCTGTAGACACTGTATGTGAAAGTAGAGGACATTTGTGACATACCAGGCCTGTGTACTGCAAAGATATGCAGTGATGTGGTCCCATGGCAGATCATGGTTGTGTGTGTGAAATACATAAAGGTGTGTACACCCCCCATAGCCATGGTATGCACTGATGGTTCACAGTGTAAGACTGTTGCAGTGGTCATACATGGTTTGTTTATGTTGACAATTGTACATCAGGCATCAGGCATTCACCAATGATAACTGTCCACATATCATCCCAGGTATGTTTTGCTGAAAAAGATAGGGGCTGTGAGAAGTAAAGCTGACATAACTGACACAGTACTACACATTCCATAATGGGTTGTACACATGTGAGTTGTGGCAAACAGTACATGGCAGGGTGCAGAACAGGTGCACAGCAATATTGTGTACATGGGTGCAGTGGTATCCACGGAAGGGGCATCACCTAGTGACACAGCACAGCATCACACACATGTATAGTGTTGCTAGCATGGATTGCCTATATCTGAACTGCATGCTGTTCTGTAACATATGTTCTGCATGTTGGCAGATGGGTAATAGGGTGACCGTGCGTACAATCAATGTGCAATCTCACCTGTATGTGTGTGCATTCCTCTTGGTTATTTAGGTTGCATGCAAGGTCACTCTGTTGAACGTGAGGGAGGTAGATGCATGTAGGATGTGTGTGCATGTGTGTGTTTTTGTGTGTGGCCACGTATGCACTTGTGATTGTGGTGTGTTCAGACGGCTGTATCCCCCTTTATGACCATGCAGGACATGGATATAGACTGCCACATTACACACCAGGAATACCTCTCATGTGTGTATTCACAGGACAGCAAATAGTATAATATGGTCTGTAGCAGGGCACAGACATCTAGAGGGAAGGTAGACTCCAGGTACACACTTAATATCACAGTCAGCAGAGAGGTCTCCAACAACCCATGTATGCAGCTCTACAGATGCATTGTGGAAGTACTAGTCAACACCAGGGAGTGCATCCAAATATTACAGTTGTCACATGATGGGCTGACGGAGGAGCATATCAGGCATGTACTGAACTTTACATATGCATGACAGACCAGTGGGAGATATTATGGATGCAACATAGTACCCCACACATATAGGGGCCATGCACATCATTTCTGGCCATACAGAGGGTGCATACCGAATTACAGCAGTGAGGCCATATCAATCCACCACACACAGGACAGGCAGGTAATGTAGCAACAGGGCTTGTGTTGTGTCCACTTGTGTGGCCATTCATAGGACTGTGATGTTAATTAATGGTATCGATGTGTGCATGTTAACAAGTGTGACACAGAGTGGGGTAACATATGGACATACAAGTGGGACTGACTGTAAAGCCATTGACAGGTAGGTATAATGCAGGTGTGTGTGTGTGTGTGTGTGTGTGTGTGTGTGTGTGTGTGTGTGTGTGTGTGTGTGTGTGTGTGTGTGTGTGTGTGCATGTACTGTTAGGCAATGATATACGGGTTTGAACGTGTGTTTATTGTTCTCCCCTGCAGGTGGCAAGGTGGTCACGTTCCCTCCTGCAGCCGATCTGATGTAGGTGTCCATACAGACACAGATGATGATGATGATGATACTAATGGTGAGGCACAGGTTGGATTGTCAGGGGACAAGAATGTGCATACATTTGACATCCCCCTTTTAACCACCATACCCCCGCACACAGTTTCAGTGCCTATACGCACCCCATCACCAGTGGCCATAGTGGAGGGACAGCTGGCGTTTAGTGCAAGAGCACAGGAATGTGTGGTGCCCATACCTGCTGTGTCTGGTTGCAGCAGGCATAGCTGGTTGTCCAGCAGGGCACCACATAGACAGATGTCCCAGGGTGCTCGTGGTAGGGCAACTGGACATCATGCCCCTGGCAGAGGCATCATAGGTGCCACCACCAGACGCATGTTTAAGGCTGTCATGGTGGTGCAGGCACGTACAGAACATTACCACAGAAAGGCCCTCAGGCTGCAGAGGGCTGCTCTCACATCATCAAATGACAACACCCGTGAACTTGCTAGTGCCATCCATGGATTAACTGAGTTCATGAATAGACGGTATGGTGAGATGATGGCCCTCATTGACCGTGGTCTGTCCATGCTAGAATGCGTGGTGGGAGTAATGTGTTGTCCGCATGGACATAGGGCAGCAACACCATCAGCTGGTAGTCAACGTGGACATGGCAGGACACCAAGGGGCTCCAGTAGTGGTAGTAACGGCAATGCGGGGTGTGTGCTGTCCACACCATACCATAGCAGGCCACATGCACATGGTGCTGGCCAGTCCCAGGAGGGGCCTGGTGCCAGTGGACAAATGTCATCCGCAGGTGAGAGTAGCACATCAAGGGCTGTAGTGGAACGTGCCCATGGAACACCTGGGAAGTGCAGTCCATGTGTCCATGGCCGGAGACATTGAACTGCACACCCTGCCAGGTATGGTCTGCAGCTGTCCATAAACACCTGTGTAGGGCAGCCACATAGCAGAACTGTGTGCATGCATACCCACACCCTCTCAAAAAACACACCTAGGGCAACCTCATACCTACACACACCATATCACCTCGGCCAGCTCCCCGGTGTACACCTCTCACTCACACACATGGTGTCAAATGTATGGGCCACCATTGGCCTCTGGCAAACCAACACCATACTGTGTGCATATGATGATACCTGTACCCCATCCCTGTCATCCATACCATCGATGCAGGAACAGGCTGATATGGTTCTGATGCACATGGTGACTGTTAACAGTGTAGCACAGTACTGCAGTGTAACTTGTTGTAGGGGGTAGGGTGTGAGGCACATTTGTCAGGTAGTGTAGTCGTCAGGCAATGATGCATTACAGCTGTTAGGTACACGGCTTGATTGCGGTCTCTACAATGTTATCCAGTTGTGTTGTACGTGTACATGTGTCAGCAGTAGGATGTTTTGCAGTCATATTCCACAACAGGGTGTGTGATTATACAAGCTTAATATGACAGTATAATGACCATCTGGTAAACACCATCCTCATATGTACCACTCACACAGTAATGGTACATACACTGGGCATGGCACAGTGAGGTTCATTGTCTGTCTTTGATATGGGACACATGTGCCTGGCCCTACAGACATGTGAGAAAACAGGGTACCATACACTGGGGCAGCATGTAACATCACATAGTACAGGACAAAGAACAATTGCATCTACAACAGTCTGTGCGCTGCCCAAGGTACGTATGCACAATACAGAGATTGTCTTCAAATTCCTAACTCAGGGGTCCACAACCTGCGGCTCTAGAGCCACATGCAGCTCTAACAACCTGCTGTAGTGGCTCCCTGTACCTCTGAGGATTAATGGACACTGTAATGCACCACCCACACACAAACACACACACACACATCAACCAGGGCCAACACAGGAACACAATCATGGATGGATGTTAGGTATTGCTCTTATACAATCAGTTCTGTCATATATATAATATAACAATATTTGAAACCTTATATGCAGTGTAATCTTTATATTAGGGGTCAATTAGCTGTTGTGGTTCCCAGTGACTTTACTGTGGTGGGTGAGGGGACAGACATGACTCCTGGGATACTGAAGGTTACAGACTCCTGCCCTACGTACACAGACAACAGTACTGTACACACAACCACAGACTGTCCAAGTCATGTCCTCAGTAAAAGCCATTACTATACACAGCATGTCCAGCAGTCTGTTATCTGATTGGCTTGTTATCAGGTATGATGTCAATGAATAATGGTGTACAGAACATATGCACCATATATATATGGGCTTCATCTGTGCAACACATGTGTGCCCCTCTGCAGTGTAGAGATCAGTGTAGGTAGCATTGTTATATGCTCCTGTAAGTCAATCTATGGGGGTGGGAGCACCATCATTAACCTATGATGTTACAATATGGGAGGGATATTAGCAGTAAGCCTGCTTACCATACATTTCACCCTGTGAACATTGCTGCCCTACAGATTACTGCCATACAGCTTGTTCTGTTTGTCACTGCAATTGTGATGATTTCAGTTATGTATTGTTATGTAACAGATACGTTCCATCATCAACCTCGGTCTTTTCCACCTAGGTATTGAGTATAGAGTGTAGTTAGAGGCTGCTGGCTTGTATATCTGCATTACTTACTGTTGATTGATTGTTATCCTGTGGCCCAGTCTGTCTTTCCTGTTGTACTACCTGAAGGCCTTGGCCTTGACACCAACGTATGTTCTGAGTGTTTCATTCATCTCTTTGTATGTATTTCAACGTCTAACAGCTATATGACATGGCGTAAGCAAATGTATTACTACATAAATAAACCTTTAAAACGTATCCAAACATGTGTGTTGTGTCACATCCTTGTACTCCTCTGTGGGTATATGTTTCAGGCAACAATTGTCTTTTGTATGTGTGACTTATATACTGTCCATCTGATGAGGTTGCAACTGTAGGGATACTGGCTGTTCATTATAGTGTGCACCCTCTAATAATGCATCGCCCTAGACATACCTCTGTGTGTGTATGTGTAGTTGCATACATGTATATATATATATATATATATATATATATATATATATATATATATATATATATATATATGTGTGTGTGTGTGTGTGTGTGTGTGTGTGTGTGTGTGTGTGTGTGTATATATATATATATATATATATATATATATATATATATATACATATATATATATATATATTTAGACATATATATGTATCTGCATACCTGTGTCTGTGAATATGTATCTTAGGAATGTTTTATTGCTCCCACGTTGTCCATTCACTATAGTAGCCAGACTGTACTGTATATGTTATCGATACCAACCTCACATCATACAGGTGTCATGGCTTACTGTTAATATGTTGTGGCCAAGAAGTGTCGGGTCCTGGTCATAGGATTTGCACCAGTTGGTATTGTATTCCATGACAGACCTGTGTGGCTGGGGGGAGTAGAATACTGATACGTGTCAGGTGTATGTTGCTTGAGCCCACTCACTCCCATTAATGGTTCCTGTGGTCATATATGCATTTGTTATGTGCTCTATTATATCTATAGATATATATCTGTATATAACTAAGAACACACTTCGGGACAGGAAAGCATTCAAAAGGCATTAATAGGTAAACACCTGCTGCTCATGTATTATCTAGCACTTTTGTCTTTTTTAATATCAAGACTTATTCAAAAAGACATGTGTCATTAATACAAGCAACCATTTAAACATTGTTTACATACCTTATTCTGAGCTGTTTTTTTTAATTAGCTACACAGTTCCTGTCCAATGATAAAGCCAGCCCTGTAGTCCTGCAAGGTACTGTGTGCATCTTCATTATCATTACAAAGGTAAAACAGCGAGAAACGTGTAGTGTCATGTGTATACAGGGGATGTGTCCATCACGTATACCTGGAACCTAACCTGTTATGAGTCACATGTCAGCTGCGGTTGTGTGCACCTCGTATACCTGGAAGACAACAGGAAAATAACAGTTGAGTGCACGTTGAGGGGGCGTGCGACATGCTAGGAAGGTCAAAGCTGGATCGTCAATGAAGTGGAACTGGGAAATGTGGCTGGGTACGGGTGGGAACATATCACTGCTTCTCAGACTGGTGGCCAGATACTACCAGTGGACTCACTACATCTACTCATGAAACCAAGACAGGTTCATCCCAATTGTGGGTCCTGGGTCTAAGCCTTCCTGTTTGTTGCTGGGCAGAACAAAGGCCGTTGGATACGGAGTGATTAAGGCACTTTTAAGCAGTTGTGTGTGGGTTTGAGCGACAGTAAGCACTGCTAACTTCCGATTACAGTTTCTCAGACTCAGTTAGCTGCTACATTGCTTAATCTGCGTAGGCAGTCCCCCCCCCCGCAAACAGGCTGAAACCCGCTTACTGCTGCCTAAAAGTGCTTACTCCTGCGCAAACACACTCATAACTGCTTTAAACTGACTTAATCACTCTGCATCCAATGGCCCATGTTCTGCCCAGCAAAAACATAAGCAGCCTCTGCTAGTATCAGACCCAGGACCCTGCACACCATAGCCAAGGTGATTTACCACTAAGCCATCTTAGATATACATATCCTTGATGTATTCACAAACATATCATTCAGCCCAGTCATTCAACAGTACATAGAATGTATTCCAACATGTAGATGTATGTGTGTGAGTAAATATATTAATGTCTAAATATGTACAACATATTTGTATATATATATATATATATATATATATATATATATATATTGTGAACATATAAACATGCAAATGCCTACATCTATAGATATATATGTCCATATCAACATGTCTAAATATATATGGCAGGTTTTATATATATATATATATATATATATATATATATATATATATATATGTCAGATATATATATATATATATATATAGTACTATGGACATACAACTGTAGATAACAATGGGGACATACATAACAGAAGATATATGAATGGTATGGGAGTAAAAGGGGTTGAGGCCCCATTAATATAATATTAGGTATACCCCCCCCCCCCCAAGCACAAGCACAACCCCTGTAATACAAGTACCAAAGTGTTGAGATCCAGGACCAGACACAACAACAACATGGGCCATCCTATATATATATACACACACACATATATATGGGATATATATATATATATATATATATATATATATATATATATATATATATATATATATATATAAAACTATACATTAGATATATAAATCACTACACATACACACACAGAGATTTCTACAGTAATATACATATGTAGTACGTGCATATAATATGGAGCAGCCAGTATTCCTACAGTCACCACCTTACTAACTGCAAACTGTATGAGCCACCGATACGAATGACATTCATAGCCTGCAACATATACCCACAGATATATCAAAGGGTATAACACCACACACAGGTGTGCATAAATGAATGTGAAAGCTTTATTTGTGCACTATGACAGTTGTATATGCCATGGCATATAGCTGTTTAAACACTGACATCCATATGAACAGTGTAATGTAACTGTGAAACAATTATACTAAGACAGTAGTCTGGAAAGGTTGACATATGTTGCTGTCCAGGCCGAGGCCTTCAAGTAGTACATCAGTAATGACAGACTGGGCCACAGCATACCAGACAATCAACAGTACATAATGCAGATGTATAGGTCAGCAGCCTCTATCTAGACTCTGTAAATAATCCCTAGTGGGTACAGACCCCAGTTGACACAATGGGATGTATCGCTTACATAACAAGGCATACCTGACACCATCACAATCACACTAACAGAACATCCCATATGGCAGGAGGCAGTAGGCCTGCATTTACCCAAGGTGGATTGTATGGTAAAGTACATAGTACATCCAATTACCTTAAGGCAGCTTATCCCAGATACCCACACATGTCGTAACAGCCTAGGTTAGTCATGGTGCACCCCCCTACACTCACTAATACTGGGCCATATACCACTGTTACATACAGTGGCCTCTGGATTGCATTACGGCACACATGTATTGTGTAGGTGAAACCCACACATATATGGCCCCAACCCCCCAGTATGTGTAGGGAACACAACAGCAGTGGAGTGATGGCAGGAATGACATCATGACATACACACAGCCCACTATATACAACCCCTGACGGTATGTCACATGTGCAAGTCCCGGTATGTAGGTGGTGGACAGAGGCTGGAACACAGGCACATATGTGTATAACTGTTGTCTTACAGTAAGCATGATATGTATATGTGTACATATCTATATGTATATATATATATATATATATATATATATATATATATATACTTATTTATACATATATGTTCACCATATGTCCTGCACATGGAGTAGAGCCCTACCTCAGTCCCAATAGTCCCAAACTCTCAGTGCAAGAGGATGTAACGTATGTAGTGCAGCTATATTTGTAGACTATTGCTACTGTAACCGGGATTGTCTTCACAGAAATAGTGTGTGTGGGAAGCCATATCTGCTGTTAACATGTGTGCCATTGGCTACTTACAGACATCCTAAGGTCATTATAGTACAGTACCACTGCTAGCACAGTAACACCACTGTGGACTACAGCTGTGATGTGGCCAATATATGTGGACAGTCTGACACACTCGGGTCAGTGCAGGGGTATACACAGAACCCCTTTATGCAATACATGTGGACCAGGCCTGTCAATGTGGATGCTAACAGTCATATAGATGGGTATGACACGTACATACTGGTATACATTTGCCCCCATAGGTTATGCATCCATACACCCCTGTCTGTCCTGACACTTAATAACTGCTGGTACAGAGGTGCCATGGCCACATACTATCCACTAGTTACTGACATACATCTGAACAGCATCCCACTGCATTGTCTGACATACATAACTGTTATGGCGGCCAGGCAGCAGTACATCTGGCAAGTATCTGGACATGACATCTCACTGGATAAGTACAGTAAGCTGCTAGGCATGTAACAATGCACAGTGCAGGCTACAGGCAGACTGATTCAACACTGGGCTACATCTCCTATGTGGGAATACGCATGTACATGCATAGATAGCAGGCTGTACAGGCATGTTGCATAACAGAGTAACAGGCACCTGTGTGAAAGTGCATAATCACAATCAATGTGAACACAGCCACAGCCACATATGGTAAGCTAGCGTACTATTACAGTATATGGACTATCTGATGTACACCATCCTTATATGAGCCACTCACACAACAACCCTACATATACTGGGCTGCTACACAGTGTGGTCCAATGGTTATCTGTGGTTTGGGACATGTGTGCATTCACACCTACAAACATGTAAGCTGATAGGGTGACATACAGTGGAGCAGCATGTAACATCAGATAGAACAGGACCAAGAACAATGATATCTACCACAGTCTGTGCACAGGCCAAGGTACATATGCACTATGCACACACTGTTGACAATTACCAGACTTACACATACCTCAGTACTATACACACAACCACAGAATGCCCAGGCTATGTCCTCAATTATAACTCCTACTATACATAACATGTGTAGCAGTCTGATATCTCACTGGCTTGTTATCAGCTATGCTGTCAATGAATATGGTGTACAGAACATATGCACCCCCCCTACTGCATGACAAGGTTGACAGGGTGGTGGCTGGAGGCACAAACACAGGGCCAATATTGACATGTCACTGTGATGACCTCATACATTTCCTGTCGTAACAGGGTGTGATACAACATATGTCCTATGAGGGATATGATGTCAGCACCTCTCCCGGCTGTCACCATCTAGTGACTGCAATCCCCGCACTACCTTCTGCAGTTGAGAGATAGGTGCTCTGTGGGTAATACAAGGAACACAAAGCATCACACACTGCTCTGCAGATGACCCTACAGATGGGGATTCCTCATGAACATAGCACCGACATGACAAGTATTAAAACATGTAGGACAGCTATATCCACACACACCCTGTTAAATCAATATTACCCCAACTGCAGTATAGCAGCATCTACAGTCTGTAGTCAGGATAGGCACACACCCCCTCATGTGTGTTGGCCTGTTTCCACAGTGTATGTTGTCAGAGGTAAGTCCCCAATCCATCTGTGATGCTGTTTGCCAAATAACAGAGCTAGTTCCTGCTCACAGTGAATGAAAAGGCCCAACACCAACATGATGTTCCTAGATATTGGAGTGTGTTTCCATGCAATTGGCTATGGGAATGTTACCACAGCTGTTTCACATTCAATCAGCTAGAGGAGGGCTGTAATTTGTGCAGAGGCCATCAGCTGATCATGAGCATCACTGACAATACACATGCCGCTGCCTAAGCAAAGCAGGTGTAAGTCTCCACATCCACCAGAAAGGGAGTGAGAGAGGCAGATAGAGGCAAAGATAAGTCAGGGTAGGTTGGGAGAGTAAAAAGTAAGCATATGTGTGTCACACACCTACCAGCCCAAGGTATCGAACCCGTGACTGACTATGTACTGATATCACATCTGTTATCCCCGCATGGTGGATATTGTGACTTATGCTAGGGGCACCATATAAGAATGTTTAAAAGCACACTCACTATTGGGTCCAGTTGTTACACCCTCACAACCACAAAGGACACATGCAACAAACATCAACACATTATGCAACACACACCTGTCACATCTGGGATTAGAACCCCTATCTAAGTAGTTATTATACTACAGCACTATGCCATTATAGAATACACCACAGAGATTAGTGGAGTATTCTTTCCCCACAGGTTTATTTCACAGTGAGTGACATCAGCAGGACTGATAAAGTAGGGCGAATGAATTATAGTGAGTGTGACTAGCCAAACATGCATTGCTCTCTACACAGGCATAGGTGCAGCCACAAAAGCATCCACAACTCCCATGTGTAAGACTAGAACCCCTACCAGAGTACTATATCACACTACAGCATCATGCTGTTAAAGCTTGCACCACAGAGACTGCTGGAGTACCCCTTCCCCAAAGGTGTACTTCACAGTGATTGACATCAGCGGGATTGCCAGAGTAGGGCATTATAATTGTATCGAGTGTGACTGACCTAAATTGCCCTAATTAGTCTGTATGCATTAACCAGTGTTCTGGCCAGAACAAAAATAACCTGCCTTTGCAGGTCACGAACCTAGGATCCTGTACACTATAGGCGTAGTAACTAACCACTAAGCCATCACAACAGTACATGGGACTGCGGTTCCACCAAAGTAATCCCAACATAGGCTAATCAAACTGAACATGTGAAAGGAATGTATATAAGGTTGTCCATAAAAGACCTCTCCAAGGCCAACATCATGCTACTCAAAGCAGACGTGACAATGTTTGTGACACCCATGGAGACAGAAGCTGACAGTTCAACAGATGGATCCTGGACTAAGGCACTGTATGAGCACAGCCACTTGTCCATGATTCCTGACATCCCACATAGAACCATGATACTCACCTCCCAAATAATCAAGCCAGTCTGGTGGTCTCCTGCCATTTACAGAGTATACAACAGACAGTAGACACTGTTGAAGACAAAAGGGTAATCCAAGGATGCCAACAACTCCCTTACCAGCCCCAGTAAGATGTAGAGATCCCTCATGGAATCCTTCAAAACAGGTTATGTAACTATAATCGACACAGATTCCACAGACAACCACACAGCATTCTATAGTTATGTCCGAATTCAATCTGGCAATGCTCAGAAGTGCTCTGAGCTGCAACAGAATGGCATTACATAGACTGCTCCCACGGAATGTGCCAATATCCTGGCAAATTGATTTAGTGCCACATTTACCCCCCTTTCACCCACAAAAGTGCCCATGTCAATACGAAAAGGGTTCCATTGCCCAATAATCATGGCCACACAGGCAGGAAATGCACTACCCACAGCTAAGAATACAGCATCCATGGGACCAGATGACATCCTGGGCTGTGTACTACATGAACTACAAAATGGAATGGCAACTCACCTAACTGTCATGTGTAATCATAGCCTCGCATCAGGCCTGGTGCCCCCTAAGTTAGCTGCTGAATTGCTTAACCTGCGTAGGCATTGCTTAGCTCCATGCAAACATGCTTACAACTGCTTTAAAGTGCCTTAATTACTGTGTATACAATGGACCGTGTTCTGCCCAGCAACAAAATAGACAGCTCTAGCAAGGCTCAACCCAAGGACCCTGCCCACCATAGACAAAGTGATTTCCTACTAAGCCATGACAGATACAAAGAAATTTGATGCTTTCAGAAACATATCATCCAGTCCAGTCATGCAACAGTACAGAGAATGTATACCAACATCTAGATGTGTGTGTGTGTGTGTACCTGTATTAATATCTAAACAGATATAACATCTCTAGATGTGTGTATCTATATATATATATATATATATATATATATATATATATATATATATATATATATTACTATCTAAAACTATATGCATATCTATCAATATATATGCACATATATACATGCATGTGCCTAAATTGACACATATATGTGTCTTCACCTATATCTCTACATATACACAAGCATGTTACATATGTGTACACAGATATATATCTATGTAGGTGTATATGGACATGCTTATACATATATTAGCAGATATATTAATCTGTATAGGTATATATGGCCATACATCTGTAGATAGCAATGGCAGATTAACAAATACACATATGTCCACATGCACCGTTAATGGGGTTGAGAGGCCCCACACACTATACATCTTGTATGAATAGGCATCCCCCCACAGCCAAACACATGGCTGGCCTTGATGTCACATGTATGGGTATGGCTTTGCACCCCAGCCTCTCAGCTAATTTACATCTGTTATCCCTGTATGGTTGACACTGTGATATATAGTAGGGCCACCATAAAAGTAATAAGCAAAACAGCTCCACATTGCCCACTCCCCACCACTTCTACACAGGATCCAAATTACAAACACACACACACACCTGTCATGTCTGGGAGTTTAACCCCTACCTAATTAGTTTATTACACTACAGCACTATGCAGTTATAGTACACACCACAGACATTACTGAAGTACTTCTTTCCCAAAGGTGTATTTCACTTGATTGACATCAGCAGGATTACCAAAGAGGGCCATTCCAACTGTACTGTGAGTGACTGGCCTAAAATGCATTGCTTTCTACTCAGACAGTGAGACACACACAAAACATCCACAACCGACATGTATGTGTATTGAACCCCCCACCAAGACCTATATCACACTTCAGCATGGAGCAGTTATAGGTCACACCACAGAGATTACTACAGACCTTGTTCCACAAAGTTGTATTGTTGAAAGAATGAAGTCAGCAGAATTGCCAAAGTATGGCATTTGAAATGCACTGTGAGTGAGTAGCCTATGATGCATACCTCCATACACAGACATTGGAACACACAAAACATTCAGAACTGTCATGGGTGGAGAAGGAACCCTACCACAGTTCTAAATCACACTACAGCAGTACGCAGTTACAGGATGCTCTACAGGGATTACTGGGCTATGATTTCCCCAGAGGTGTATTTCTAGGTGAATGACATCAACAGCCTTGCCAAAGTTGAGTATATGTATTGTATGGGGTGTGGTGGGCTAAATAGCATTGCTCTCTATTCAGTCACACTGACACACACACACACACAGTTGCCAGGTCTGGGGTTAGAACACCTACCTACACACACACACACACACACACACACACACACACACACACACACACACACACACACACACACACACACACACACACACACACACACACACACACACACACACACACACACACACAGACACACACACACAGTTGCCAGCTTTAGGGTTAGAATACTTACCTAACTACTTTATCACACTACAGCAGTATGCAGTTACAGGATGTGCTATGGAGATTACAGGGCTAAGATTTCCCCAGAGGTGTATTTCTAGGTGAGTGACATCAACAGCCTTGCCAAAGTTGAGTATATGTATTGTACGGAGTGTGGTGGACTAAAAAGCACTGTGCTCTACTCAGTCAGAAACACACACAAGGACACAGTTGCCAGGTCTGAGGTTAGAACACCTACCTAACTACTTTATCATGCTACAGCAGTACGCAGTTACAGGAAGCGCTACAGATATTACTGGGAAATAATTACCCCAGAGGTGTATTTCTAGGTGAGTGATATCAGCAGCCTTGCCAAAGTTCTGTATATGAACTGTACAGAGTGTGAGTAGCCTACAAAGCATTTCTCTCTACACAGTCAGAGACCAAGAGACATGCACACAAAGACACCCTCACACAGTTGCCATTTCTGGGGTTAGGACTACTACCTAACTAGTTTATCTGTACAGCAGTACACAGTTATGGGATGCGCCATGGAGATGACTGAGCTACAGATCTCCCTCAGGTGTATTTCACATTGGATGACCTCAGCAGGCTTGTCATGATACTGCTATGGGGAGGGCAGTGTGTACATGGGCCGTAACCCATTCATGTAGGGGTTGACATGCAGCATGCGGGCACACACGGGGTCATATGCCACAGGTACATGTATACAGCTACTAGGTGACTATTTCCTTGTACAGTCATGTTGCACAGCTGGCATGTGCAACACACAGTCATGCTGACAAGATACTGGTGGCTATTATCTGCATTGAGTGACACCTGCACCTCATGTGCTTGGGGCCCTTTGGCTGTGTGCTGGGTGGGACAGGCCCAGATGGCTCCTTGTCACGGTCACCCTCTTCAGCACATCTATGTCCATCTAACTTTGGCTTATTATAGTGTGTTGTCCTTACATATATGTCTGTATTCCTATCCACTGTGTGTGCAAGGCAGGAGTGGTGCATACTGACATGTGACTGCAATAAGAACTGCAACTGCCAGATATGTCTTGTCCACTGGTGTTTGCTGACATGGCCTTCATGTGTTTAAGTGTGTGCATACAAGGACAATTTGGGTACATGTAGTTGGTGAGTCCTGCAAGGCTCCACCGGATGTGTCCAGGCACGGAACCATGACTTGAGCATCCCAAACACACGCTCTATTAGGATTTGTGTTTGTGCGTGTGCCTCATTATGGCATCCTTGTTCGGGTGTGTGTGCATTTCTGATGGGTGTCATCAGCCATGGCTTCAGTGCATATCCAGCATCCCCCACTAGGTGACTGTGTGAGATGTCCCCACTGGCAAATGTCTAGTACAGCTGCGTCAGATGCCAGATGTGGGAATCAGGGCAACTTCCAGGGCAGCCAGCACACACATTCATTATTTGCCCTGGGCATCACACATGACCTGGCAGTTGATGGAGGGGAAGCCATTGCGGTTGATGTAGACCCTACCCTGCTCCCCTGGTGGTGCTTTAATGCATATGTGCGTGCAGTCTATTGCACCCACTACCTCAGGATATTCTGTTATTTGGTGGAAGAGACACATATTGCTGGCCAACGCCTCACAGGTGATGGGGAAATATACATGCTCACCGACATGTGCTGACATGGCATCCAGGAACTGGTGGAGTACCCTGGATGCTGATGCCTGTGATATCCCCATCATATCCCCAGTTGGCCTTTGGAAGGTACCTGTAGCTAGTATTCTTAGGCCTACACATACCTGGGTATCCACTAGGATGGGTTCCCCTCTGTTAGTTCTGTGTGTGAGGCGTGGCCGGCAAAGCTCAACAATTTGCTGCAGGAGGTCCCTGTCCACCCTATAGCACTCCACTATCTCCAGCTCATTTAGCCCTTGGTAGGTTACCCTGGGTCTGTACAGTCTTCTCCATCTCCTCACTGTGGGTTGTTCAGCAGCATTCACATCGTTACCACCTTCCACCTCTTGCACATGCTGGTTTATAAAAGCAAAAGCAGCCCCTATCATTTTTTTCTTGCTTTCGTTTTGTAAAATTTCCCCGTCTCTATATACTGGTGGTGCAGAGTTTTTGGGAAAAACAAGGGGGAAAGGTGTTTGCATAGTTTATAGTGGTGTGCTGGGCTGGGCTTGTCTGCTGCCTGTGTAATTGGCTGATTCTGATACATTTCACCTGTCAGCTAAGCTAGTTCTCCTTGATGACCTTCCTACTGCTGTTTTCCCTTCCCATTGCCTCCCTGTTTAAGCCTGTGTGCACGCCGCACAAACGGAGTGCTCATATGTGCACAGAGATGTTATTTCCTAGTTTAACTTTGTTTTCTTCCTGTATAACTCAGTGAGTGGCACGCACACCGGCTTACACTTTGTAAAGAGTGCTGGGCAGATTTAGACACACCCCTAGCTTAGCTGTGCTTACCTAGGAGCAATCTCGGGCCACAGGTCTCCAATCCACTTACAGTATGCCTGACACCCCTCCCATGATGTCACCTATATCCTAGTCTTGCACCCAACTATTTATACTTTTACACTCTTGGGACCTGCCTTACACCCTGGGAAAATTTGGGATTCACTAACCTTTCCATCATTTGCATAGGATTGCCTACTAATGGATAGTTACGTGTCCCACACTGAGCCTCCCCCCTTAGCAACCACTACTCTCTGGCCAAGTTGTCTTTTGCCTGCCATTGACTTGCATGGCAGAATACTGATTTTTGTTAGAATGCTCATTTTTGGTTTATTTTATTATTCCCCCCCCCCCCCGGTCCCGTTTGCGCGTCTTAACCTGGCGAGATCAACGAAGATATAATTAAATGTTTATTTTTTATTTTACATTTTGTAATGCCAATGGCCTTCTACATGGGCATTGGCTTGCTTCCTCAATAATATGCAGCCTTTATTTGGAGCTGTCATAGCTCCGTTTTGCAATTTGGAGACATGTACTCGGTTAGTAACCGAGTACATTTCTGCAGATTGCACTTGTCTTGCACGGACTATTGCAAGCTTCCTTGATTGCAATATCACCAAATTTGCATGGATTTCTCCAGCAGATGAGGTGATTTACATACCAGGGCTTAGTCCATGCAAGATTAGTGCAGGAGCTCTCGTGGAAGCCCCTGCCGGCTGTTCCTGGATTGCATGGCAGACATATTGCCTGCGTGAACTACTGCACTCATTTTGCACTCCGTGCAGACTTTTGAGAATCCGGGGGGTAATTTTCCTATCAGAATTTCAACTGCTTCTTTAATGGAAGAGACTTCAACATACCAAATGGTATTCGGGATTCTTGTCAGTCACTAATATCTAGTATGCAAAATTCATTACTTAAACTAGACAAACTGGATACCAAAATAGAAACTTTCAAAGAAAAGTCCAAAAAGAAGATGGGACATTTAAATATTTGTATGAATCAACAAAGTGCACAACTCAACAGTATGAAAGAAGCTTGAAATGATCATGAAGGGAGAACAACGGAAGGTGAGTCTTAGAATGAATTTAATACAAAATAAGTGGCCCATAGATAAAGTTGATTATTTAAAACAGACTGAGACAAAATAACACTACAATTTAATGGCATACATGAAATGTATGAGGGAGACAATATAATACATTTTTTAATGAGCCCTCTACATAAAACATTAAATTTATCTGAAACTTTATCTTTTGGAATTGAAAAAGCACATAGATCCCTGAGAGCACCTTCAAAGAAGAAAAATTCAGACCGTGTCCAATTATAGCTTAGAAAAAGATCAAGTATTAAAATCAACATGGTCCAGCCCACCTATTAAAATTGAACATGTTGTTAGATGTGACAATGTTTATTTCAGTAAAGTAATGAGTAAAAAGAAAAGCCTGCTTCCCACTGTGTAAAGGACTTAAAAAGAACAACATTAAAGTCACTATGATGCTTCCCACAAAGATCAAATTATTTTTTTCTGAAGGAACTACACTATTTGACGAAATGGAGGAGGCATTAACACAAATAAAATCCTTAATAATATTGAAGAAATGGACTTGAACAGAGGCAGAGTGAGCTGTGTTCCTGGAAAACTTCTAAAATTAAAAAAGCTTAAAAAGAAGTGACTTTTATTCTCTAATTGCAGGACTTTTATTTTTTGAAACAGTAGATTTATTGTTTAAGTAAACTGTTTGTATTGGATGTTAAGCTTCAAAACATATGCAGGTATGTATTTATATTTTAAGCTAAACATTTCCATGATAAGGAATATAAATTGCTAGTTTTATTTGCAGTGAACGACTATAGATATTGTTCATTTAACTAAACTTATAAATGTATTTCTAAATGCTAAACAAATACTTTGTGTAAGAGACTGTCATTAAATTATAAGCAATAGTACTGGTAACTTTAAGACTATGTAAGTTAAGAATTTTTATTTTAGTTAACTTTCCTTTCTATGTGCATTGCTAGGTTAACAGAAAGTCAGATCTAAGTAATATGCTAATTAGAAGTGTTGGAGTTATACTGATTTTTTTCTTTGTTGTTGTTTAACACATTCCTTTCACAGGTTGTTTATAAATCAACACTTAAAAAAAGCTTGACAACAAAAGAATGTTCCAGTTGTGTGAAGGTGCTTGATTCTTGCTTGTCTTGCTCTCCACCTGCTCCTCGAGCTGTTTTGAAGAACATACAGGTTCTAGAAGAGTTCAAAGTTCATCACTGATGTCTGTGAAAACATGGTGTTTTAATTGCAGCCACAATGATGAGGAAAAAAGATATGAACTTCATTTCAAGTACATTTTAATTAACATTTGTATACATACTGGTAAAGTCTGACTGGGACAGAGCTCATCTTTAGTGAAGGGCTGGGGAAAAATGCTTCAGATGTATGTCTTTAGAATGTGGGAAGAAACTGGAGCACCTGGAGGCAACCCACGCAAACACATGGAGGGCATGTTGACTCTGCACAAAAGGCACCCCAGCCAAGAATAAAACCTAAGAACCTCTTGTTATGAGGCAACAATGCTAACCACTACACCACTATGCCACCTAAGTTTGTATATCATCTATGTATTCATGTATTATACTTTATATATTTATATGGGTCCCCTCCACATGGTTGACATTTCAGAATGTCGAAGACCATATGGCCGAGACCATATGATCGACATTTGAAATGTTGACCATGCGGAACCGGCACCTCTGCACAAGACAGAATGGAAAGATTTCCATCTTGTGCACTGTAGTGCAATCTCAGAGTTGGTATATTTAAGTTCTAAGGGGTTGTGGTGGAGCCCCCACGGGGAGTGCAGGGGGGCATAGCCCTCCTGCTAGTAGCGTGAAGGTAAGTTTTTGTTGTGTTTTTTGTTTTTTTATTTAATGGTCGACATTTCGAATGTCGATCATATAGTCTCGGCCATATGGTCTTCGACATTCTGAAATGTTGACCATATGAAGTAGATTCATTTATATATATATATATATATATATATATATATATAAACCCAAGTATATATGTCAGAAATCTTCTCAAAATAAAATCTTTTTTAAAAAAACTGATGAAACAAAAGCTCTAGTAATGTTTGTATTGAAGTGTTGCTGACATATAATTTGCTTAAATTTTGATAAATGTGAATGACTTGTGCTGTAGTGTTAACTCTAACTGTACATATTAATGGAAATAAGAAATGTTAGATGCTTGTTACTGATTAAATAGTTTAAAACAATTAAAAAGAATGAGACTCTTACAGAGAAAATTAGCAGCTGCTGTGTACCATGAGTTGTCATCTTCACACGCAGTAATCAAATTCTAATATCAAGATGTGAAGCTTAGATCAGAACAACAGTTCACAATGGCTAAAAACACACATTCAAATTAAGCATGCAGAAATTTGTACATATATATATATATATATATATATATATATATATATATATATATATATGTGTGTGTGTGTGTGTGTGTGTGTGTGTGTGTGTGTGTGTGTACTCAAGATTGTTTGTAATACTAGAATTAATAAGAAAATTATATTATTATATTATTATACAAACTAGACAACATAGATCCTCTTATTCATGTGAGACTCAAACAGTGCAATAGGAACTTGTTCAATAAGAAATCATTCAGCTGCTGAAAATTATAGATAAGGTAAATTGTGACAATATGTAGTAGAATGGCCTGTCTAATGTGAAATGATAACTATATTTCCTTTGTATGTGTTATTGTATGTATGCATATGCTTTCTCAATTTGAGCCTGATACATGCTATTTCATTTAGACTGCATTCTGTAGACTAAAAGACAATAAAGTTTAAGTTGACTTTAATTCTGAAAAGTAAACATCTTATAAATAAATTCACAAGGAATGAAATGTGTACTATGTAAGATTAATAAAAGCAGTGTTGGTAAGTTATGAAATCCATTGGGGTTTCCCCGCACAGGTTTGTATCCTTTTTATTATGGTGGTGTTCTTTTTGGGTGGGAGGATAGCAGAATGGTTAAGGTGTTTACATTGCAGACACAAGGTGCAGGGATTGATTCTCACATGGGGTAATTGGCTAGGCTTAAAATGGCCCACAAGGCCTATTAACCTAGTACTAATCTATGAACCTATACACATTCAGTAATCTCTATCAAAGAGATGATGATTAAATAGCTTGTTGATGGGAGATTTTAAAAATTCAAATTATATAGAATAAGGTGGAATATTGGTGAGCGAATATGACAGTCAAAGTATATTTAAATAACAAACTGCTCAAAAGAAAGATATGGAACAGGATTGAATAAACCTTGCACAGCTCTCTAAGACCATGTGCATGTCATGCGGCAACATGCATATGGTCGCACTCTGATTTGTATTCAGTAAGCAGATGTACACAGTGTATTGAGCCACACAAACATGGTAAACATGGTAATTACATCACAAGCAGCTGAATTATATGCTAATCAACCAGGCAAATATGGTAGAGCTACTGTATTCAACAAGCTACAGTATAAAGCAATTGTGCAGACTTAGTGTAGGTTTTTGTTAAAATTCCCAAACCTCCTGGAATACAGCCACAGAAACTACACTACATACAAAGAATGATAGTGGCTGCTACAGTTCTTCTGCATGTGTATATACAACAGATTCAGATCTATGCTGCTGCGTGTGCTGTTAGACCTCGACCAAGAAGGAGAAGGGTGTTTAGGCCCCATTTAACTTTTCATGGTTTGCATGAGGTGGAAATAGTAGATTGCTACAGGGTGGATAGAGGCACACTCCAGGAAATCTGCAACCTCTATTGTCCTCAACTGAGAGCAAGGAGAATCCAGAAGGAACTAATATCTGTACAAATAAAGGTATGTATAACACTCAGAATTTTAGCTACAGGAACCTTCCAGAGACCAACTGAGGATATTCTTGGGGTGTTGCAGGCAACTTCACCCAGGATCCTACATCAGTTCCTGAATTGTATGCTACAGCATGGCAGTAAATACATATATTTTGCCCATGCACAAGAGGACAGAGCCAGAACTATGCAGGAGTTCTACCCTGTAGCACACTACCCTGAAGTCCTGGTTGCCATAGATTGCACACATGTAGAAATCAAAGAACCACCTGGAGAACTGGGAAGGGTGTACATAGATATAAATGGCTTTCACTCCATTAACTGCCAGGTTGTGTGTACAACACCTATATCAATTCCTGAATGCTATTGTCACAGCATGCCAGTGACTATATATACTTTCCTTGTACCTCTGAAAACAGAGCTGCAATTATGCAGGATTTCTACTGCATAGCACACTTCCCTGAATTCTTGGGTGCCAGACACTACATGTACATTGAGATCAAAGCATCACCTGGGGAACAAGGAAGGGTCTACATAAAAAGAAAGGGCTTCCACCCCATTAACTGCCAGGGTGTAATGCTAAGAGAATTTTCTTGAATGTGTGTGCTGGCAACCCTGGAGGTTACCAAGGCTCCCATATCTGGCACAACTCACATCTATGCTAGAGGTTTTCCAGGGGGAATATTTCACACAACCATTTACTGGGGTATATAGGAGTTGCACTTAAACCATGGCTGATGACTCCCATCAGAAATGCATACACACACCCATGGATGAATGCTATAATGAGGCACATGCTAAAACAAGAAATATCATAGCGCATGTGTTTGGGCTGCTGAAGTCATGGCTTTGGTGTGTAGATACAACAGGGGGTACCCTGCAGTACAATCCCAATATTTTTCCAAAATTATCACTGTCTGTGCTAACCTACACAATATTATCCTGAGAAAACAGCTACAACAGGAACACCAAGTGGAAGGAGCACACATTCCACCACCACTGGCAAGGTCACCATAGCCACATGCAGGTGAGGAGTCTGAGGGGGAACCACCAGCCACTGTGGGTGGAGTTGGATGTATGTATGCATAATATGCCCTCATCCTGGCCAAGAGGCAGTAGATACCATACATGCTGACCATCTGAGGTGTATAACGTTCATTATATGCACATACATACAGTAAAATTGATGCCAGGCAACACTAACAGCTTTTTCTTACCCATGTAATGGCTTTGTCCTGCTAGAATCATACAGACTCAGTCATAAATTATGGCAGCTCTAACTGCATTACTATCAAGGGAAGTATTGAACAGGAAAATAAAAGGGTAGGAGCAGAAATGAATGGAAGATACTTGCATGCTGTTACTTGAAAATGTACTTATGTAGAATGTGTGTGAGTTGTCCAGCAATTACATAAATATGTGACAACACTGACTTATGTTGGTAGATTTCTGCTGTTTATCAGCTATTAGACCTCATGCATCGAAAATACATACAATTAAAAACACAGTTTAAAGTCTCTAATTACCACTACCTTCTCACAGTTGAAGCAGTAAGCCTCACTAATGTATCAACAATTTCAAGGTATAATCACAACAGTAAAATGGCTGCAAGAAATTAGTACAAATTTCAAAATAGCATTACCAACACATATATTCTAACCAGTTAGTTAGTTATGCACCCTGTGCATCAGAAAAAAAAAAAACATATGTATCCCTGAATCCAAAAGATTGAAATGAGGTAATGGCACAGTTATCATTATTCTCTTAGGGTGGGTTTTTTTTTGGGGGGGGGGGGTAGGTGGGAGACCAAGGCTGACACAAAGGAAGTTAATGTGTGAGTGTAAGAAAGAAATGCAGGCAGAAATGTCGCTAATTATCAAATGGCTACTGAGACAGAATGACCTGCAAGCCTCACGAATGCCTCATGTACCTGTTATGAGTATGTGTATCTATATGGACATTGTATGTGAAATGTGTGTGTGAGTGTCTGCAAGAACATAACTAAACTTTTGCTAGCTCTATGTCCTGGCATGTCAGACAGGTGTGAGCCATGCATGGTAGAGATATCAGCTCATCATCGTTGGCCCCAAGTGTGAGAACAAGTTCTGCTAGGAGTTTCACTGGCATTTTCCTGCCCATTAACAAGAAAAAAAAAATGTAGCACTGCAACGTCAAACTGGTTTAACTCATTCAATCCAACGGAGCTCAGGAAGTTTGCACTGTAACTTCCAATGGGAGGAACCTAAGCCATTTGACATAATCAAATTATTTCCTTACATTTCAAACAAATGTTCATATCTCTGAAACCATAGGGGTTATGAAAGAAGTATATTTGGCAAACCATTCAGCACATATTATTTTATAGTGCTAAATATTCTTTAGGTTCTAGGTCTTAAACTGAATTTTATAATTCACAGTAAATACAGGACCTATTATGTTTGTAATATTTTGTAAACAACTTACAATATCTCAGCAACCACTCAAGTTACACACATACTGTTAGTAGCATTTTATTTGTCTAATTGAGAGCTTTCATACGAGGCTAATGGGTTTTGTCCGTGTTACTTTGTTGTTGAGATATTAAGAAAAATGTGAAAATTATATCTACATAAATTAATATAATAAAAACAACAGTTAATATCTCTTTACCTGCACTATCCATAGGCCAAATATTAATGCAGTTGAGTTTGCCATTGTTTAAGCTATGAGATGAAATATTTAAAAATGGTATACATACCATGATTTTGGAATTATCGACACAAATATGAACAATCAATATTTGATGCCTAGGAGCATCAGTAGCAGTTAACTGCAAATGCACCTGGAGGCATTACTCATATGTAAAGAGTTAATACAAAAGTAAAGCTTTCAGATACAATCCATCAGTACAACCATTATAAAATAAAACCATATTTAAATATAAAATCAATTAATCACATGATGTCCCACACAGCCAATAAAATATTAAAACTCATACATATTAAGTCTTAAAGAGCAAGAATCATCTTAAACAAATTTGTTTGAATTTTAAAACTGGTTTAAGAGAAACCATTTTATTAATTCCAGGTGGATGGTCAGCATTTAATCACACATTCCATTCATATTCTTTCAATTCCAACCTATTTAAATCACCACCCCTGATGTTCCTTGTTATGTCCAATACCCTAAAGGTAAATTATGGTCTTCGCCATTTTCTTTTAAATGCTGAGCCAAAGAATTACTTGTGACACCCCTTCATATTTCAGATCTATGTTCTACAATTCTTTCTCTCAACATCCTAGTTGATTTGCCAACATAAAAACTAGGACATATTTTGCATGTAGCTAAATAAATATTATTGATAGAATTACAGTTTGCATAACAATTACATGTATATTTCCTACCAGTAACTGGATGTATGAAATACCTTTCACTATTAATAATCTCACATACTGAACAATTATAGCATGGGACAGTTCCCATACTAGTGGATATAATTTGCTTATTTTGAGAGAAGTTCTTGTAAAATAAATGTTTTTTAAGGCTTGACAATTTCTATAAGTAAATTTAGGGGTATTACCTATGTGTCTAGTTAATTCAGGAAGTGATTGCAAAATACACCAGTTATTCTGAATCGTGTTTGTACCTCTTTATTACACTTGCTGTATCTTGTAATAAAATATAGTAGTGTTATATTTGTAATAAAATATAGTGTATTGTTTTTATATCTTGTAATAAAATATAGTGTATTGTTGTTTTTTTTTTTTCTCATTTGTTTGCTACATGTTGTTGTGTTTTACGACGGTATGTTGTTGCGTCTGTGATTATGTTCCTGCCCATTGACAGAAGTGCTGGTACTACCCAAACATCAGTGATGTCTGCTGGATGAGCTCTCCTCATGACTATGCCCAAGTCCATGACTTGTGGCCTACCATGTCTGGGTGTCAACACCTCAACCATTGACGAAACAGTGGAAGCAGTACCACTACAGGAGCAGGATCTTATACAACCATGCTGGCTAACAACAGATGATGATGCTGACCTACGTACACATGGATGCTTTTCTCCTTCCAGCAGGCACTCCATCACAGGCTCTGCCCATTCCATTGTGTCATTCATCTAATCCACTGAATTAGCCACATGGTGGAGGCAGTCACATATGTTAGGCTGTGCCATATCAGGAACCTAAGCATCTTCTCAAAAGCCCTAGTGGAACATGCCTGTGCCTCCATGATTGCCCTAAAAATATACTGAGTGGCACATAATGACACACTAGTATCAGGTGGCAGGTGGACAACAGGTCTCTTCCAAGCACCCCTACCAAATCTCCTGTTTGGCACCTCACTCACACTTTGGCTACAGCCAGAGTCAACTGGCACTGAAGCTACAATAATCATACTACTCTAATCAAGTGTGCCACCCTTAACCTGCCCAAAATCTTGGGGCTCAATGGAATGGGTATACATAGGTATACTGACTGTGTCTGATGGAAATCCAGAGGATATGTGAATCACAATCTCAGTGTCAGATTTAACCTCTGCACCCCACCCCACCCCAAATGTGCCTCTGTTTGGCCATCATTATCAGAGCTTAGCGATACTCTGACATCAGGTGTGTGGAGTCCAACACTTCCACTATCAGGATCATCTGTGATAATAAGCAGTGGACACAAGAATGAAATTATTATTCACTAAATATTAAACCAATTTATGTGATAAGAATGTAACACTGCTTACACAATAGCAGCACCCTGCTCATACATACAGATAATTTATATATCTTAAGAATGGCCATTGATAATAAAATAAATCTTTGCTTACCATTTGCTATCACCACACTTTAAAGGGAGGATGGGCCTGGAAGAAATAAAACAAGGAAAGGATGGTGATTAACCATCACAATCGGGATAACATAGACGGACAGTGTGTACAGAACAGCCCATATGTCATGTAAGAAATAGCTGAAACTGAAACTTGGCTGACATGTCCACCCACAAAAATGTGTACTGAAGAACTGTGTTATATAATGCTATTAACTTATCACTCGGTACAGAAATAAATAAAAAAATCACTGGAAGTATTGTTCAAATTATATATTTTAGTATGCAAGCAAATATAAAACTTGACATATGTAATTTACCTGGAAGTCACTCCTGAGCCACACTTGTCCTCCCAGCCACATGAGCACTGACATCAAGCAGACAGTGTGCAGTTTTCACTGAGCTGTCTGGATCTCTAACAGTGGAAAATAACTCTTCCTTTGGTGTCAATTGGGTCTCAGCAGCAGGACAATGCCCCTGTAGCCAGCTGTTCTCGGGAAATGCAGCTGCTCTTCTGTGAGCTGTTCAAATCATGTCAGTGGCCTGATGATGCACCTGATCATATTTTATGCTGTGACCTTCTGCTGTGTTGGCATTCAGTAACTGATTCCAAATCTCTATTCTGGCAGCGATATTGCCATGTCCTGTATCAAGTAGAAAGACTCCATGTGCCTCAAAGCCTGGATTATCACTTCATTTTCAGAGTCACTGAAAGGGGGTTTATGTGGATTTGTAGGCTTGGTTGCCATAATCCCATGTGACAAAAAACAGAAAAAGATAAAACTCACAAATATCACATAACTAATGTCTTACTTGTGTGCACATTTGTCAGCATTCATCACTGGAAACGCACTTTTTTTGAAGGTGCAGTGGTGCAGACGTTTGCATTGTCACCTCATAGCAAAATTCTCTGGTTTGATTCTTGGCTGGGGTTCCTTCTATGTGGAGTATGCATGTCCTCCCTGGATTTGTGTGGGTTTCCTCCCACATTACAAAAACATGCATCTGGAGCATTTCTCTCTGGGCATCTGCTGAAAATTGGTTTGCTCCAAGTCAAACTTTCCTGTTAAATAAATAAAAATAAAACTTATTTAGTAAAACTGAAGGTTGTGTGGTTGTCCCACCTCCCTCTTACAGATAAACCAAGATTTGTACAAACCAAGGAATACAACTTAAGTAATGCATTATGTTTACCATTTTCAACAGAAAAGCACTTGAAACACACTTTTGTTCTTGCAACACAGAGTGGTAGGTGGCCCCCCCCCACCCAAAACAACAAACAAATGAAAGTCCGTACAAACAAAGGAATACCACAGCATTAATTGTATGTATGTTTTCCACACAATTATCAGGATGTGGACAGATCTATGACAGAACAGTCAATTCATGAATGCCAGTCACTTCTCACTGTGCCCACCACTTCAATGGAGGTGACCCTGGTTCATGTCAGAAGCCTAACACCTGTGTCAGTGACATGTAAATTACATTTCTCTCCAATAACATAGAATGTCATAAAATTAAATTTTAAAACTATGAGTATAAAACAAACCAGCAATATCCAAGTACCTCCGCACGAAAAAAGGAATAAACTGATTGTGTAAACAAGCAAGCAGAGGCAAGGCTCCAGTTCTCCACAAAATTTAATGGTACCAGATACAAACACAAGCGCTTTCACTGACTGCTTCCTCAGGTGTGAATCAAAAGTAAAAAGACACCATTTTTATATTATTAATTGATGTCACATGACCTATCATCTAAAGCACCTCAAAAAAACTTGTACTAACATCATAAAAACACATAAAATTATATATATATATATATATATATATATATATATATATATATATATATATATATATATATATATGTCATATTTATGGGTGAAAGCGCTTGCCGTTCTTTTTATCTCTGAATAAAAATCAGTTTTAAACAGTCGTTTGGTCGATCCATTGATTTATATAAACATTTGGTGAAGTGATAAACTACTGGAAAGCTGCAATATATGCGAGTAGTATTGGATGTGTTCACAGCAACGGAGTGGATTTATTGACCAGAACATGTAACCCGGGACTTATTGGAAGTATTACTTATTTTTAACTGTTGCTACATTGTTGCTACATTGTCGCTGACATTGCTTACAATTTTGGCTATCCTGCCGTTTCACTGCCCCACTTTTACATTTGACATTTATTTGAGCTTTAAAGGGGATGCATTTCAAGCAGCCAATATTTGTTTTATATTTTTTATATTACATATATACATATATATGATAATTAAACATAACTATCTATATCTATATAAAGGTTGAGTTTTCAGGATGGGTCTCAAGGGAACATGGTCATTGAGACCATGACCTGTACCTGCCCTTAACTTAACAATCCATTCAGCTTCTAGCCCATCTGTTCTAGTTTTTATATCTCCTCCCCTCGCATTAACATTACATCTCCCCAATACACTAAACTTGAACAGATGGTGTTCATTTGTTTCAATAACATGTTTAGCTAATGCATATGTGTACTTCTTTTTTTTTTCATGTGATATAAATGTTCTGTAATCCTAAACCTTAGCTGTCTATCAGATTTACCTACATAGTATTTCTGGCATATTTGGCATACAGCTAAATAAACAACGTGCATACTGTCACAGATAGCACTGGTCCCCAGCTTGAATTTTTCACCTGTGTCTGGGTGTATAAATTCTTCATCTTCAAATATAAACTTACAAAATTGGCAATTTCTACAAGGTCTTGTCCCCTCAGTAGTCTGTACCACATTATGATCCCTCGTAGAACATAATCTCCTTCTCAAGCATTTTTTTTAGTAAATTGGGGCTGTGCATCCAAATGGTTGAGCAAGCATTTGGATGCACAACCCAAATTTACTTTTAAAAATAAAAAAATTTAAAACATGCAAAACACCTTTGCATATTTGTTTATCTATTGAGACTCCTCAATTTCAATATACTAGAGATGGACACTACCTCATTTAGACCTGGCCACCTATTAGCACCTAAACACAATTGCCACAATACCTCATGTTTTTCTACAAGTAGGCTGATGAACCCAAGGTGTTTTGCATGTTTTAAAATGTGTTTAGATATTTTATATTAACTATTTTTTTATATATATAATAAATTGTTATTATATATTTTTATTATTGAACTGAATGTGAAATCAAGTGTAAGTATATATATCAGTGTTCTCTCCTGTCTATCTGATGAATCTGGGCATCTTGGGGCAATGTAGAAATTGCCTCATGTACACAGACAACCCCCTCCTCCTACCACCCAACACTACAACCTGTGAGAGATGCACTTATCAAGCCAAACTGGAGGTAAAGCTCTCTCCAGTCAAGACTGAACTTGACAGTCAAGAGGAGAAGGTAAACACTTGCACCACACCACACTCATCCCATAGTCTCACTAAATCTACACCACCAAAATCCACACATAGAAACACAAAAACATTCACAGAGGCTTCAATAATAATCTGCTCAAGCAGAGACCTCCAAAGCAGAAATGCAAGCAACCTCCACCCCCCCCAACACAACCCAAATAACACATAGCCTGCAAACTCAGTGTGCCACTCAACCACAACCAATAAGGCAAAACAACGTACCCAACACACTAGTCATAGGCGACTCTATAGTCAGGCACACTGATGACCCACTCACCAGGCTAAACAAGGAGAAGGTTACTGTCAGCTGCCTGTCAGGTGCCAGGATCCACCACATAACCCATGCACGCAGATCACTCCACAACAAGTACAAATATGACTCTGTCATTGTCCATGTTGGTGTGAACGACCTGAGACGTACCTCCCTGGACTACATGAAAAGAGACATGGAAGAGCTCTCCGATCTTGTAGCCCAGGAAGGTATGACCCTAGCCAAGAGTAGCATTCTGCCATCACCCTGAATGATACCGCAGTACAAGGACAAAATGATTGACTTCAACAATTGGCTAAGTTTCTGGTGCCATTCTAAAGGGATCCAGTATCTGTCTGTCTGGGATGACATGGTCGACAGACCATGATGCTTTGCCAGAAATGGCCTGCACCTGTCACCCCTGGGATTCTGGATACTGGCTAAGGTTCTTGCCGCCCCTATAGTGCCTTTTTTAGGCAAGGTTCAAATGACAAATTCACCACCATAACAGGAACAGGCAAGCAAAAACTGAGGGTGATGCTACTCAATGCTGGAAGTCTAAATCTCAAAATGCACTCACTCGAGGCACTCCTTAAAATGGAGAACATCAATATCTGTGCAGTGACTGAGACCTGGTTCAAGGCTCCAGAGAACACCCCTGCACTACCAGGCTATAACTCATAAGAAACATTTCGGCCACATAACCTGGACCGGAACACCAAAGGCGGAGGTGTGTCCATATTCATTAAGGATATCCACACCTCCAGGCTAGTTGCTCAGCATAATGCAGCCGAGGTTATCCAAGTGCAACTAACACTGGGCAAAACTGCAATCCAAACTGTAGCTTGCTACAGATCACCCACCAAGCCCCAGGATTCCCACTCCTCTTTTCTTGATGTACAGGAAATTATTAGGGTTCAACCAAACACCCTAATAATGGGCGATTTCAACTACCCCACCATTAACTGGGAAAACTACTCATGTACCAACTCCTTCGCTCAATGCTTTCTGGAATTCATAAACTCCAATGCCCTGGATCAACTTATCCACACCCCCACCAGGGGCAACAATATCCTAGATCTAGTCATTACCAATATGAGTGACCGGCGTTCCACACCTGAAGTCAATGCCTCATTGGTCCGATCCAGTCATAAGCTAATTACCCTAGATATCCACATCCTGCCTCCACCCCCTATTAAGGAAACCATGGTAAAAAATTTCTCCAAGGCCAACTTCATGCTTCTTAAGACAGAAGTGGTGAACTTCATGACACCCATGCAGATGGACAATACAGTTATGACTACTGAATCCTCCACAATTGCACTTTATAAGCACTTACATGAGTGCATGGATTGTGCTATCCCAAACAGAACCGAGACGCTATCCTCCAAAAAAAGGAAGCCAATCTGGTGGTCCCCTGCCATAAACAAACTGTACAACAGAAGGAAGAAACTCTTGCAAAAGAGAGTAAAATCCCATGAGTGGAGGAGCTCCCTGGTCAGCCTCAGTAAGAAGCTGCGATCCCTGATAAAATCCTCCAAAGCTAGTTACGAAAACAAAATCGCCACTGATTCTAATGACAACCACAAAACATTCTATAGCTATGTCAAGAATCTCAATGGCAAAACTCAGATCTGCTCTGAGTTATAGCATAATGGCACTAAATATACAGACCCAACTGATATTGCCAACATCCTAGCAGATAGGTTCAGTGATAACTTTACCAGCCTCTCACCCCATAAAGAGCCCATCTCTATGCCGGAAGAATGCAAAGTTCCTGTAATCACGGCTGCACAGGTAAAAAACACACTCTCCAAAGCCAAGAACACAGCATCCATGGGACCAGACAACATCCCAGGCTGCGTTCTACATGAACTACAAAAAGAACTGGCACCCCACCTAAGTACCATGTTCAATCATAGCCTCACCTCAGGCTTTGTGCCTGCTGAATGGCGCACAGCAATGGTTATCCCACTCCACAAGGCGGGAGCCACCACGGACCCCGGGAACTACCACTCCATTAGCCTGACGAGCCTGGTCTGCAAGGTCATGGAACGTATCATCATGGAACTTATAAACAAAGACATTGGTAATCTCCAAACTCTGGATCCCACCCAGTTCGGGTTTGTAAAAGGCAGATCATGTCTCCTAAACCTGATAGACGTCTTTGGAGCAGTCAACAAAGCCGAAACAAGGGTAAGGTGGTTCACACAGCCTATCTAGATCTTGCCAAGGCTTTCGACACCATCCCCCACTCTGGAATTATAGATAAACTCAGTAATCTAGGTATAAATCCCTATGTCACAAGATGGGTTGCCAACTGGCTCACTGACAGAACCCACACTGTGAAAGTAGCAGACTCCAAATCCGACTTCAGACCAGTGACAAGTGGAGTACCACAGGGTTCAGTCCTGGGTCCTCTCCTGTTTGGTATCTACTTATCTGAAGTACAGGTTCACACAGAAGGTCCTTGGCTAATGAAGTTCGCAGATGACTGCAAACTAGGAGCCATAATCGAAACTCCTAACGATGTGGACATCCTACAAAAGGGCCTCATTGAGACAGATGCCTGGTGTCAAAGCCATGGCCTCAAGCTCAATGCCAAAAGTGCACTGTCATCCCCTTTGGTAAAAACTCTGTACCCATGAACTACAAAATAGACTGTAGTATACTTAACACTGAAAGTGTGATAAGAGACCTTGGGACACAGGTGGACAGTAGTCTCTCCTTTGATAATTACATCGCCACAGTAGTCAGGAAATCCTTCTACATGGCACACCTCATCACAAAAGGTTTCTCATCCAGAAAAAAAAAGAGGTCATTGTTCCCCTCTACTCATCACTCATTAGACCCATTATAGAGTACAATGTCCCTTTTGGTATGTACCTCACAAGACATCTACAACAACTGGAAAGGCCACAGAAATACCTCCAAAGAAGATTACCGGCCTCAAACAGATGCCCTACGCAGACCGTCTCAAAAAACTCCAGCTTTACTCCGTCGCATATCGCCTACTCAGAGGTGATCTCTGCCTAATATACAAAGCTATGTCAAACCCAGAGCTGTTGGACATGCTCCACTTAAAGAAATCCCAATCCCTCCAACTACACACTCTAGGGACCTAAACCTTGTCACCACAATAAACAGAACATGCCGGAGGGATAGATTCCTGTCCCAGAGACTTCCCATACTCTGGAATAAACTACCTATCTATATCAAAGCTCCTCATTAGCACTCTTCAAGAAAAATCTTGATGATTGGAATGGAAATAGGAAAGTCACCCCGGGGATCACCTCTGTGACTCTGCTCGACAGTGGCACAGTAAAATAATTTTCTTGGGTGGCAAAAGCCAGGGTACTTTTTTGGCTGGGCTTGTATAGGCCCCAGGGCCGATAGCCTAGTACCTACCTATGAACCTATATATATGTTGAAAGATTTCATTTAGTTATTCAAAACTGTAGTTTTTATAAAAGTTAGAAATGGTGTTATGCAAGGTTTGTTAAGGGTGTAGGATGCATATATATTTATACACATATGTTTTTATATTGATATATATATATATATATATATATATATATATATATATATATATTTAAAAAAATTTAAAATGAGAAATGTAATAAGCCATATACATAGTAATAATTTAAGATATAGTCTTTATATATAGATGTTAGTAATTATAAGATGATTTAGTAAAGGATGGTGTTTATAGGAATTGGTTGGGTGCTGTAAATAGGGTGTTTAATTGATTAATTACCTGCATGGGAGTGTTTCTATACTGTGTAACTGTTTTAAGAACTTGTCTGAAGAAGTCTGGTGAAGCTACCAGATGAAAAGCACTTCACAGGATTGTTGTTTTGAATAAAGTATAGAGGGAGACCCTCCCCGGGATTCATGAAGCTTGTGCCAGGCGCAAGAGTAGCTTCGGCAATCTAGCACCAAATATGGCTGCCGAGCGATTCAGTTATGAGCTGTTTCCATTTGCACTACCGGCATACGCCAGAGCAGCACAGCTCACAGTGCATGTATGCTAATTACCCCATGTGCAGCAGTGTAGCATGCAAATGAAGGTATATAGCGATTCATGAAGTGGTGCAGGCGTAGCATAAGCATGAAGAAATGTAAACCAAAAAAAATGGTTTACATTTTTTCAAACATAAAATCGGAGCCAAGAAAGCAGACCAAACTTACGTATTATAACGTTAATATATGCCAATGGCTAAATATATAGCCAATGGCATAAAAAAAATGCACAACACATAAAAAATAACATTTAATGTCATGGCCACACTAACGCAAAGTAAAACCGCAGTGCATCGGTGCACAAATGGGATCACAATGAAAATATAATTAGATGTCATAAAACTGCAATGTAACACACTTCATGAATTCCCCATAACAGTCAATGGCATGCATGCTACACCACAACCATGGCGCAAGGGTTGCTAAGGGTCTGTGACAGTGTTCTGCGTGGTAACTAGGAATTAGTAGTCAATGCCATGCAAATGAGTCAAGTAACACTGAATTGCAAACTCCCCGCTGGCATAAGGATGTACCACACAGCATAGCGGTACAACACCAAGGAGTGGCCTGGAAGTAAACATGACGTCAAGAGAGGGGTGCGCCACCATAGCTATAAGCACATTGAAACATTGCTAATCCGGGTTGCCTGTTGCTAAGCAAAGCCACAGGATAGGGGTGTGGAAGTAGCCATGGCTTTGCTTAGCTAAGAGCACACAAGGTAACCAAAAGTGCATGTGAACGTGGATGAAAACGTGCTCGAAACCCGGTAAACGGCTATGCGTGGCACGCACCACAGCTGAAACAGGAAGGATATGGGAAGACAATAAGGAAATGCTGCAGCATGGTAATTGGAGTACAAATGAGTATTTAACTCCTAGGAACTCACAGTGGGCCATTGACAACAGCTATCAAGGCTGCTAGCAGCTACCTGCAGAACAGGAAAGGGGAGGTGTCATACAGCAAAGAAAAGAGAACTGTCACAGCAGAACAAAGCAAGCTTGCAGTAGATGAGCTACATAACACATTTCCCAACACAATCCTGGGTTGTGAAAGTACAAAACAAGAAAGCAGGCAGCTGGATGCATGCCTGACAATGGGAGGGGAATCGGGTTGAAAAGTGAAGAAAAAGGCAATAGATGAATCATGGCAGCCAAGCGTAAGTCAACAGCAAACAACCCACAATAGCAGTACCTGCTGTAAAACCCATAATTAAGATACCCCGCAGCTGGAATTGCACATACACACCCAATTACACCAGCATCATCCATTGCACAATAGTATAAGGTGTGAAAGCCCCACACACACACACACACACACACACTTGTGTATTCCCAGACACTCTGCACCATTGGTGTATACAGAAAGGGAACTTTTAATATGTACATGTTAGGGGCTGCCATAGCCTTGATTCACTAGCATGTGTTGGAGACTGATGGTGGTGTGGAGGATGATGCTGACAACCATCTCAGGCACCGGTGGAGGAGAAGAGTGTTCAGACCCAGGGTAACCTACCCAGGGGCTACATGATCTGGAGATAGTAGAGCATTACAGGGTGGACAGGGACACCATACAGCAACTTGTTGAGCTGTGCCGGCCACACCTCAGAACCAGAAGTAACAGAGGGGAACCTATCCCAGTGGACATGAACATATGTGTAAGCTTGAGAATACTAGCCACAGGTACCTTCCAAAGGCCAACTGGGGATATCATGGGGATCTCACAGGCATCAGCATCCAGGGTACTAAACCAGTTCCTGGATGCCATGTTACCACATGCCAATGAGCACATATACTTTCCCCGAACGCAGGAGCAGTTGGCCAGCAATATGCGTCGCTTCCACTGTGTGGCAGACTACCCGGAGGTACTGGGTGCAATAGACTGCATGCATATACACATCAAGACACCACCCAGTGAGCAGGGTAGGTGCTACATAAACTGCAAGGGATACCCCTCCATCAACTACCAGGTCATGTGCAATGCCCAGGGCATTATCATGGATGTGTGTGCTGGCAGCCCTGGAAGCTATCATGATTCCCACATCTGGCATGCCTCACAGCTGTATCAGGTATTTACCAGGGGGACATCCCATATGGCCACCTGGTGGGGGATGCTGGCTATGCACTGGAATCATGGATGATGACTCCCAACAGAAACGCACACACAGCCACACAAGAACGCCATAATGAGGCACACGCAGAAACCAAAATCATCATAGAGCATGTGTTTGGGATGCTGAAATCATGATTCAGTTGCTTGGACATATATGGTGGATCCTTGCAGTACTCTCCAGGCACGTGTGCCCACATCTTCATAGTATGTGCCATGCTGCACAATATGATGCTGCGGAAACAGCTGCAGCAGGGACAGAATGGTGAAGGCCCTCACAGCCCACACCATTGCCAAGGGCCCCACAGGCATAGAGGGACTCAGACCATAAACACCCTGAGCCAGCCCCAGAAGGCAGACAGAGGCATGCCCAGTATGCCTATGCCTTGGCAAAGAGGGAACATATAGCACACACACTAACAGTGTATGCACTTATGGACTGACACCCTTCTCCACCTGCACACACAGCAAACATGGATGGCACACACACACACGACCACCTGTAAATTGTCATGTATAGGTGGTCTACTGTGTGCATTCTACATAGGTAGCCCTCAACTATTGTACACACAACTGCCATTGGCACAAGGTAAGTCAATACCTGAACAGTAAATTAAGCTATCAGCTTGTGTCCATACTGTATGTATAGGTTCATAGATACATAGGTAGGTACATGCCTAACTGCCCGAGGCCACTCATAAGCATAGCCAAAAAGTGTCTGCTGTCACCACCTCATTGATTAACTAACTGTCCCTCTGTGGAGCAGAGCCAATTGCGGGATCGCTGGGGTGTATCCACTGTTCCCCACCCACTCTGCAAGGATTCCCTGGAGTGTTAGTGAGGGGTTTTGTATAAAGTAATCAGGGATGTAGTTTCAAATAATGGGGAGTATCTGTGACAGGAATCTTCTCAAATGATTTACATATTACATAGTATACCTTAACCACAGCTTGCATATACAGGTAGTATTCCACAGAATAATAAACATGTGGAACACACAACCGCTGAAATGTGCGTTAATCACCCTTGCACTACCAGTGCCTGCTCTGTGAGGTAAAATTACCACTGCCAGGATTTGAACACGCAACCATGTACACAATCTTCACAATAACATACCACTAAGCTACCTGAGATGTACCAAAGGCAGTTGTGTATACTGACAGGATAAAACACAAAAGGTAGGAATGTGTGGAAATAGGACAAACCAACATATACTCAATAAAAGGTGTATGATATATATATATATATATATATATATATATATATATATATATATATATATATATATACATATAAAAATCAACGAGGGAGCGAGAGAGATATATGTTGATATATGGGGATATCCATATATATGTAGATATACAGATTGGTTAACAACATCTACATAGCCATGGCGGTACATATAAATGGGATACCTACCACATACCGACTGCTTGACATACCGACACGCATAATCACATGCTTAAAGTCCGAAAGACCACAGTACCAAAACACCAGAAGCGTGAGGTTTAAAATCACAATGTTAAGGGACAGTTAGTCAGTGCTTCTGGTGTTGCGTTTCAGGTAGGTTACTGTGTGTAAGTGTGTTTCTGAGGGCTGTAGTGTGTGTAAATGTGTGTTCTGAGTGTGGTGCGTGTTCTTGGGAGACTGTAATGTGTGGGTATGGGTTTGCTGTGTGCGTCTGTGATTTAGAAGGTAGAATATTAAAGTATGGGGGTGTGGGGGCCGCAGACACCCTCATGGGGGGTGTAGGGGGGGCATGCCCACCTGGTCATACATAGTGTATGATAGTTTGTTTGGATGTGGTGGGTAGCAGTGTGTCTGTATGTGCGTGTGTGTGTTCCATGCTTGTGTTACTTTCTCGAGTTACCGTCGCTGTCGGTAATGTGGGGTATGTGAGTCTGGGCCCGGTACTGTGGGAGTCAGAATTGTGTGGTTTCGGGATTCCATAGGTATTCCGTATACAGCGGTTGAAGTGTTCATATATGAGTATAACATGGACCATAGCAATCACACATTCTGCCACGACCAACCTTTATGAACAAAGGATATGAAGAGTATATGCCTATAGACTATTACATATATGTGCTATGGACATGAGCCAATGATAAGGTTACCACCTGTCCCACTTTGCGAGGGACAGTCCCTCTTTGGGCGGTTGTGTCCTGACCAAATCTATTAAATGTGGCAAATGTCCTGAGATTGTAGGACATAATTATGTCCCATAAGTAATGTAATAGTTGCATACAATAGTTCTTTCTGTATCTAAAATACCTACATGTTACAAGAAACAGGATAAGCAACTAAACTGCTACAAGAATAAGCTTATATTTAGGCAAGAAAGGAAAGTTCTATCCCTTGTACTGACCATGGGTTTGTGTCACCCTGTAAAATCTGATGTGTGTCCCAAAAATGTCCCACTATGGCCATATGAAAAGTGGCAACCCTAGCCAAAGAAGGACAGTCACCAACAAAACTTCAATGACTGCAAATACCTATGACAGAAATACACAGCTTTCATGTAACAACACTTTATTACATTTTGATGTATTGCCAAAAGGATTCAAGGATTAACATCACCTGCATGCTATACAGGAACCACTGAACAGTGCCTTAATGAATCAGCCTGCAATTACCATAGTATTAGTCCACTAAAGGATAGGTGTTCAAATAGGGAAGGAACCCTCACACACATATCGATTATTTGTAAAAGCAGTTTCTGCACAACTGCATCTGCTATGTACATCCACCAACATCACCCCCACACCCAAACAAATTACAATACAAACTGTAATAACATCACAAATCATTCACTCACTGTACAACACCTGCAGAAGCCTTAACATACATTGTCAGAGACACACTAACATGGCCCTATGTGAAATAGTTGCTGTTATACAATGGAACAGCTGCTGATGTTACAGGGTTTGTTTGCACCATTCCCATTTCAGAGGGTTGTGTGCACACCGGGAAGTGTTACCAATTACTGATTAACAGCACAGTATGATATACATGTACACCAGATCAAGGATGTCTGGTGAGCACCCTGTAAACCACATAACAGTTCATGCATAGCCATACAACCTTGAGCTGCCCAAACATCCTTGCCAGACTGAAACATCTGCAGAAATATCAGGTACAAACAAACCCTGCATAAGTAGCAATATTCTGAAATGTAACAGCTGTACTCACATGTAGAACAACATCTTCTCGCCATTACACACAATCCACGGGAGTCATGAAGCTAATATATCTCTGTCTGTCTCCATATAGCTGTTGAAATACATCACAAACAACACATCCAAGCCGTCTTCCTTGAAAGTAAGGCAAACGGACAATGCCCAAGTAGAGTACTCAGTTATACACCAGTGTTGCCATAGTATTGGCTAATGGAGTAGCTGCACAGCTGATGTGCATCTAATTAACTACTTTGGAACACCAATTGGTGGTCAAGATAGCACATGCTACTGATATTTAACTAGAAAAGGATGGCTTATCACACATTTAAACCATCTGTATATACCAGCAGAATGTTACAAAGAAGATTGAAACACAAACTGAAAAGGATTGAATTACAGTCAACGACACCTCGGGTTACTAATAAGGTATGTAGAACACTCAGTATGTCTGTGTATGTAGTACCTGTTTTGTAATATTTAAAGTGCATGCAATCCATATAGTGGAAACAGTTATCTTGTAGTGATGTATTGTTGAGCATAGTAATGCTTGTAGTATTTATGTGTGTACTGCTGTAGATCACAAGGCAAACACTGCATACACCACAAGGGATGCTATATAAGGGCTTTGAACACAAATATTCCTCACCAGCTGCTGTCAGTTGCGGGGCTGGTCCAACAAGTATGTGCTATAACAGGGGATATAATATGTTGATATATTATAACAGTAGGCATATGTATGGGTGTATTACTGAGAATAACATGTCGAAGATTGGCCCACTGTGCAATAATAATTTGCATTGTGAGATATTGTACCAATAACTATGAAATGTACAGTATTGTAGGCAGATATGCATTACAAGATACATAGCATTACTGTTATGTTAGGCAAACATTAGTTATGTCTACTGGCATTTACAATACACAATAACAGGATACATATGACTTGTAGTCACCTGACAGTTTATCAGCATGATAGCAAAGTAAAATGGAAGAGCTAGTTAACTATCCATGCACATAAGGCATGTAATAAGTGCAAAGCTAGGTACTAGGCTGTCTTACCAAAGGTATTTATAAGCCTAGCTAGAGTGTGTTGGCTTTCATCACCCCTGTAGGTTAGTTCCTTGTGCCTCTGAATGGCAGAGCCATTAGTTCCCTGTGCCTCTGTCCAGCAGAGCCACTGCAGTCATCCCCAGGGTACATATCTGTCTTCCATCAACCCGTCAAGGTTTCTCTTGAAGAGTGCTAATGAGGGGCCCTGCCTGATGTACATTGGAATCATGTTCTAAAGCATGGGGAGTCTCCAGGTCAGTAATCTATCCGTCCAGCACATACTAGTTATCATTGTGGCTAGGTGTATATCCCTAGAGCATGTGGCTCTCAGAGGCCTCTGGTTAGTTGGAGCATATCCAGCAATACTGGGTTGGACATGGGCCTTGTATGTCAAGCAGAGATCACCTGTGAGTATGCGGTATGCAACCGAGTACAGCTGGAGTTTCTTAGGTTGGGCTGCATAGGTCATCTGTTTGAGGTCAGTAATCCTCTTGGTGTGGTGCTGTTGTGGTCTTCCAAGCTGTTGCAGTTGTCTTGTAAGGTACATCCCAAATGGGGTGTTGTATCCTTTAATGGGTTTAATAAGTCATGAGTAGAGAGGCACAATGGCCTCCTTTGTTCTGGATGAGAACCTATTAGAGATTAGGGGGGCCACATAGAAGGATATTCTAACCACCTTGTCATTATGGGTATCGAAGGAGAGATTGCTATCTACTGGGGTTCCCAAATCCCTTATTACCTTTTCTGTATATAGGGGACTAGCACCTATGTGGTAGTCCATGGGTAATTAGTCATATCCAAAGGGGATGACTATGTACTTTTTGGCATTCAGCTTGAGGCCATGATATTGACACCAGGTATCCGTCTCAGTGTGACCCTTCTGGAAGGTGTCTGTAACAGCTGGGGAAACAATTATGTCCCCTAGTTTGAGGTCATCTGCAAACATTTTCAGCCAAAGCCCTCATGTGCTTGCCTGTACATCAGAGAATTATATACCGAAGATGAGGAGTCCTAGGACTGAGCCCTGGGGGATGCCACTTGTAACTGGTATACAGTCGGACCTAGGGTATGCAACTCCCACTGTGTGGGTTCTGTCCGTGAGCCACTTTGCAAGCCATCACATGACATAGGGGTTAATGTTCAGGCAGATGGGTATGTCAATAATACCAGAATGAGGAATGGTGTTGAAAGGCTTTGAGAGATCTAGGTAGGCTGTGTGGACCTCCTTACCCTCATCTAATGCCTTGGTAACTGTCTCTAAGAAGTCCATCAGGTTTAGGAGGCATAGTCTGCCCTTAACAAAGCCAAACTGGGAGGGGTCAAAGGTTTGGAGGTACCCGATGTCTCTGTGACTGAGATCCATGATGATGTGCTCCATAGTCTTGCAGACCAGGCTAGTCAGGCCTATAGGGCAATAGGTCCCATAGTCTGTTGTGGGGCCTCCTTTGTGGAGTGGGATAACTGTTGCTGTGCACCATTCAGGGGGCACAAAGCCCGATGCGAGGCTATTTTTGAACATGGTGCGTAGGTGGGGAGCCAGTATGTTCTGAAGTTCATGTAAAACACAGCCTGGGATGCTGTCCGGTCCCATGGATGCTGTGATATTGGCTTTAGAGTGTTCAGCTTTTACCTGCGTAGTTGTGAGTACAGGCACTCTGCACTCTTCCTGTATAGATATGGGCCCTTTAGGGGTGAGAGGGGGGAAAGGCAGCACTGAACTTATCTGCTAGGATGCTGGCAATATCAGTTGGTTCTGTAATGTTGGTGCCTTTGTGTTGTAACTCAGAGCAGATCTGGGTGTTGACATCGAGATATTTGACATAGCTATAGAATGCTTTGTGGTTGTTGTTGGGATTAGTGGCAGTTTTGTTTTGGTAGCTAGCTTTGAAGGATCTTATAAGGGGTCTCATCTTCTTACTAAGGCTGACCAGGGAGCTCCTTCACTCATGGGATTTTACTCTCTTTTGCAACAGTTTCTTCTTTCTGTTGTACAGTTTGTTTATGGCAGGGGACCACCAGACTGGCTTCCTTTTTTGGAGTATAGCATCTTGGTTCTGTTTGGGATAGCACGATACATGCACTCGTGTAAGTGCTTATAGAGTACATTTGTGTAGGATTCAGCAGTTGTAACAGTATTGTCCATCTGCATGGGTGTCATGACATTCACCATGTCTGTCTTAAGAAGCATGAAGTTGGCTTTGTAGACATATTATACTGTGGTTCCCTTAATGGGGAGGTGGGGTCGGGATGTGGATATCAATGGTGTTCAGCTTATGGTCGGATCGGACCAACGAGGAGTTGACTTCAGGTGTGGAACACCGGTCACTCATGTTGGTAATGCCTAGGTCTGGGATATTGTTGCCCCTGGTGGGTGTGTGCATATGTTCATCCAGGGCATTGGTGTTTATGAATTCCTGAAAGCGTTGAGCTAATGAGTTGGTACACGAGTAGTTTTCTCAGTTAATGGTGGGGTAGATTCAGTGAGACTATGTGATGAATGTGGCGTGGTGCGAATGTTTATCTTCTCCACATGACTGTCAGGGTCAGGCTTGGTTGGAGAGAGTTTTACCTCCAGTTTGGCTAGATAAGTGAATCTCTCACAGGTTGTAGTGTTGGGTGGTAGGCAGAGAGGGTTGTCTGTGTACATGAGGCAATGTCTACATTGCTTCAAGATGTCCAGATTCATCAGATAGACAGGAGAGAACACTGGCAGCTGACCCTTGGACATGCCTGAATATAAAACTAATTTCCCCTAGATAAGTGAAGAAAGTGAGTACAAGAGCTATTTTACTCTAAGCAAGTGAGAAAAGTATGTACAAAACCTGTTTACCTCTAGGTAATGAGGAAGATTGAGTGCTATAGTAATTAGTAGCTTACGTAGTGCTTACAAGCTCTGAAGAAGTGTTGAGCGATTCAGATAGGGTCTTGGATAACATAAACACACTGCCCCCCCAACAGGTACACAATCATATATCCATGTACACCACAGAGCCCCTGTACCCACAGCTATGTAGGTATAAACTGCACTCAGGCTGCATGAGACCTATCCACATCACAGTTTGTATCATATACATATGGCAAAACAATTTGCTCTCCACGTACACATTATGTAAAACATAGCTTCATGTCCGGCTGTGTACACACTGAATGGTGCACACCAACAGGTATCACAACCCACAAAGAGGGAGACACCACTGATAATGGGAAGTACTGCCCTACTACCCTGCTGAGTCTGGTCTGAAAGGCCATGAACCTTGATCAAATTATTTAATGTCAGCAGTACAGATGTAGATGGCAGTAAGGTTGATTTCAAACTGCATATCATAACCTTGCCAGGTCATAGGACATCATCACCCATAATGTGTTCCACCTACACTCAGTATTCAGTATACTAGATGCACATTCCTATGTCACTGGAGTGTTTTGCAACAGGACTTCTGGCAGAACCAACACTACAGAAGGTGTCTGAATAATACATGCACATCACACCAGTGCCAGCTTCAGTAAGACAGGGTTAATTAATTGTATTCCCCCTCATTGTAGTCCATACCACACGGACAAACAGAAGGCATCTGCCTATTGAAGTATGCAAATGACTATGACCTAGGAGCAATAGCCGACTCAGAGTGTTGTGGACAACATACAGAAGGAGCTTTGTGGGTGAGGTGTGTGTGACATATGGCCACAGTCTGACAGCTACATATTGCATTGTCACCCCTATGTTAATAACCCTGTACCCATGAACTACCACCTAGGCAGTGGTCAACATAATGGACACTGTGTGTAAGCGATGCAGCTGGACAGTTGTCTTTTCTGTGATAGCTACATCACCACACCTGTCAGGTAGTCATATGTGGCAACCCTAATCATGACAGGGTGCCATCCATGAATATAGAGATCATTGTCCAGCCATACACAACACTCAAGTGACTCATATCAGGTCACATATTTCCTTTAAGGGGTATCGGCCATGTGCAGATGGCCTACATCATCCTTCCCATTCCCCATCTCCACTATGTAGCATGATGCATACCCTGAATAAATTCATGTCCAACCCAGTGATGTTGGACATGCTACACATACACATCCTGATCTCAAACACATACTTCATGGATATCCACCTTCCTAGTACTAGGATTACCACATGCTGGACAAATCCTTGTCCCATACACTTTACATAGTCCTGCCATACTATGCAATCCTGTCCAGCAAAGCTGCACATTGCTCCCCTCTCAGACATGGTGTGATGACTGCATGGTAAATGTATCATTAACCCTGTGGATCAGTTTTGTGGCACTGCTCCACCTGGCCCCAGAGACCCACCTGTCGGCTACAGCAAGGTAACCTTTCATCCTACATTCATGCATGGCTTATGGCATATAGCCTACTAGTTGACATTGACTGTACATGCTATAGTTGATATCTATCCCTGCAAATACCATCTGGCTAGCCAGTGTCCCATGTGTATCACATGTGCAACACAGGTGATACATGGCAGAATGTTGAATTGCTGTACAGTGCCATGTAGATGTATATGGCAGAACAAATACATGTAAAACCTTACGTGATCAAGTCTGCATGATCAAAGGTCATGTCTGTTAAGACGGTGTAAGTCTTTATATGTGACATATACACAGCACCAAGGTCGACTGCATTAATGTGGACATATCCAGCCATGTGCTGATAGGTAGGAACACCAGTACAGGCAAACAGACATGCCCACATCAAGACAGCATCCACATGGAGTATGAGCAATGTAATCAGGTGACACACACACATATATGGTGATAATATCCACTCACCATTGAGTGTCACGTCTGTGTGACACATGTCAGTGGTGTCAGTGTCATGTAGATTTGCAAATACAACTATTTAATCGTAATAAATGCGATACACATGTATGTTCAGCTGTAGCTCTGTATGTCTCTGTGAGTTACTGTGACCTATCCCCATCATTATGTCTTCCAGGTATGCCACATGCAAGGCTACTCCTTATACCCACTTGGAGGATGAGGCCCTCATCCCATACCTACATGACAATCATGATATCCTGTTCAGCCATGTGCCACAGGATGCACAGCAGTGGGATGCCCTGTGGATGGAACTTCGCAGGAGGGTTAATGATGTGGTTGACCACAACTGCACATACCAGCAGGTGTGCAGACACTCTACAGACCTCATTAGATGGCCAAAACAGAGTGTGAATGCAATCACCAGGGAACAAGGTGCAAAACAAGGCGCAGATATACCCCAGGGATTACTTCAGTGTCACTGCTTGACAGAGGCACAGCAAAATGATAGGCATAGTTTTTATTCAAACTAAAGGGGTGGCGAAAGCCACATAACTATGGGCTAGGCTTATAAATGCCCTTGGGCAGATAGCCTAGTATGAACCTATGAACCTATGAACCTATGAAAACCCAGCCCCCAGTCACATGTACCGAGGAGCAACTGGCCAACCTGGGGACACCTGCAGAACAACATCCACAAACCTTAGCCGATATTGTGGAGGTGAGTGTCTCTCAACTAATGAGCCTGGAGTGGCCTGGTAAGTCAATACTGCACTTATAACAACTATATTCCATATAGTTGCATGTGTCACTGTACAATATGTGATGTAACATCATATGCAAGGCATGTATACACACATGCTGGATACTAAAGTATGCTACTCTGTGTATGCACATATGTGCATACACCATAGTATAGTCTAATGTACTGGTGTATGTGTTAACATGCATATTGCACCCTGTAGCTATCATACAGACATGGATAATGCTCATACTGCTGTATTACTCCTATTTAGGTACTTCTGGCATTCTGCTGCGACAGCAGCCCATTGCAGGTGAGACTGTTATTATTTATCAGGCATCGTAATGCATAGATCTAGCTGCCATGTGGCCATTTACCACATGTACACATAATGTATGGTCCTATCACAATACACAAGTCAGGCCTGCAGTGCATTAAAATGCCTACCCATGTGCAACACTTGCAAACTATGTGAATCATCGAAATGAATCCTCACAAACTGTTATTGCCAAATGTGTGGACAGCTGTGCATACAATGGTGGAGGCGCTGTTCACTGTAGGGACATGTACTACATATCAGAACTACACATGTGGGGAATACAAACAGTACTACACAGTGGGCTAGAGTATGGCCAGCCCACAGGATTCACTGGTGTGGATCATAGCCCTGCTATGAATGTCACACAATGTGATGTGCTATTTGACATATCCATGACATCTAGTGGCCTGGTTGCAACACTGCCTAACTAACCTGAAAAACATATCCCACATACCACCCTTTGTCTGCATAACCCTGTCGTCAGTGGAGCATATGACATCTATGGGTGTATGTCATATGGGACAACACAGACATGTGAAATAGATGCCCATCACAATAATTTGGCCAACCCATGTACACACATGGCCATGGAGGATGGCCAGAGACATGAAGCAACACCCACAGTAGACGTGATGTGCTTGTGTGTACACCCTATCGTACAATGGCTACACATGGTCCAACTATGGCCTTTGTGTAAAGGTTATATTGCAGATGTGGAACACTAGACATCCTACAGGCTTGTGCACATCTTGTGTAGGTGTGACATCAATCCACCACATAAGATGTTTTGAACATCTTGAGGGTGTCACGGCATGACAGCAGTCACCTGTACAGTATCAACATCAGCCCACAGATACAGTACATTCCCCTTGCTGGTGTTGGACATCAATGTCACACTTGCTCCTCGTATGTGTGTGTGTGTGTGTGTGTGTGTGTGTGTGTGTGTGTGTGTGTGTGTGTGTGTGTGTGTGTGTGTGTGTGTGTGTGTGTGTGTGGTACACAGATGTCATGTGGGACATGGTGTACTGATGTGTTCGGCATGTCTGGCCATAGTTGCCAGGCAGCAGAAATATGGTTGCAGATGTGCAGGGGTATCATCCGTATACCCTTCAGCGACCTGTGTCACACATTCCACATCATTGTTTAGTGTGTGTATACACCTCAGTAACGTGGGTCACATTCCACAGTATATATGTATTGTATCTGAACACAGTCATGGCTATGAACTGTGTCTGTACCTCACACTGTATAGCAATAGAGACACCTCATGATTCCCTGCAATGGCCATGCACATCAGCTAAATGTGCAATATATCTGTAGGGCGGACAGACAACACTGCATTGGGACACCATTACCCCACTGTATATTTGGCAGGACACCATTGTGTTAAACATGTGTGCATGTCATTGCACACATCAGCAAATCACATGTCATACTACATGTGATTGTCAAGGTCATATGCCACACATCAGGCAGGTGTACTATTAACCTGTGCTGGTCTACATGGTGTAACACAGGGATATATGCTAACTACTACTATGATTGTGTAATTTGCATGACGTCTGCTATGACACATGCATGCTGTTGTGTGCAACCCAGGGATGTATGATAACTATCACTATTATTGTCTGTGCTGCATGCCATCTGCCGTATCACATGCATGTTGCATGCCTTCTGTCACATCACATGTGTGTGTGTGTCTGTGTCTGTGTGTCTATTGTATAGATTGTAATGCACAGTTCTTGTCTGCTCTCACAGGTGATGTAGGTGCGTTGCCCTCCTGCGGTCCATCTGATGTTAGTGTCCCCACAGACTCTAGCAGTGATGATGAACTTATGATTGAGGCACAGGCAGGGTTGTCAGGGGCTGAATCTGTGCCATTGGTTGCCATTCCACCTATATCCCCCTCATCCCCACACACAGATTCCATGCCTGTACATACCCCATCACCAGTGGTCATAAGGAAGGACAGTTGGCGTGTGGTAGCTTGGAACAGGAAAGTGTGGTGGCTATGGAAGGTGTGCCTGCACACCATGGTATCAGCCAACTGACTGGTGGTGCCCCACACAGGCACGTGGCCAGTGCTGCTCATAGGAGGACCTCTGGCCAACATGCTCCTGCAAGACAGAGCACAGCAGCTGGTGTCACCAGACACATGTTTCAGGCTGTAATGGAGGCACAGGCACGTGCTGAATGGCACAACAGAAAAGATCAGAGGCTTCAGAGGACTGCTGTCCATTCTTTAAACAACAACATCCAGGCAATGGTAAATGCTCAACAGCAGATTGCTAAAGCTTTGGATAGACAGTTGGGTGACATGGTTGGAGTCCTTGACCATGGCATGACAAACCGCGAGCGTGAGCTGTCTGTATTGGAACATGTGGTAGGAGTGAGGTGTCGGGCACATGTACGTAGGTCTGCTACATCACCTGTTTCAGGTCTACATGTACGAGCTACCTCACATGTCTGCTCCCATAGTGGCAGTAGCAGCAGCACTGCAGCTGCTGCTGTGCTGTCCACACCATGACACAGCAGGCCACATGCACGTGGTCCTGGATGGTCCCAACTGGTACACGGTTCCAGTGGACAAGTGTCATCAGACAGTACCCAATCTACACCTCTGCCTGGTAGTGCCCGTGCAACCCCTGGCAGGCACAGGTCACATGTCTGTGGTCAGATACCGTGAACTGTAAAACCTGGCCTGTACAGTCCGCAGCTGTCAATAATACCCCTGTGTAGGCCAGACACATGCCAGAACTGTGTGCATACATACACGCACACACTGGAAACATATGTAGGGCACCGCAACACACACATGCATAACATCCACACATGCCCAATTAGATCAAAGGCCCTAACCCACACACATGATGTCATCCAATGGTGCAGCCTAGTCCTCTGGTAAACATTATCACCCTGTGCATATGATGATGCCTGTGCTGCATCCCTGACATCCACACCATCGGTGCAGGGACATGCTCATATGGTCTGATGCACAGGGTGAACAGACTAGGAAGATAAGTGTAGTTTACAATTGTTGAGTACTGTTGACAGGCAGCAGACATACCATGTACTACAGGTGTACAATGCATTTCGTACTGTTAACAGTATGTGTCTTGTGTAACAACAGTAACTGCATGTTGGTCATGATATTCTGCTTTCCTCCTTCAGGTCTAATTGTCAGTGTTTGCAGTTAGTGTCCCATATATCAATGTGGACTACTCACAGGTATGTATGAATATACCATCATGCACAGTGTAGCTGCCACATAACAGTGAGAATGTCCCACGTTCCAAAAATGTCTACTGATCCAAGAGCATGATAGCTGTGTATTAAGCTACTGTGGCTACAGACGTGACATCCATACTGGGTGACATCACAGGTACAGTTACATGGAGTGGTGAGGTAAGAGAGCGGTCTGCTGATTATGAGGGTAGAGGCCAGTGGGAAGTGTGATGCCTCATTGGGAAGCAGTAATACACATTACCATGACATGATGCCAACACACAACTGCACCCACACACTCAGGTATTGACACACATGTATTCAGTGACACAGTAACACACCCACACACTCACGGATTCACCGACACAATAACACACACTCACACAGAGTTGCTACTGTTGAGGTGAGGAACCCTGCCTATGTGCAAATCATCATTGCAGTACTGTGCACCTACATGATGCACCACAGAGAATACAAATGTACAGGTAGTCAGTATGGCCTACAATCGGGGACATCAACACGGATAGTAGATTGCATCACCTGGATGGGGGAGGGGTCTTATCAGTTCAGTATGGTAACATACATCCTCACTCCAGGGACCAGACAGCCATACATACACACACACACACACACACACACACACACACACACACACACACACACACACACACACACACACACACACACACACGCTGTGGCATTCACTATTGAATCCACCTATGTCACCACATACAGATACCTCACATGTGTGAGATACACTCCCCTGCCTATGTCCTGCTTTCTACATTGCAGTCTGTACAGATGTGTACACTAGTGTACAGGAGAGTGAGTAACAATTGAGATGTATTCCCCACCATACGTGGCATATATGGACACACATGCAACCACACATGTCAGTACTGTGAATCAAAGACCTGCCTAGCTCATGATATGTATGACATACTTACAGCAGTATTGCATGCATTACAAAGTGTACTGATGCTTCCTTTGGCAACAGAGCTGATATATGCACACGGGACGTCTTAACTGTTAACAGGTGTCAAGTTATTTACCTTCGGTGTCACCCTGACCACTGTCTACATTGTGTGTTATGTCCTTTAGTTAATAACACCATTGGTTACTGGTTACACAGGTTATTGTAGGACTTCATGTGACACACCTGTGAGCTGTCCTCAGCAAACATCCATCTGCAAAGATGCCCCACCACTTAGTTATTGCCACACATCTGTCCATACCTAAGGTACATTTTTCCACACATTCAGCATATCACCATATGCAGTTGGCAATGTTGAGGCTGCATTGCAACTGCATGATATACTAAGATACACGTCACCTGCATACATCAGTTACTGCACACACATGTTATCTGAATGCACACCACTACATGCACTTGTGTGTAGGTCCTACAATCTTGTCATTTGGGCATATTTGTAGGTTTTGCAATTGGTGGACATGTGTAATGACATACATGACACATGGACTGTTGTATGATATGATAGGTGTTATGGGTGACCGGTACAGAGGGAATGTTACCTCTGTCAACATTGATATCATACCTTATGTACTGTTAGCATTCAGCAGCCATGGACCTACATTCCATGTGCATGTTTGCAATGGCTGTAGCCACCTATTTGCACAAAGGATAACAGCTATGCTATTTACATGTATGTTATGTGTGTGTGTGTGTGTGTGTGTGTGTGGCATGTACATACCCAGGGCAGGTACATGTATGTCATATCCAAACATGACGGTGTGTACTGTTGTACAGCAACAGTCATCTGCTAATGCTGTAAATAACCAAGGGCCCCTGGTATGTGTACAGCTGACCTGGTTACAGACAGTGGTATCATTGTATTGCATAACACATGATGCAGCTGTGTCAGTACATGGGTACTCTCTACTGTCATCATGTCATCCCAGAATGACAAACACTGGACAACCTCGTACTTACAGCAGGACATTGGCTTATTGTGTTGGTCAAGCAGTTGCCACTACTATCAAGGTTCATTGTGTTGGTCAAGCAGTTTCCACTCCTAACAAGATATCACTGCGAGTGGTGGTATTGTGCTTGGTATAGGATGGTATATCTAAGGTTATAGACAGCAGCAGATGTTGTGTAAAAGACCGGTGTCAGATATATGTAGAGTAGTGTTCCTGCTAACAATGACAACTACTAACACCAGAGCCCATTACAATGTGTTCTTTACATCTACCTGTAATAGCATGGCCACTGTGGCCTTCCGTGTTTAGAATCAGACTGCATCCCAGACAGCCCTGGGCTACTAAGTGCATGAGCATGCCCAGTCTAACCTTGTGTAGATGGACACATAGTGCATTCCAAACAGCCCTGTGCTACTAAGTGTGTGAGCATGCCCAGTGACACCTTGTGTCGGTTATGTGCCTCTGTGTTTGGGCATAGTCATTGTAAACCTGTATAGTGATAGTAGACATCCATTCCACAGATGGGCATACTCCAGGTCCGGATGGATTGCTACTTTAAACACACAGGTTCACAGGTATGTACATCTTAACTGCCAGTATCCCTGTTGATGTCCACATTCCTAGAAGGTCATAATGACAGCCTTGAAATGTGTAGTTTGTGTGGCGTGACTCGTAAGTATGTAGTATTGTAATAATGATCTGTAGATAGGCAGGTGTTCCTTTCCCACCACTGGCGTGTGTGTGTTGTGTGTGTGTGTGTTTGTCCCCATTTGCCTGAGGACTGAAAAATACTTTGAGACTGCTCACACTCCATACAAATCTTACACCCACCTTTGGCAGGGCCGATGATGTCACCACATACAAATATACCTCTGTGAGTGCCGTCTTCCAGTAATCTCAGTAGCACATACTGTAACTGTGTAATGCTATAGTGTAATAAAGTAGTTAGGTCGGTGATCTAATCCCAGACTTGCCGTGTGTGTGTGTGTGTGTGTGTGTGTGTGTGTGTGTGTGTGTGTGTGTGTGTGTGTGTGTGTGTGTGTGTGTGTGTGTGTGTGTGTGTGCGTGTGTTTGTCACCATCTGCCTGAGGAGTGAATAATGCTTTTAGACTGCTCACACTCCATACATTTCTTATACCCAACTTTGGCAAGGCTGATGATGTCACCCATCTATAAATACACCTCTGGGAGTGCTGTGTCCCAGTAATGTTGGTAGCGCGTTCTGTAACTGCGTAATGCTGTAGTGTAATAAAGTAGTTAGGTTGGTGTTCTAATCCCAGACTTGCCAAGTGTGAGAGTGTGAGAAACAAGTACAGTGCTTTGGAGAGTATGCACTCTCTGTACAAATTGCATGACCACCTTTGTCAATCCTGCTGTTGTCACCCACCTAGGTATACACCTGTAGGCATGCTGCAACCCAATATTCACCGTAGCGTGTACCCTAAAAGCATAGTGCTGCAGTGTGATATGGTAGGTAGGGGTTTGTATACAGGACATGGCAAGTGTTTGTCTGTCAGAGCCTGTGTAGAGGTGGCCGTGATTGTCTTACCACTGGAAATGATTGGGAGCGGAATTTGGAGTTTTCCAATATGGTGTCCGTCTTATGACACATTTGCCACCTCACAAGGAGTACAGCTGTCAGTCAGCCACGGGACTGTGTTGGCAAGCCATACCCATACATCTGGCAAAAGGCCTGGTGAACAAAGTATGCAGTCCTACTAGTACCCGGTATATGTCCCACACCCATGTGCCATGCTCAAACAAATTTGCCTAGGATATCCTGCTATGTTGCTAGTGCCATGCACATTGATGATAGATAGTAGGCATGGTGTGAATGCAGTGGTCTGCAGAGGACATGGCACCCTGTACAGTGGTACAATAGGCACATATATGCGGACATTGTGCCTTAACTGTGTTCCACACTGGATGCCTGCAACATATGTGGTGCCATTAAATGTTATCCACAGAGGCCAGACAATGTTGTACACATGTGCCCTGTATGGACCCATGCCACTGACACCACGGAATACCTGTATCATACTATCAATGCAGGTGCAGGGTCGACCTGCTCACTATAAGCAGGTTTTGCCACACCAGGCCAGTACTGGCATATCGGGGGATAACAGGCTGTGTATACAACATGTGCCTGCCAAACCAGGTACACCTGTACATGTCACTGTACAGTATTGTGGGACAGGCACATCCCAGGCAATGTCCATGTGAAGGACTATCAAACACAGACATGGCATGCATTGCAAAGCTATGGCCATACACACTGGTAACCAGGATGTCAGGCTAGATTATGCAGTATCCATCTGTGTGGGACATTGCAGACACTATACCCCTGCACTGCACACCATTGTCAGGTGACGTGATGCCAAGGATTACACCTCACCCAGCCTTGTGCAGCCATCTTGCACAGCTAACCACTACACACTCATGAAGCAATGCATACCTGCATGCCAGTACTGGCACCTTGTGTCTGCATGTAGGTTGTGATGTTCCCAACCTCAGTCACTCCCAGTATAACTCTTGTTGGCATACCAACAGACGTCAAGCACTTTTACATGCCCTAGCCCATAGAACCTCCAGATATCCCCTGTGGTGCATGTAGTCCTGTGCATTGCTGCAGTGTGGCAAACTAAGTAAGTAGGTTGTGTATTTGTGGCCCTGGCAAAGAGTGTCAATGCGTGTCCATTAGAGAGTGTGGTTGTGGTGACAATGGCATCCGTTCATGTGGACAGCCATGTGTGCCACACCTAATGTATGTCTACTATATCTCTGTTGCAGATGTCACTCACCGACACACATATATGTTCTTACAGCACAGCAACATGTCACCTTTGTGGCACATGTAGTAACTTCATGCACATGTAATAATAATGAGTAGTCAGTCAGTGATTTGACCCCTGTACTGTTAGGCATGTGGTAGATGATGCTTATGGTTAAGTCTCCAAGCCCTTCCCTGGTGTACTTTACCTGTCTCACACACACACTCTCTGATGGATGTTAATGATTACACCTGCACAGCAGCAGCATGTGTATTGTAAGTGATGGACATGGTCAGGTGATGGCCTCTGCACCTATTTCTGTCCTCCTCTAGCTGATTGCATGTGGTATAGCTGTGACGTTGTTTCCATAGCCATCTGTATGATAAGCACAGTACACTATCTAGGGAAAACATGTTGTTATTTGGCCATGACAGTCGCTGTGAGTGGTACCTGGATGTGGTGTTCTAACATGGCATCACAGATGATATCTGGATGTACCTCAAACATTTTACACAATGGGAAAAAGCCTAAAGACAGGAGGGTGATGTGCCACACATGACTAATCATGTAAGTGTAGCTATGCTGCATTGAGACTACTGCCTGTTTAACATGTGTGTGGTAATGGCTATTCTGCATGTTATAATACAAACATGACAGTACTCTGTTCATGAGGGACCCCTCATCTGTAGGGCCATCTGTGAACTGGTCGGTGTGTGCAACCATTTGTTTCCTGTGTTACACACTGAACACACATCTGTGCACAGCAGAAGCATGGTGTGAGGATTGCAGACAGTTCATGTTGATAGGGATGTATTACTGCAATCGCATCCCTGACTGGACATGTGTCACATGAGACAGTGGTATGACAGACACTGTCTGGGGTTCCCAGTGACAAGCCAATACTGGGCAACTGTTCATAGCTGCAGTCACACGTCTACTACACATTGTATAGATGGCATGTAGTGCATATGCATGTGTTGTGCTCCCTCTGCAAATGTATACCATCTGTTGTGTTGGGTTGATGGTGATATCTATGTATACTGTTGTAGGTAATTCTGTATGCTGTTGTGTTGGGTTGATGGTGTTATCTATGCATACTGTCATAGGTAATCCTCTATGCTGTTGTCTGTCACTAAGCCATATGTGAGTTTAAACTGCAACACCATAGGCTGAATGGGTTGGGAGGTACCAGCAGAACCTCCTGTCCCACTTCAGGTGACCATGCCACCGGGCACTAGCACATCTGGGGCCCAGCCTTGGACATCAACCTCTGTTGGCTCTGCACCACCTTCTGGTGGTACCACCACTGAGGATGGAGCATGTTCATCCTGGGAGCGGGACCAGACAGGTACATGTCTGCTGTCGTGCGTCCCGGACGTGTTGAGTTGGTGGCTCACTAAGGGGTTCCGAAGCCAGATACGCCATCTCAAGGGTGGAGTATCACATTTACAGGGTGATGCTGCCCCTCCTGGACAGCCTCCAGCACTGCCTCCTTTGCAGCTGTTTAGGTGCAGTGGCAGTTGCCCATGGATGGCGACCTCCATCCCACTGTTCCCATGGGCTTGTGAATGTCGAACACCCATCCCCATCCGGGGTGTATCCCCCCACATGTCATATACCAACTCTGTATGCTGTCTTTTCTGTGACCCTACCTATCCTCCATGGCCATACCTACACTCCTTCCCCTGCATCCGACCCTCACCTACGGAAAAATAAGGCCAATCGGCTCATAGGACAACATCTGCCCTATACATAGCTGTCCATTACACAGACATGCTCACTGGACACATGAAACCCTTGTAATATGCATCACAACATACTCCTGTTATCCTCACCCCTGTCCCTCAGGCGCATGATCCTGGTATGCACATCACTCCTACATGGTCCAAGTACACTTGATGAGGACGACCTCATTGTACACACAACAATACCGGTCCCTCTATGGTTACCCCATTTACCTTTATCATGATGATGATGTTGCACACAGCACCTTGCAAAAGTACTGTTCACACATAATGATTGGACAGGTACTGTTGTGTTAATGTACATTACATGCACAGATTGATGTATACGGCCAATGTGCAACTATTTGCATGTATGAATGACATTCCTGTCTGAGGGAGTCTTGAGATCACTTAGAGCAACACCACTACATAACACAGGCATCGCTGGTGTTTCCCATTTCATTCGTTTGTAATGCTTTGTTGCCACATGGTATGTTCTGATATATCTCTATATATGTATGTACCTATATGCTGGACATAAACACTCACATATGCATCTACATGATGGGATACATTCCTATACTGTTGAATGACTGCGCTGTATGATATGTTTGTGGTACTGTCCGTTGTCTGTATATCTGCCATGGTGTATTGGTAATTCACATTAGCTGTGTGCACAGGGTCCTGGTTCCGACCCTTGCAGAGGACATTTATTTGGTTGCAGGGCAGAACAAAGCCATTGGATATGGGGGGGAGTAAGGCACATTAAAGTAGTTGGGAGCGGGTGTGCGTGGGTTTGCATGGTGTTAAGCACTGCTGACCTCTGGTTACAGCTTCTTACACTCGGTTAACCTCTACATTGCTTTACCAGTACAATACTCGCATACTGGTAGCCAAACACGCTTACACCCACTCACTCCCGCACTTACAAGTGCACCGACATTATTGCTTGCATCTGTCACTGACACCCCTGGGTGGGAGCGAGGACCACAATAATACTTTGTGATGCCTATTACATTGGACTACATGACTACAGTATTGGGAATGGCTGCCCATTAGGCGAC